>NW_009953655.1:2283394-2304917 GCF_000747805.2 Chaetura pelagica | reverse complement strand
CCCAGTCAGCATGTTATTTAGGACAGCTCAAGGAATTTCTCCTTCATGAATGTTTCACCCGGCACAGAACGTGCCAGCTGAAAACCAATTAATAGCTAATGATAATTATCCAAGATTGAAACTTCTGCTGATATTCATTTTTAATGATGGTTTTGAAATATTAAAAGCAAGGAAATGGGCAGATCAGATGACAGATTCATAACCCAGAAGTGGTGCCACCGGCGGGTTTAATAAAATGAAGATGAATACATGCTTTTAATGAGCTAGGACAGAGCTAACATGTTAATGCAACATCAGTTTTTAGATGGCTGACCAGAGAGAAGTTCTTTTCTCCTCCTGGAATTTGGATCAAAGTTCAGTTGCAGGAGTTTATCCCACACTTTGGGGAATTAGATAACAGGAGGAAGATCTCTTGGTCCACTACTGCCATGTGTCTCTTTGGAGCAGTGACATTTTCCTGCAGATCATCAAAGACCTCAGTACATGCTCTGGATGCTCCAAGATTGGTCATTTTAGATGCTCACAGCTCTTCTATGGGGCCTGCAATGGCTCTGAGGGGTGTGAACTAAAAAATTTACTAGGCATAAATGCACACTGGTACAAATGGTGCAACATTAAACTGCTAGAGTTACAGCAAGTCAACACATACAGAGGCACACTGAGCTGAAAGGCTGTTATTTCATCTGAGCTCATACTCGAGTGCCTGGCTTTTGAAAACACACCCATTATGTACAAATTTGTGCAGACATGGATTTTTGCGTCACTTTGCAGTCTCTGTAGCCCTTTGTCCTTTCACTGCCACAGGCACCGTTCTCCATGTGGGGTCTGTAGGACAGCTGAAGGGTGCAGATCTGCACACATCTGGTTTCTGGATACTTGTGCTGTGAATGACTTTTGGTAATACAAAGTGTCCGTGAATCAGCAACTGCTCCTGCAATCCCAGTCTGCCCTTATAACAACAGTCTCAAAACCTTTTGTTTACAACATGCAAGACAAACAAAAGCCAATGTGATGTTTTAAGAGCTCCTGCCACTTTGAGAGTTTTGCAGGTGCACTTGCAGGCACTGAGAGCAGAGGGCTGTTTCTAGCCCCCAGCTAATTACATTGCTGCACTATATTCCTTGTCTTGTTTATTCCCCAGCAAAAGGGTACAGCAGTGCTAAGAAGGAACATTCCTGATCCAAACACATGTATTTACTACATGGCCTTGAAAAACTTCTCCTTTAGCCTGGGTCTCATTCAAATTCAGAGGCACTTGCTGAGACTTAACTCCAGTTTCTGAGCTGCTTAGGGCTCCTTGCTGCCACATAGGTTTTTTTCAGACAAGTGCCAAAAAAGACTATGTTGCCACTCCCTCTCAGGCCAAAGCATTTGGCAGCATGATGGGTGATTTTCAGCCCACAGACTCACACCACTGGGGTGTAAACCAGCATCACCTGACAGGATGCTCATGCTGTTGCCTTCTTGTGGATTTGTGCCAGCTTCATTCCTGTAGAGGTTTAAAGGGGGCCGGGTACCAAGTGGATCTTTGAAAGTCTCTTGCTTTCTTTGTTCTACCTATAATGATGTTCATATTATGGCTTATTTGCCTGCAGGACAGCATGGTGATGGAATTTTCTTTGGAAATGAGGCAGAGAGTTCATTATTTGTGAGCTCCTGGAGAAGGAGATTCACAGCTTTTTGGTAAGAAGATGGCCATGGGAAACTTTGCAGTAAGTCAACAATGGCCAACCCTTGCAAGTTGGTTCCTGGCTTCAGAAAAGAGATGTTAGGCCTTAGAAACCCAAAGAGTGGGTCTCTGCAGGGACAAGGGTTGCAGTTCTCTGCTGATTTCCTCCATCTAAATGAGGACGACTGCAAATAAACCATCTGCAAGAGGAAAATCTGGTTTGAGCAAATTACACCCATGTTTTACTTTGCTGTCAACAATAAACTCATTAGCATTTGTACAGGGCATGGGGTAAAACTATTCACCTTTTAATTTCAGCCAGCAAGCTGGTGTTAGGGCTGGGAATGCACAGCACCTGTGAGTCCAAGGCTCCCACTGCACTGTCAGATGGCAATATCAGCTGATTAATTTCTTCCATGAATACTCGAGTTTTCCCACCAGACAAGTGTTCACCCTGCTGCAGTAATAGTCAAAGAAGATATCCTACAGGAGGAAAACAGCCTCGTATGTTCTCATGATTCAGGAACGACAGAGTAGCTAGATGGGTGCTGCCATTACAGACATTTTTCCAGTTCCTGTGCAATGTTTGCATGCTCCAAAGATGATGTGCACTCTGCAGGCAGGGGCATGCTGCTGCTAACCAGAATGGACACATGTCCCTGGGCTTTATCTAACATCTGGCCTTGCTTTGATGCTATCTCAGGAGGGAAAGGTCAGGGAAAATTGCTATCTTGTCCCAACAAATTGAGCAGATAAGAAAAGTCGTACAATACGAGTTGGCAAAGATGACTGCCTTTTTAAAGTCAGCTTGCTGCAGTGGGATGGATGGCAATCCAGTGCTTGCAATGCTCCCAGCACCACAGCTGATGAGGAAGCCCTGGCTGAGCAGCTCTGAGTGCTGCAGAGCTGACCGGAGCTGAGGCCATGACCCATGCAGCTAGATCAGTGGCAAATATGTGAGGCAAAAGTCCCTTTTGGCCCAGGCTGTGAGTGAGTATGGAGCTGTAGCCTTGGGATTCAGTCTGAGCACAACAGAAGCGCATTACAGAATAGTTGAAGCACTGGAGACACAACACCTGTAAATCAAAGAAGAGCTGAAGACGACAGGAAAGGAGAGGACCTCAGTCTTCACCCCGGAAGGGCTGATGGTTTCTTTGCAGCTCTTTAATGACACATGGCATCCACAGAGCTCACTGTGCTGCAGTCCAGGGCTATTTGTCCCTGGTGACTCTGGTCAGCTCACACCATGTCCTCTCCTGTCCCTCCCCATCCTTGTGTGACCTGACACAGATGGCATTGCCACACCACATGACGCAGCAGCACTGCTGGTAGGGGACACATTCACATCAGCAGCTGGCACAGCATGGGGCAAGTCCTGCTTGTCCCTGCCAGAGGCTCACCTGTTTTCAAAATCAGTGAGGGAAGCCATGAGGGAAGATGCAGTAACATCACTGTTAAAAATGTTATGTCATCAGTAAGAAATTAAATGAAAAGTGAGGAGCTAGCTAGCTTTCCAGGGAAAGCCAAAGGCTAAGTTTGTGTATACATATATATATATATACACACACCTTTGTATGTGTATTTATTTGCATCTATGTAGAAGATGAGGATGGTTTTAGAAAAGGATTAGCACACTTTCTGTATTTCCTCTGGTATGCTGTTTCCTCAGATAATGTCAGTGACTGATGTGTGGGGGTTGCTACACATCTATTTCCCACTGCAGACAAAGCTATTACTTAGGTAATCAATATTTAATCTCTATTAGGGGGAGTCATTTTTAAGCGTACTTTAAAAAGCACATCTGAAGCACTTGGTATCAATCATAGCCATGCAGAGCTGTGCTGAACTCAATCTTCATCTCAAGAAGGGATTTTTTGGAAGGCCTTTGCAGGGGGGGAAAAGGAAGGAAAGAAACCCAAGAAACTGTGAAAGCTGTAGCTATTTCAGGCAACAGAGTGAGTCCAAAATAGCACAGGTTTGATTCGCACCCTAGTTTTTGTGAAGGGGATAGAGAACATGGGGAAAGGGTATCAGGATCTGCTCTGCCCTGAGTCAAAAGCAGCAGACAGAGCTTCAGTGATGCCTCTCTCCTCTGCTCCCAGACAGGCAGCTTGGTCAAAGCTGAAACATTTTGCAGTGAGGTGTCAGTTTGTAGCTGGAAGGACTTGGGACAGGTTGACAGAACAAGGCTCAACTGCTAGAGGCTGACGAGGAATGTGGAGAATGAGATTTAGTCCTTTCCCACCCTACTTTGGAGTGATCCAGGATGAAGATGCTGGTGTGGGTCAAGTAAGGCCAGAATTTGAATCAGTTCTGGTCAGACCTTTCCTGCTTCTTACTCAAGGCGTATTTTCAAAGCAGCCTCAGGAGACTGAGTCACCAGGTTTGTGCAGTGTCCCCAGCACGCAAGGTACTAAGGGATGGGAAGTGAACTTCCCTGTCTCTGGGGCTACCAGTGGTCAGATTGGTTCTAGTTCAGGCAGTGTTTGCAGCTGTGTGAGAGCAGAGTGTTCCTCCCTATGCACGCTGGCTGCTTCCAGGGACCATGAGGACTCCCAGCCTCTCCCTCCCAAAGAACTCCATCATCATCTAGCAATATAGATTTTTATGCTAAAATGCCCTTTGTCAGCATTCAGAGCTATAGAGAAGGTGAATTCAGTAGGAACTGGACAGTGCAACTCTCCTGGCTTTGAAGTGAAAATTGTGCCAATTTTAACAGTATTTGAAGAAATCAGGAGAAAGGCAAGGGCAAGGGTATATGTGTATGCCCAGCACTGAAATGTGCCCAACACACCAATTTTCTACCTATTGCAGTGGTATAAACTTGTGACTGATCTCCCCAGGAGCTAACTGCTCTCAGAAATACACATAGGATTGGACACCTTTAACAGCAAAGAGACATTTTGTTTGGATGTTATTTGGCTAAAGACTTTGAGATAACATTTAGGTACATGGCTTATAAAGAAGATGGGGGTGGGGGGGAGGGTTGAGATTGATAAAAAATAAACACTGAGTCAACACAGCTTCATTATTTGCAGACATGGTTCAAGGCCAGCAGAATGCACCAGGCACACAGAGGGCACGCTGGCCCAAGGCTGCTGAAAGTTAATATTGTGCAATATTTCTGAAGATGTGGAGTAACAAACTATTCCAAAAGCCATGCTCAGTCCAGCAGAGATAGAAAAAGACACTAATGCCCTTGGTTTTGTTTGCTTCCAGGCTCTGCTTTCTGACTGTCACTGAATACATCGTGGCTTGCTTCTGGGCTCCTGTTTGCAGAGGATCTCAGCACTTTCTAGAACTAAAAAAAATGCTCAGTCTGACTGAAGAAATAATTTATTCCAGGATCTGCTCCTTACAGACAGTGCAGAAGTGCCAAGGTTGGCTCTGGTTTGTAAACAGCGGGAATACAGGGCTTTTTTCTCCAAAGGGAGACAACTCCTTAAGACATTGACTGCTGCGGCTGCTGCATCTCCTGCATGGCCAGAGTCAAAGACACTATCCTGACTTATTTAAGAGTTAATGCTTACTGGTCTGATCAGCTTGAAGTACCAGTCCATTCTAGTGGTGAGCCTGAAGATTTCTGTCGTGGCAGTTCGAAGTCTGATAATATCTATGGAATTATCTTATGTCTGGCAACAGCCCCTTCCAGGAGCTGCAGGGGAAATGCAAGAAACACACGGCAAATGCCCACAAAATAATTAATGAGTAGGAAGAGTTTCATCTCTTTGCTAGTGGGAGCTTCTTTCTTAGGTTTGTAGGAGTTTTTATCCCCTCTGAAAAGGAATATATTGTCTCTTAACTGCTGCAGAAGTTCTCAAAAATCAATAGACATGCTTATTTTTATTTATTTATTTATTTAAACTTTACCTAAAACAAGGCTGTTTGACTTGTTACTGGGGAGAAGATGTGAGAACAAAACATCCCCTGACAGAACTTGGCCACCTTGTTTAATGGTCTCCTGGAAATCTCTGGGATACTGAGCATGAAGTGGGCTTAAGAAAGTGACAAAACAAGAGGTTTGAATAAAGCTGTGATGGTGGAAAATGTTTACAGGAGTCTTAGAAAATACACAGAACCCCAAATCTTCACATGTTCTGTAGATTTTTCAATATCAAAGATTCCTTCTGTGTTTAGCTTAAGATTGAAGACTTATTTACATTTCATAAAAGACAGTTTTTTCCCACCTTCTTCAAGCAGTTTGTTTAAAATTCAGAGTTCTGTGTTGGGACACTTTATTTATGGTTGCAGTATCAAGATGGGTCTTGGCAACGTCTCCTCCTACAAATGACAAATATTTGTGAAATGGTTTGAATTGTATACACAGAGATACTAGATTAATAGATATGAGGCAGCAGAAGCTGAGCTTTTCCAGTGATGTCTGTACAGTAGTTTTGTGCTGTGTTCTGTGATGCACAGCCTTGCTCCAGAAATTACTGTTCCAGGCTCCTGCTCCAAACAGGGCTGTAAATTACCATTTCAATGGCTTAGTTTTAATTAACCATTTTCCCAAGGAAGATTCCAAATAGTAAAAGTGCAGGCCACGGATATAAATTTCCAGGGTTTTTAGCACTATGTAACTCTCTGCCTATTTTTGTGGGGTTTTATTATGTTTTCCAACATCCCCTAATCCCATCTAAATTACCCATTTTTTTCCTTCTTTTTTTTTCTTTTTTCTTTTTTTTTTTTTTCCTCCCACTTAAGTGACCCTCTCTAAACCCATGTAATGCCCAATATGTTTTGTTCCCATTTGAGAGCTTACCTTATTTCAGACTAAAAAGCAATTTTAGTGAAGTTGAAATGCATGGTTTTGGTTTCAGGGCTACCTCTCTCTGACATAAAACTACTAAGCCTTTATTGAATTATATATGATTCTACCATAAACGCCCTCTTTATAGAATGCACCTGGTGACTATAATAGAAAACATACTGGTTTCCCATAAGAAACTGAGCAACTGTTCTGCAATAACAGAGAATCTATTTGATATTTAAAAGATCATAATTTTACAGAAAGAAAACAAAAATGCAGGCACAGTAAAAAGTAACATTAAAAAATGTAGCTTCACATCTTACACATCTGCTTTTGTGCTACCCTGATAAGAGCAGCTGACTTGCACTCAGCATGTTCTAATAACAGAAAAAGACTGAAATAACTTTTCTCTGGCCCTTAGGTTCAGCATTTCCCAGCCCGCAGCAATTTAGCCTCGCAGACTTTTGGGAGATAAAAAGATTCCCCCTATTTTAGGTGGGAAGGACTGAGGCACGGGATGGAGAGGTGTATTTCCAAATGCCACACGGGAAGCCTGCAGGAGAGCTGGAGCAAACCCACGTTTGCTCAGTGCAAGATCAAGTTCAAAGAGCCTCATCTGAAAAACTGCACTTCATGTACTGTGTATTAGGACCTCCAGTAGAACAGGGGCTGCCTTAGAGCACAGAAGTGTGGACTACTCTGTAGGAGAATGCAATCCTACTTGTGTGTGTCAAGTGAAATCCATAGGATGTAACATCTCTGCTGGCCATGGGAGCAAGTCCTGACTATGGATGAGCAGCACCAGCAAGAGAAGACAGGTCCTCTGCATTCCTGGAGCAGGTCTAGAGGATCATCCTTAATTCCTGTCAAACCATATGGGAGGATCGTAACAACCTCCAAAATTTTCCTCACCTAATTTGCAGTTAAATAAATGCACATCCCATCTTTATGGCACGTATGACAGCACTTCAGTTACAACGTTACCCTGGCTGTGTTGCTGCCATTTTGAATCTCCTTTTCCTAGGACCAGTGGTGAAATTCCCACTGATGAGCTCAGAGTTGCACTTAAGGTTTAGAGGATAATCTATGCCAAATCCAAATTAAGGGCTTCAGGAGCCACAGCACTTAGTTCCACTTCTGGGCTCCCTTGCCCTGCTGGAGAGGGCTGGATGGTCACAATCCCTGCCTTGGGGGGAGACTGTCCCACTGTGCTGAAAAAGCACATGGCTCTAGAGAGAGCAGGATTTTCTAGTGAGTAATCATGTTACTCACCTGAAATATGCTGTCTGCATCTGTCTTCCCAGAGCTGTTTCAGTGTTTTGTGTTGACCAGCACTTGGACAAAAGTCAGGACTCTGTGTCTTGTGGGAATTTGCTCACACCTAAGTCTGGACAGCCAGACTCACCCCCTGCTTTGTATCCCTGTAAAACTTTCCTCCAAAAGCAATGTTATAACTCAAACAGATGGGATGAAAGTTTCTTCCCTATCCAAAAATTCAGAGAAGGAGATATTTTAATATCTTGAAGAAATGTAATGTTTTCTTAAAAAGTAAGAGATGTGGGATGAATCCTCTAAGGATGTAGGGATCTGAATGCAGCCTTCCCTATTCCTATAGGACTGCTCTGTAGGCCTTGAGAGAAGCAGTTGGTGCTACAGACCAGCCCCCTTGGTGTTTCCAGCACCTGTAATATTTAAATTGTCTCTGAAGGGTCTAAATTAACATAATACATTTTTATTACAGATGCCAAGGACTGATTCAAAGTCCTCATTTACAGTAATGTTTGTATTTGAATAGGTCACTAATTTATTTGGGAAAGAAGGGAGGGAGGAAGGACCAAGATACCTGTGATTTCTAATCTGTTTTTAGCATCCCCAGAGTTATGCATATCAGCAATAGCTAACACTGCCTTCTTTGGGCAACTGACTGCAGGTGATCTGGATGCACTGCCAGAGAGATATTTTTGTTACTGCTTTGCTCCTCACTTTGAACTCTCTTGGTGCTTGCTCTCATCCTTTAAACTTCTTTTTTGGTTCCTTTCCTTTGCAAATCTTCCACATTTCCCAATCAGATTAATGAGAAAATTATGTTCTTTGGATAAAAGTCTTTGCATATAGCAATGGCAGAAAAAGATGAGAAGGCAGTCTGTGCTAGCAACTGAAGCAGGATGAGATTGTCAGAATTGGACTCCTGGGTTCAATATTTCAATGTTCAACACTCTTGCTGTGTAAACCACTCAACAACTCTGTGCCTCATTTTATTTCTCACTCAATTCATGCATAAAATGTTATTATCCTTTCCCTCTTTTTTTTTTTTTTTTTTTTTTTTTTTTTTTTTTTTTTTTTTTTTTTTTTTTTTTTTCACTGAACTTTGGCTGTGCTTTGCACCAGAGCAAACAAAATTCCTGCTCACAGGAAATACAATCTGGCAAGCAGCATTGTTCATTTAGACGAAGCCCTTGGTTTGCAGGTGATACAGTCTTGGGCAAGTACTGCATTTTCCTGTTTCTTCTTTAAAGAGCACATTTTAGGAAATGCAACAATGAAAATATTACCACTGTCATCACAATCTGGACCACCTGAAGAATATGTGCAGCTCCTATTGCCATGGGACTCTGCTTCTCGAGGTGGTTAGTGTTAACCTCTTTGAGACACCTCTTAGAGGTAGGGAAGTATTAGGAGCAGCAGATAAGCACAGGAGCTGGGTTTCCTGAGGCTAAGGGACTTGCCCAAGGGAGCCTGTGGAAGAGCAGAAATTTAAATCCTCACTTGTAGGACTTTGTCTTCACTTGGTCATAGGAGCTCAGTGTGGTACAGAAGTGGAGGTGGCTGAACTGGAGACAGTAGCCACATTGCACTGGGTTGTCTGATTTGCCACAAGACCTGAACAAGTTTCGGGGACAACAGCAGCACTGCAAACCTACGACAGAGCTGACTGTCTCTCCCACAAAATCCTCGTGGCAAAATGTTATGGGGGAGGATGGCTCTTATCCATGGGGTACAGGCAACATGCAGCTCTGCCAGCTTGTTGTGGGCCTGGTTTCAGAGCAAAGTTTTCCTCACCCCTGTCTCACTTGTAGTGACAGTGAACTTGGCTTAACAAGAGATTAGTTCCCTTTTTTTGTGTGCGTGTTTTAGTTCCTGTCTTTATTGCCTCTGACTCCAGAAGAGTAATATGCAACAGTTTGCAAAGATGCAACAAATATGCTGGGGTTGTTTACAGCTTTTACAGAAAACATTTTCCTTCAATTGAGACACTTCCTTTTCCTAAAGAAAACAAACAACTCCAGAGCCGACCTCCCCAGTGAACGGTGTTTCCAGAAGCTGAAGGCTTCATGGAGAAAAGCCTGATGGAGCTGCCCTCCACTCCCTGGAGCTGCAGCAGTCAGTCTGTCCTGTGCTCTCTTTGGCTGGGGCAGCCCCCTGCTCAGGTCCTGGCCCTATGGACTCTTCCCTCCAGCTGCTCTTCATTTTCCTTCCCTCTTGCAAGCTGATTTATCTCTCTCCCCTCCATATCTCTGCCCTTTCCTTTGTTTTTCCTTTGAGCTAATCCCTTCCTGCTTTTCCCTGGGCCCCCTGTGTGTTACATATACACACACACTTTTCTATTCAGGGAAGTTAATCTAGGTTATGGGAAGGGATGGATTTAAGAAAGAATAGCTCTCCCTGAAAAACTCCACGTAGAGATGCCATCATTCTGGAATAAAAGCATTTTCCAATGAACATGATCCTTTGTATATAGCAAATTAAACCACTTGAGTTTGAAATCATTCTGGTAGGATTGGAAGTGCTCATCTGATTATGCCCACATTTAATTGGGAACATCTCCTAATGCCAAATTTGCCATAAAGACAAGATCCTGTTCCTCTCCCAGGCGTGCACAGATACCCCTCCCAAACCATTCAAAGAAAGCAATACATCTGTCACCCAACCAACCATGAAGAAATCAGGGAGCTAACATAATATTTGCAAGCCAAACTCTGCTCACTTTTCTGCAGTCCTCCTTTGTCTGTTTAGACTGCAAACTCCAGGGTGAGAAAACTTTCTCCCTCTGTTTTTTATGTGGTGCCTGGCACAGAGAGATCCCAGCCTTCATTGTATGGTCATGGCACAGCAAACAAAGGACTCAGCAGAAAGGGTTGTGCTTTCACAAGTGCCTCCCAGTCCCATGCAAACTTAACTCCCTTTGACATCTGCAGGGCAGCAGTTTTCACCCCAGCCAAATTTCAGAACTAGTCTTAGCCAGCTGCTCTCTGGAGGCCTCCTCCACAGAAACCTGGGAGAAATAGACTCCTCTAGAGAGATGAGAGAAATGGTTCAGAACAGAAACCACTGTTTACTTACCATAACTCAACTCCTGGTAAAGCTTCTCCCCAAGTGCCACAGGATCAACTTTATTAGTGATGTGCCTCAGGTTGGGTTTCTGAATACAACCCCAGGCACTTTATCCTAACTTAGAGAAATTTTTTGAAGAAAATTTATGAAGAACAATTAAAACACTGGGCATGTGATGGGTAGAGGGGTGGGAAGAGAACATGCCTAGAATATTTTGTGGAGCAAAGGTGAGGAGAAGCATGGAAGTTGAAATGAGTGAAGATTATTAACCAGCTGAGCTAGGTAAGTCTGCAGGCAGTGGAGAACCCCATGGCTGCTTGGTGGCTCACAGAGTGGCCACGCCACAGTTTGGTGGTGTTGGGATGCAGACTTTGCATCCAAAAACTTTGCTCCAAAAGTTAGCACCACACACAAGCAGACAACCTCTGTGCAACACTGGGTGCTACTGCAAACAGTTTCCAACCCCATTGTTATGGCTGTCTCATGGAGATTTGGGGTAAATCAATATATGAGGGATTTGGAGATTCTAGAGGGATGGCTGTCTCTTCAAAGGACTGGAGCTGCCCAGAGTTTTCTGGACAAGACTATTTTTCCTATTGTGCTGATTCAGTTTACTAAATGTTCTGAATGAGCAGACATTCCTGGACAAGGGATACTTTTTTACAAAACCAAGCCAAGCTCCCCACAGTCTTCCATGGCCACTCGTTGTAATCCTTGCACTGAGACAACATATGTGTGTTAAGGCCAGAGTCAACACCCACAAACTGGAGGCATGACTCACCTTGCAGGTGGTGACTGTGTCCATGGATGCCTGAATAGTTTTGGAAGATAATCCAGAGGCCAAACTCAACCCCTAAGGGGATGGCATTGGAACAACACTTTGTCTTTCGCAGCAATCGGGCATTCTGATCCTTCATGTTAAGATTTCCAGCTAAGAGTTTTGTTTGTGTATTTGAGAATAACTCCAGCAAACTCTGATTTGCCTATCCAGAGATAGCATGTACTACTTGCTGTGTAGGGAGCATCCCATGCAAACAGCAGCCCATTCTCCTACTCCTGTAAACCTCTTTCTGAACTTTCGTGTGGCCTGGGTAACAGCTTGCATAAAAAATTTCTCTCCAACACTCACAAGAACACTACTAAGCCTGAAAAGCTGCCTGGAAAGCTGGACAGACCTCTCTTACCATTGGGAAATCCACTGAAGTTCCAGATTTAAGGGGGCAGACGGGAAATGTCCTGTAGTATCAACAACCATTGACATTAAATTCAGCTGAGAAGAGACACCCGCAGCCGAATACCCACGCAAGCTCATTTCCTCTCCTCCAGCTGTCACAGGCTCCAGTTCAGCTGAACTGGAGTTCAGGGCTGTGGTGAGACATGTTGGTTACATCTATGCTTGTAAAGTAAACAAGAGCAGAGTGTAGTCTATGTTCAGTTCCTAGCCCACTTTATTTTTTGGCCCATGCACAGTGACTGGCGCCAGGGTGTAGATGTCAGCTTGGTTTCTCCAGGTTTTCTTAAGAACAGGGCCTCCTCAGCAAACTGAGCTATCATGCCTGATGGCCTCAGAGGTCCTACCCCAGCCACATGTCTCTATTCTGTTCCTTTCATTCACTCACCTGCTTTCTGAACCATCCCAATCTCCTGTGCAACGTCACCCACAAGCAAGTGGACAAATTCATATGTTGGTGATCTCAAGTGAGACTCTGACCTCAGAGTCTCAAAGCTCAATCCTAAAGGCAGTGAGTTTGTCCTGTGCAACGGAGGCAAAACCAATCCAACATTTTATGAAACAAAGAAAGGAACAAAAAAAAAAAAGGAGAAAAATCCACAGAAGTATTTAGGAATAGGATTGTGGATGCCCAGAACTCAAAAGCTTATGTCATGTCCTACAGTCATCATCTGCTGCTATTAAGACAGGGAAATTTGCCAGCAATTGAGATGTAAACCTGGATAATGCCCTGGTTTATGGTGGGTGCTGAAGGGCCACTCCAATACTAGCATTACCAGTCCAATATTGCTAAGACTTAAGGGATTGAGGCCAGGCATGCTTTCAGAAAATTGTTCAGAGTTATCTGTCTATAGACATATTGACCATCCTTTTATTCTTCTCTTTAAGGACGTTTCGTTCAAGGACTTGATGAATGTGTAAGAGGCAGGAACCTCAGGTGATTGTGTTTGAGGTAAGGAAGCTGGGAGGATTTCCTCACAGCAAGCTGTGAAGCCCACAGAGTCCAGCAGTCCTTCCTCATACAACAGATACTGGCAATCTCTTGTCCTTGGCCCAAAAGAAGCCTACAGATGTCTGCTGATGGCTTTTCTAGGTTCTCATAACACTTTCACAGATGTTTGCCTTGGGGTTGAAGCCTCTTCTTGGGGAGTTCCATGCAAGCAGCTCTCGCAGCACATCTGCCAAAGTGGGCTGCTCTGCTAAGCTGTCAGAAATTTTCTCTGCATATTTTTAGTATTTGGAGGGTCATTTTCTCAAGAATTCAAATATATGACTGAACTTGTTTATGTTACATCATGGAGGGGGATAAAATAATTTGTGCAGAAATTGTTGCTCTGTTATATATGTGTACCAAACAGGCTCTTTGGAAAATCCCACCTCAAAACTGGAGCTATGAAGTTGAGAGTTAATCTCAGAGGACTGATCTTCAACTGGTGTCAATCAGCATCATGTTGACATGTGCTGGTTCAGGATCTGGCCCCAGGGAGGGGGGTCACCATGCAGCAGAGAACAAGAAAAAGGCACAGAAAAGGAGACAGGGCTGCCACGGGATCCTCTGAGCTGCTGTGGGGTGTGGTTGGCAGGTCCCTTTCCAGTTCTGGAGCGGGGTGGAAATCAGGTGCTTTTTTTATTGCTGGAAATATTTGAAGGGGTAAAAAAAATATTAAAATAACATTGCTGCTTCTGCTTTGGATAGCAGTGTCATCTTCATCTCCTTGGAATAGCTCAGAAGTTTCTGGGGTTGCCTTCCTTTTTAGCTCTCCTATTGGTAGTGTGTGTTTTCTGTTGGGAAAGAGAAAGAAATGGGAGAGGCAGGTCTTAGGGTGGGAGAGGTCACTCATTTAAGATTTGCTCTTAATCTTTTTGCTGCTGCAGACTTCCTGTGTGAATGTAAAAGCAGATCTAACCAAGGAACAAGACACCTATAATATTATCCTTTAGTGGATGCTGCCTCAGTTACTCCTCTGTGAGCCAGATGAGACCTATCAAATCTCTTGGGCCTGCAGCAAGGAAGGCAAAGGTAGAGACATTCCACTTTTCAAAGTAATTTTGCATGTGGTTTCTCTCCTTCAAAATTTGAGGTAGAAAGGCATTAAAAAGAAGCTTTGTTTTCCATGCAGTTTCAGACTTACATTTTTTTTCTCCTATTTTGTTCAGGAGGTTTAAACTAATATCAGTTTTATCAGGGAAGGAAGGAGGGAAGGAAGGAGGGAAGGAAGGAGGGAAGGAAGGAGGGAAGGAAGGAGGGAAGGAAGGAGGGAAGGAAGGAGGGAAGGAAGGAGGGAAGGAAGGAGGGAAGGAAGGAGGGAAGGAAGGAAGGAAGGAAGGAAGGAAGGAAGGAAGGAAGGAAGGAAGGAAGGAAGGAAGGAAGGAAGGAAGGAAGGAAGGAAGGAAGGAAGGAAGGAAGGAAGGAAATCTAACTAATTTAAACTAATTTAAAGTGGCTTTTCAAAAAGTCTCACCATTTTTTTGGTAAAAATAAAAAATATTCTTGACAAATATTTTTCTGCAAAATATTTTGATACTCGTGCATCACACTGTATCAGTATTCTTGTAGTCAAAAACATTTCTTTCCATCCAGCTAAGACATGGGAGATCACTTTGGTGGAAAGCATTTTCTGAAATCTGTGTACTACTTAAATTCCAATACAGATCTGTTTCAGATTTACCCAAATTGAAGGAAACCTGCAAAGTGCTTGAATTTCACCCATCTTCATTGTTAATCCCTCTTTTCTTCTGCTCACAAAAGAGTAAAGATTCCGTCTGTGCCCCTGGGAGGCATCAGAAGGACAAACTCCCTCTTTACCCCAGTTCTAATTTTTTTGAGGAGATTCAGCTCCCAGGATGCTCAGGTATTTCTTGCTGGACTTCCAAAAGGACTCTGAGCACATGGAAATCTGTACCTTTCCTTCCAGCTATAGGCAGCATTTGTACTGCTATTAGTCTTATTCACTGCAATTTAAAATCTAAATTTTAAACTCTTTTGGTGGGATGCAGATGCCAAGCCTGACTGCTCTTCCATCCTGAGGCAGGCCTGACCTGCCTCCCCTCGTGGATGCCAAGGTGTGAGCAGTGCTGTGCTTGCCAACCACCAACAACATTGGCTCTGTCCTTAACCAGGGTAGGCACCTTGTCTTCAATAGCTGTTAAACAATTTTTCTTCCATGAATGTGGCTGGTAGTCCTATGGCTAAGAGTTCCCTCTCTTAATTACCCACTGGGGAAAATTACTCTTCTTTTGTTTCTTTTTTCTCTGAGCTTGCCACTAACTAATTTCATCTGACCTCCCTTGGCTCTTGTGTTAGAGGAGACAGTGAACAGTATTTTCTACTCATATTTCCCTGTCTACTTGTGATCTCCATCATATCCCCTTCAGTGGTGTCTTTCTCAGCCTGAAGAATCTCAGTCCATTTAAGTACACTCCTAGTCTGTTTGAAAGCTAAATTAATCTATTGAATTATCTGTTTAGTCTATTCTTAGCCTATTGTTAGGATTCAATGGCCAGGTCCCACCCTGGTGTCTGGTCTGTGCTAGACTGCTTTATAGGACCCATCCAGAAGGAGATTCACTGGGCACAGGCACCTCAGAGCCACATGAATCCGGTAGCATTTTGGCTACTAAAGCCCACCATGAACTGCTGTCTAAGGATGCTAATACCACTCACTCACTTGACAGGCAGGCTAAAATGGCTATTTTCCTCATCCAAACTGATAACAAGACTGCCAAAATCAATGAACCCACGGGGCACACCTGACCTGTGAAAGACGTGTATCCAGAGCTGCAGCAGAGCAAGGAGCAAACTCAAGCACAATGATATTCCTTTTCTCTCTGGTCATCATCCTTTGGACGTCTTTGTCCATAGTAAGTGGGCCTCTCCAGGGTCAACATCCTATGAACTTACAGGTAGCTCAGGTGGTGTGTTACTACAGGCCTGTTCATAGTGTGCAGCACCACTACTTGTTTTTTCTTTCCTAGCTCTAATTAACACAGTCTCATTTATTTATAATCTCATTAAATGCCATGCAATAATAAACAGCAGAGGAAAGCCTCACTGGAGTGGAGGGAGGAGGGCTCAGCATCCCACAGAAGCTTGGCAGGATCAGGCCTCTAAGTGATTGCATTTCAGTGACAATTCAGCTGATTCGACCCATGAAACATCTTCCAGCAACACAGGCCTGCAGATGTCTCACATACCCATCACCTCACTGCTCATCATAAAAAACTACTTATCCCTTCTTTTCATTTATACCAGATGGTGGCCGTGACACTGAGGGCCTGTCTTTCTTCCATGCCATCCATGCAGCCCTTGACAGAGTGAAGAAGAAAGGTACTTCTACCTTGGATAGACCTGCCAAGCCCGGCCTGAAGACCCCACACCCTGCGCCTGCTAATTGCACCGACGTTGTCTTGCGGCACAAACCATTCGAGCTCTCTGTTTTCTTTCAAAGTGTATTTGTTTTATATCTGACATGTTTATGTATGTTAACTGTTTGCTATAGATATCTGTCAGCTTCAACTGGCAAAACCCAGAAAAAAAAAGAAAAGAAGAAGAGGGCTTGGCTCTACGCCGGAGAATTGTTTCTTAAAAGCACTTTGCTTTTTTGTCACATGGTTTTGCAGAGAAAGAGAAACGAAGAGAAGGAGGGGGGGCTGTCAAGGGCTATGATGCTTTAAACACTGGGAAAGAATTTCATACGAAAATGTACTCTACTTTTCAGATATTAGCCTAAGAGCCATAAAAAGTTATTTTATAGTCCTAGAAATGATACACAAACATTGGTATACTGGTTGTCATAAAAACTGCTCTAAAAAGGGAATTGCGCATTATGCTTTTCGAAATATGACATTTATGAGCTGCCTTTGATTGTTACCAGAATGTTTTTCAATGAAAAAGAAAACGTGTGTCTGTGAAAACAGGCGCGTGTGGGGTGTGTGCGTGTGTTTGTGCGTATGTGCAACAAGGGGATGTGTCACTGAGAAAGAGACATCTCCTAAAAACTGTTCTTTACTCAGCCCGGAGGCTTTCATCTTTCTCCTTTTTAAAGAACAAAGACTACAGCCCCTTCTGCTAGTGAGAGGAAGGGAAGAATTGTCAATTTCGTCATATTTGAGGAGAAATCAGCACAACTTCCTGGGATTATTTTCTTCCTCACTTTCCTTTCAAGCAGGAATATGGGCTGGTGCTGTGCAATATCCTTTTCCCTTTGAGATATAACTGCAGCGCTTGAGGATGAAGGTGGAGAGATGTGAATCTGTTCCCATGCCAAACTCTTTGGCTCAGGTTCCTCTTGTAATGATGTTTTAAAAGGGCTTAAGTTGGAATTACATTATGCTTATGCCTTCTGCCAGTCCTTATCCACAGTGCCTAATTGCTCCTGGTGATGGGAATTTTTGCTTCCCGGGCATTCTTGTACTTGCATAGGTGAACAGGCTTGTCAGGATGACACACTTTTTTTGACTGGACCATTTCACCACCTTCTCTGCCCAAAAGTCAAGTGGGGAGTTGGGTGGTGACTCATTGCACACACTCTTGTTTTCAAAAATGCCTGAAGTTTTGCCCAAGAGGCAGCTTTACCTCCATGAGAGCCAGGATGTTCTGCATCATCTTCTGGAGCAGGCTGATTTCAGGCTTTTTCTTTTTTATTTTACTGTATGGGACTGTTTCTCACAGGGCAGAAAGCTACCAAGCCTTTGCAGGCAGACTCAGCCTTCCTTCCTTTAAGATGAGGGCAGGGCTGAGCCCAAGATAATGACCCAAAATGAGACACAAATTATTCCTGCTTGGGCAAAAAACCATATCAATGCAGCCTTGCAGCGTCTGGCCCATTAGCAGTAGGTGCTTGAGCTGAAATTGGACCTGTTTAAAAAAAATTATGAGAGACTTTGTGCCTGCAGTTATGGAGAAAGGGGTCCAGATGCTTGGGATCTGGTTGTGCTTGCTTTTTGCAGCTCAGTGATTTATTAGCAGGACTCTGGACACAGACCATACTGGGCAACCCCTTCTCAGATCTTCAGCTACAAATAGCAGGGAAGGCAGACAGACTGTTTGCAAGGAAATCAAAAGCACTTTGAGTCTTAACTGCTGCATGAATCATCTCACAAAATGAATATGGTACAGCAAACTATTGCCCTGCAGACAAATTTCATACAAAATGACTGTATAAAGCACCAGTGTTTATACATGAGGCTGATGTGGGTGGAAGGGCTGTTTGAAATGGCTGGGTTTAGTTATGTAATTATTTGAGAACAGTAGAGCACAATAAGTAAATATAAACATTGAAGAAGACAGTATGAGTTCACTGGATGCTTACATGAAGCCATCATCTTCATGACAAATGGATCTCTTCAAACATAAGCTACATACTCTGTGGCCAAGAAGCCATAGGTGTTCAGTTTGGTTATGTTTGATGGGGAAAAAAGAAGACAAATGGATGGTGGGGAAACAACTACCCTACGTGTGGAAGGACTGCTGGGCACTTGGTGTTTTTCCCTTGGAAAGCTAGCTCTTTGGACAATCCCTTGATGTCCAATTGTTTGGGTACCAGGTTCACATCTGACCCTGCACACCTAGTTTATCCTTGAATGTAAGATGAGCTCTGCAGCAGCATATGGAAATAATCAGTATGTGAGGTAGAAAGAGCTAGTAAAGGATATGTGGAGGTAATGGATGGGTGAACCACTTGGACTTCATGGGCTTCACAATATCACCAACAACAAAAACCAGGCAATATATCTTTAAGGGTAACTGGTGACATGTCTGCTCTAGCAATTTATGTGACAAGTTGGTTGCTTTTTTCTGTTTACTGTGGTATCAACCATACTGGCAGAAGTTATAATGTGAAATCTTCTGGAAAGATAATAACTAATTGTGGATAGTGAATCTGACTGCCTTCCCAGAGAGGGTTTCTTTTCAACCATATTTCTGATAAAAGTCACTCTCTCACTAGTTAATTTTTGCATTAGTAAAATAAGGATTTATGCTAAAAGTGTGTCTTTTCTGATTTTTTTCTCTTCAGGCTGAAAGATCTTCAAGGAGAAGGTTTGCGTTTTCACCTGACATGTGGGATCATGTTTCACAGGAAGCCTCTGTGCTTGAAAGATCAATAAATATGTCACAATTTTCTTCTGACCTTTCTCCAGTTGAAATCATGGGGGTTTATGCAAAAAAAAAAAATAATAGTATTTCAGCAGAAAAAATATATATTTTCTTCCCAAAGGCATCCCCTTTCTTTGTGACTGTGTGACATGCTCTGTGTGAACCGGAGCCTGCCATTCAACAAAGCAAAGGTTTAAATGATGATTACAGTAGCATAGCTTCTTCTATCTTCAAAAGCAAGTACACTATACACCAAAACTGGTGTAATTCCTGGCAGGTTTGAAACTATGTGAGAGCTGACATATACCACTGAGTGCAAATAAGGCATAGTCAGGGTCTCTGCCTGGAAAAACTAACTTAGGATTGTGTTTTTTTTCTGGACCAAGGCTTACATTTGTCAGTGAGCTTATCTGTCTTAAACAACAAATGAAGCAGAGCTGTTGGAAGAAGAAAAAACCAAAGAAGGAAAAAGAGGTGTTTTCAAGACTGATAAGGCAATTTCTTTTTTTATTTTTTTTTCATTTTTAAAATTAATTTTTAATGTATTGTACAATACAAAATCTCCCCCTGCTAAGTGCAGAAACATGAGAAGAATGGTATCTACATCAGCAAGCTGGTGGAATCTGTAAAAGTGAAGGGTGAGGCTGGGAACTGGGGCCCCAGCATGATATGCCCACGATATGCCACGGCTTGTTTGTCGCAGAAATATAATGTCACTGTGACCTTACACCATTAGGAAGAACTGTAGAATTCCTGAGAAAAGCCACAGCTGATATTCCACCTAGGAGGAAATGTCCAGAGTAGGAACCACCTTGTCTTGTGTCCAGGGCTGAAGGCTGAGCTGCTGTTTTCTGGGTAAGAAGCAGCCACCTGACATGCAATGGCAATAAGCAGGCTTGTCTTCACAGTCTGCACCACGGATGCAATTTCAGAGCCTTCCCAGGCAAAAATGGTCTTGACATGACTTCACTGTAGGAAAAAGTTCAGAAGGTTTTGTTTTCACTCCAAGACAGATCCAGAACACATTTTGAGCCCTTGAAAACCATCATAAAGTGGATTCATTGTCTTCCTGCCAGCTTGTCAGCTGGTTGGGCTGCAGAGTAAAAAAGAGTTGAGTTGCTGTAAAACACCCAAAACAGAGAAGAGCATGATTTTGTTCACAGTGACCCAAACTTCTAAAACTCTTCTCGAAATAAAAGCTCACTAGGGACCGTTCTCGATTAAAGGGACTTTTGGGAGTGCAACTACACATAGACAAGTTTGGGCTATAATGGGGCAGCTGCTTTGAGTTCAGTTTGGTAAGTGATAGCACAAGGGGTAATGGCTTTAAACTGAAAGAGGGTAGATTTAGCTTAGCTATTAGGAGGAAATTCTTCACTGTGAGGGTGGTGAGACACTGGCACAGGTTGCCCAGGGAAGTTGTTGATACCCCCTCCCTGGAAGTTTTCAAGGCCAGGATGGATAGGGCTTGTCTAGTGGAACGTGTCCCTGCACATGCAGGGGAGTCAGAAAGAGATGATCTTTAAGGTCCCTTCCAAACCAAACCATTCCAGGATCCTGTGATTCTATGATATATTGAAGTGGCTGAAGGCAGAACTGGTCCTGCTGTTGATGGAAATGCAAAGATCCTACCATGCAGCTGGCAGAAAGCCACAGAAACTGCTGCAAGTCATTTGGGAAGCTCGAGGAGTGAGGTTTGCCGCTGAAGGAGCCTTTGTCCTCCACCTGAGCCAGGCACAGGAATGCAATCTGTCCTTTGCAAAACAGCCCATTGTGGCAGGACAATCATTTCTGTTCTCTTCATGCGTTCCCACGAGGATGTCCTCATGTTGACATCTAGGAGTAGTGTCTCCTCAGGGTTTTTTGGGGGGGGATATTTCAGTATCTTCATCCATTACTCATCCAAGACTGTTCGGAGATGCCCTTTGTCAGCCTAATCCTGTCTGTGATACTGGTGCTTTTTCCCCCCTCCCTTCAAACTGGGAACCGAACATGAAATTTAGGGCAGAACTGACCCCTGCCACCCTTGCAGTAGTTTCAATATGCTGAGATCTCAGTAGATTTCTCAAGTCTTTAAACTGGCCTTACTGAGAGCTACATAAATCCCTGAGAACAGAGCTGATGATTCTGCTAGAATGGGGAGCATTACCCTTATTCTAACACGGATTTCTAAAACACAGCCAGCCATATGCTTGGAGCTGAATGAGACCCTTGTTACCCAGAAAGAGACTTTGCTTCCAAGGCTTACACCATGTTTTCTTAAATTTTCGAAGGACAAAACCCAGCTATTTTAATGAACCTAACTCAATAATTCCTAATCCTAAAGTTAAACACTAACAGCGAGGCTCCAAAACTGGCCTCCCAAGTTTCAAAACACAAGTCATGACCAGAACCCATTGGTAAACATTCCTGAAAATAAGTTTTGTTTTGTTTTCCCCCTCATGCT
>NW_009953655.1:2258644-2283029 GCF_000747805.2 Chaetura pelagica | reverse complement strand
CCCCCTCATGCTCCGCTGAACCTTGGAAAAACTAGCTCACTCCTAATATTAATCCTAGTATAAACAGATTAGAAGCTCCCCTTCCCCCGTCCTGCAAAAAATAATGCCTGTGAAAAGACTTTTTTTCACATTAGTGAAACCTGAACATTTGTCTATTTTATGGACTCCTTAAAAACAAATTAGCTCTTATTTTCTTAGTTTGAGTCTTGAGACAAAAGTTTCATGGGAAAGGTGATTTATAGATATATATACACATCTATATATATATCCTTTAGATTAACAGATTTTGTGACCTTATCAAAAGTAGCAGACGCAGCCTTTTTCCTCCTGAAATGAGGGGGTGCCAAGCATCCAGTTACAACTATCTCCCTGTTCCTTTGGCAGGAGCAGTGGGTGATCACAACCCATGAGGAGCATGTTGAATGACTGCTGAAGAAGAGTGGTTTCAGCCAGCCATCTGAGCTATGTTTTGATTTCTCATCATTAATTAACTTCAAGGTGGCATTTCAGTAGTTTCTATGGGCTCTGCATCTGGATTTTTCCTCTGCTTTCCTGCCCTTGAAGCAACACTAATGCCAATGGAAAAAGGGAATATTCATCCTTGCAGATCTTGTGCCCTAATTCTGGTGTTATACAGGGAATCCCTTCCCATCCAAGTGTAGTTTGAGTCCTGTGACATTTAACACACATAACTCTTTGGGCTTGGTCTTGATACATTTACTCAAGCTATAAGGTGAGGTACTATCTGGGGAAATAAAAAAATAACCTTATCACATTGGAACTACCAGCAGAGAAAGTTTCTCAGGAGAAGCTGAAGTTGCTGGAGGGAGCACTGATCTGCCTGTGTTGATCACAGTTAGCTAACGCATCTCCCTGCATTGCACACGACTGTTACAGATCTCAGATAACAGCATGTACTCCAGATTTACAGCCAAAAATGGACATCTTGAGGTATGGAGAATTGCAGTTTATGAACATTTGGTTTTTCCTTTGGGTCAGACAGAGTTAAAGACAATCTTGGAGCATAGATTGGGCCATCTGTTATCAAGGGAATGGCTGATCAGAAAGTGTTGGTACTTTTAACACTTCAGACTCAACTCCTGCAAATGCCAAAAGCTTGGAAGTGACTTTTATTTGTGCATGTGAAGATGTTGTTCACAGATATAAACTTTGGAAGTTGAGTGTCTTTGAATTAGGAAGGTGGCTAGACAAGGCAAGGCACTGAGACAAGAAAAAGAAGGAAAGAAAGAACGAAAAAGAAAAAAGAGAGAAATAAAAAATAAAGAGTGAAAGGTAGAAAGAAAGATGGAGGAAAATGTAACTGTTATAGAAGAAAACATTAGACAGATTCTGGGAGGTGCCAGGCCATCCCCCAGGACCAGAATAAGGGCCAATAGTGGTGGGTGTCATGTCCTCCTTCTGAACCCCTGTGCTGAGCACAAGAACACCATTTGCAGAAGAAAAATTCCGTGTATGTGCATGTTGCAGTCTGACAGGGATTACTCATTTCCTGAGTGCATTAAATGTAGTTTCTTCAGAGTTATGCTATAAAGTGTAAAATCCTCTAGCACACAGCAACTTCTGGGGATGGGGGCAGTAACCTTCTGCTCCTCTGTCATGCTTGCAGCTTGAGCAGCTTTAAATGCTTTCGAAAATAAGGTGAGGATTGTTATGCCAGTAAGGGTATTGAGGGGGGGGGGGGGGGAGAGCAGAGAATAAATATCTAGCTCAATTTGTCCCAACAAAAGTACCATCAATAATGTGTGAGTAGATTTTCATAGCAGGCTTTCTTCTGGAGAACCAAGAACGAGGAAACAGTCTTCCAAAATTTCCCCTCCCTGCATGGCCTGGCTCTGACACCTCCCGTGTGATTTTTTTCCCTTTTAGTCTGCATTCAGGACAGTGCTGTGCTCATCGAGAACATAAGCTTGAATTTCTTCATATTTTTAAGTATCGTACTAAGCAGAGATAATTCTAATCACACTTGTGCTCTGATGCTGACAAGGGCTGCTGAATGATTTTACACAGTTTGCCCTTGCATTTACCCTTGCTAAATATTAGGGTCCATTGAATATCTCTATGTGATGCTGCAAACTGCACAACAGTAATGACTGGTTAAATTACTATTCAAAGTCAATAGACTATAGTGCAACAAACAACTCTATTTACCACATAGTAATCTACTCCTTGTCACTTTTACAAAGCCTACATATAGTAGTTTCCCAACTGTTTTCCATGTACCATTAGATGTATGTGAGTCATTTCAGCA
Organism: Chaetura pelagica; assembly: GCF_000747805.2. Lineage (NCBI taxonomy): Eukaryota > Metazoa > Chordata > Aves > Apodiformes > Apodidae > Chaetura > Chaetura pelagica. Next base: position 2,280,760 of record NW_009953655.1, on the reverse strand, counting down.
GAGTATGTGGCATGATCCAGAGCCAGGAGATGTTTTTTTCTGGTTGTGATACCAGCCTTTCATTTTAGATTCAGCATCAATAATCTCTCTCCTCACCCTCTCACTCGGGTGGAAAGCAGCTCCCCATATTTAACAGCTGTCCAAGCTTGGACCTCTCCTTCCATTGGAAGCACTGGATGGCACTACTAGAGCTACTAGAACTACTATTACTTTTTTCACTTGACAAGACCATTAGGAGACAGTGCCTCCTTCAACCATCTGTATCTGCTGGGCTTCAACCAGAAGATCCTATTTTAATTTTTCCAAAGACCAGAGTGCAGCCCTGTTTTCAAGTTAACACAAGTCTTCCTCTTAAACTGTGTGGACTGTTTCTAGGGCATCAGTGGATACTTTGTCTAAACCTTGAACAAAGTGATGGGATTCCTTACTGATGCTCATGACTTGCTCCTTACTTAAAATGAGTTTAAAATGTGTTTTAATCTCTTGGGATACGTAGAGCAGCAGAGAAACTCTGGCAGCTAAAGACACAAAAGCAATTTTAAAGCAGAAAATTATTTAATAACTTCACTGAATTATGTTTTCCATGCATCATAAAGGATTGGTGGGTGGGAGCTGAGCAAAGACATGCTCACCAATGGGGAGAGAACAGAATAGTGTGGACTTTTGACAAACTGAAGAAATATTTATTACTTCAGTATCTTAAAAAATATCTTTTAGAATTCATTTTCACCTACTCCAAAATATAAATCAGCTCTGTTTTACAATGCTGATCAACCATAGAAGGGACTAGAATCCTAAAGCATAATCCTCGTCTCTCTGCACAGCCCTTATCAAACACTGATGATTGAAGGTTTGCAGGGTTGTCAGCTTGGTTGGGCACTTTTATCAGAGCAGGTTTTATTTTCTTTTTTTGAGTAAGCTGCATCACAGCCTCTCAGGATGTGATCTGGTGATCTACACACTAAGAGGGCTCTTTCTTTGTCCTCTATTCTGTTCTGTTGTAATCAGACAGCAATTTTGCTAACGATCAGCTTTTTGGTTTCAGCCCAGGAACAGAGCATATTCAGAGTCATCAACTGAGCCATTAATAGGCCAAGTCTGTCCCTTTGCTGATCCTGGTGCAGCAACCCAGAGGAGGATGCACTGCTATTTGTATGGCACACGAAGCAGTGCCAGCCTCACCACCTGTTTTCTTTTGTGACTTCTGCCACTCCTGCAGCTGCAGCCAGGAATGCCCTTGATTCCTCACGTCTGTCACAATCCTGTAAATAACAAGCTTTTGCTGGGAAGGAAACTAACACCCAGCCTACCTGCACTATTAGATAAAAATGCCCCTTTGGTTATGACGCAGTTATCCCACAAGCCATAGCGTGAATCACCTTGAACGTACTTCAGCTGAGTCCCTGAACCCCACAGGGCTTTGCTCTCCACAGCTGAGCCAGATCCAAGGGCATGGTTAAAATGCATTTCAGCCCAACTCAGAGGAGGTGCTTCATCTCAGGGTCATTGGGTTTCTCTCCCAGAACAGGGTGAGCTGTGGGGATGAGAGTGATGCTAGGGGAAATTCCCTGGATCGAAGCAATGTGCTGCCAAGAGTGGTGGTGATTCACAAAAACTGGACCTCTCTGCTCCTGTCTGCCACCCATGCCAGCCATCTGCTTATCCCAGACTCCAGTCATTGAAGGATTTAAGGTTTCTTAGCTCTGCTAATGTGCAGATGTGGCACACAGCTTCAGTCCTAGCAGGGCTGCAAGTCTCTGTGCAGGGAGATAAATGGCCCCTGACCACTGTGAGGCAGACAGGATGACTCCAGGATATCTGCTTTAATGGTGAACATTGCACTGAAGCCATCAGTCAGCTGATGTCTCTGATGAATGACCTGCCAGGCCTTTGCAGCTCACCCATCTGCAACCCCTCCCAAAAAATAGCTACTGGACATCAGGGGCTGAAGCAGTCGCTGTTGATGGTTGGACACCTTTAAATGCAAAACAGAAAATGACAGATCAGTGGAATGAAATTTGGGCTGGTGTTGCTCACAGGACCAAAAGCTGACAGACAGAATTACCTATGGAGAGCCCACTCTTTTGCCAAAGGCTTTTAACTGACTATAAGAGACACACAAAGGGAGATGTGAAGTGTTTGGGTCAAGGAGAGATTGGTGTGAAGCAAATGTGCCGTGAGAGTCTGAAGGTCAAACAAAAACAGAGAGAAACCATCTCATCTCATTCTTGGTTGACTGTGACACTGGCACAGCCCTACTGACTCCAGGATCATTAGTCCTTATCCACATTAATACCAAGGGTTCAGGACACAGGATTTCAGACCACCAAGAAGTTATATCCCACTGTCTGTGGTAATGTGATAGTCGTTTGAATATGAAAACTGGTCTTATAGTATGAGAGATCTTATTGCAAAGACCATCCACTGTGAATGAGGAAAATTGTGTTAATGAAATGCTAACCTTTTTGCTCTCACTGCTTTCTTTGCTAAAATAAATAAACAACAGCACGTTTCGATCTCATGAGCTTGTTTCTGAGCAAGGCATTTCTCTCACAATCCCAGAGACATGAGGCTGGACCAGAGACAGGGTTCAATAGGTGAAAGGAGACACCATCTACAGCCACACACAGCCCTCGACTGGACAAAGTGTGAAGGGATGCACACATCCAGAGGCTGCTGATGATCTAGGGACTGCTGTTTTCTACTGATCCCAGGTGTAAGACCTTTGTGTGGGCCTCAGTTTGGTTGCCTTCTCTGAGTTTTATTTGTATTTCCAATCAGTTTTAACAAGCACAAAGAGATTCACAACGATGTTGTCTTTAGGCTTGTTCATCTTCCCTGAGAGTCTTCCATATTCCAGCCATGTTCCCCAGGGGAGCGGAGGGAACGTTTGCATTTGTTTGGAAGATAAATAAAGATTACAGATTTTTAAAGTAGTGTTTATTCCACCCTCACTCTAAGGGGAAACAAACACATGCATCAAACACATTGACATCAGAATTTTCATCCCTCCACAAAACGGCTCAAACTGCTCTTCAGCAGATGTGCTTATAATTAGTGAACACTACAAAATGCCAAGACTAATTTAATGCTGTCTAATACTGACAGTCGCTCAGCTGGAGACCTGCAGGTGTGCAGGGAGAGTGGAGCTCTGATTTGGTTGTAGAAGAAGTTTAAATAAAATAAAATCCTGCAAAAGTTAATTTGTTTTAAGCCCAAAATATCCCTTAGTTTTGTTAGATTCAGGCAGGTAGGAGGCATCTTATTCATGTCCTTGAATGTCATGCAAAAACTTGTGGGGTTTTGCACAATTTTGACATCAGCTGCTCACTTTGGATCAAACTCTCCATTCCAAACTCAAGAGCTGCAAATCCACAAGAACCCTTGAGATTACATGCTGTGGAGGACTCCCCCAGAGCCATGGATTAGCTCTGGAGAAGCTTTGGGGTGATCAGCACTAGTAGCATGGTCACAGAATCACAGAATATTCTGAGTTGGAAGGGACCCATCAGGATCATCAGAAACTCCTGTCCCTATGTAGGGCACCCCAAGAAGAACACCATGTGCCTGAAAGCATCATCCAAATGCTTCTTGAACTCAGGCAGGTTTGGTGCTATGACCACTTCCCTGGGGAGCTGGTTCCAGTGCTCAACCACCTTCTGGGTGAAAAACCTTTTCCTGATACCCCACCTAAACCTCCTCTGATTCAGCTTCCTGCCATTTCCCTGAGTCCTGTCATTGGTTGCAGAAGTGAAGAGATCAGGACCTGCCCCATCTCTTCCCCTTGTAAGGAAGCCATAGACTGCCAAAAGGTCACCCCTCAGCCTCCTCTTCTCCAAGCTGAATCATCCAGGTGACCTCAGCTGCTCCTCATAAGTCATCCCTTCCAGACCCATCACCATGCTCATGGTTCTCCTTTGGACGTTCTCCAATAGCTTGATGTCTTTTTTATATTGTGGTGCCCAAAACTGCATGTGGAACTCCAGGTGAGGCTGCACTAGTGCAGAGTAGATCAGTGTTGATTAGACAACACGGGCAGTTACAACCTATAGGGGAATATGCTGATGGTATTTCCTGGAAATGTCTGGTCTCAGATGAGGTTTTAAAAAAAAAATTAAATAAAATGGAACTATCACTTGTTGGGTGGCTATTCCTGTTGAGTGAAGACATCCAAAGATGTTTGTGCTGTCCAGAGATCATATGGACATGGGACCAACGTTTTCAGTACAAGATTTTGTGCCCAAATAAGCATCGGGAGCCCAAGAACTCTATTGGATTTGGATCTCAGCACTTTCTTTCAAATCAATTTCCAGATTTTTTTGGTACAGCAATAGCTAGGTTCACACACTGTCTCTGTCTAGGAAGCTCATCCTTCTACATTGTATTTCCAATACCTCAGTAACATCTTCCTTTATTAAAAGTCTGGGGAAAAGGAGGAAGTATTTGGTTTATATCAGTTATCTCATGGCATTTTAAAGATTAATGCCATATGAAACCTACCTGGAGAAACAGTTTTAAGTGACTTACTTTGTATGCCACTTCTGCTACAAACTCTTGCTTCAGCTTTAATGGCCTTTGCATGTGATGCAGAAGTGGAACTGAGTTATTTAAAAGTGGTAACTTAGTGCCTTTGAGATACCTCTTGCAGCTCACCTGGCCTCCACCTTGAATCATGGACTCCTGTAGGTTCTGTGTAACACTGGCCAAGCCTGTGAGGCTGTCTTACAGATCCTAAGCTGTCTCAAATGGCACTGGATTATTATGTTTGGAAAATCAAATCGTGGCCACACTTTTCAGGGTTGCCCTATCATGTTTGGAGGAACAAGCTCCAACAAAGTGGTTGATCATGTCTGTTCCCAGACAGTGTTAGATGGATTTTTTTGTTTAGATTGATGATGCTTTGATGAAGCAAAAGAAAACACACTGGTGAGTGATTACTTTTATCAACTGAAATTGTTATTATGATTTTCGAGTCTTGAAAGTCCCTCTTGTACAACCCAAAGCCTATATATTTTTTTTCTAGTTATACTATTTATTCTAGTAGGAGATACTAGTAAAAACTTTGGTTTTCTTCTCATGGTGATTTGAAACAACAAGCAGTGATATTTTGCCCACATGAAGCAGCTCAGGAAGATGAGATGGGATTTTGACATTCTCTCTAAATCTTTCAGCTCTTGTCTTGCAAGAAAATATCTGAAAGAGAGGAAGGAACTCATAAAGAACATGAAATAAATACTTCTTGAGAATAACTTTTTGTTTAAAATAATTTAAGATTTATACAACATTAATTCCAACCAAGCTGAGCTCTGGTTTGATGAGTGAGAATTTGACAAAGAAGGTTTATCCAACAAGAATATATGCTTTTAAAATTTTGTTTTCTACCAACAGATTCAGATTGTGGTTTCCTCAGAGGTTTCTTTGGTCAAAATCAGATTATTTTTTCCCATAATAATTTTTTTCAGTTATTTTTGAGAAATTAACACTTGTTTCTCTCAGTCTCTGGTCCTCATCACCCAATGCACACTGACTAACTTTGTGATTGCCAAACAAATTATGGCCTGCTCCTTTGTTTTCTGTCTCTACTTGCTATTATAGCTGGCTTGAATATTTGAATGTGAGAAAATGCATGTCAGATCCAGCAACCTGCATGTGTGGTTGTTTAGGAAAGTGAATGTAAAAGAAGCGTGAGTTCTCTGGACTAAAAATATGTGGAACTTCATGCAGTTACAAGAGAAACTTGGCATATTTTCCTACCTCAGCTGATCTTCTGCTAGCCTTTCTGAAGAACACTGTGGACTGGGCTGCATTTTCTGGACAAAAAGATAGAGAAAAGAGTTTCAAATATGTTGGCTGCAAAACCTGAAATGATGTAAAATTTGCTTGGTCGTGAGTTTTGTTTGAAACTTAGCTCATGTTCCCTCAAGTATTTGCTCTAGTTCCCACCCTTTCTCCAACAAATACAGTTGGGCCAAGCTGTAGAGAATTTGGACAACTTATGTCTCTGCACCACTTCTGTGCAGAACTCCGTGACTTCAGATGGTTTAGGCATGAAAACAGATGAAGGATTTGCTCAGTCCCAAAACTTAGCATGCAATTCAAAGCAGGAACCCATGTGGAATGAAACTAGAGCAAATGGTTTTGTAATCCCCTTCAAAGAGAAACAACCAAGCAGAGCAAAGATTCTGTTAATGGTTCAAGGAAACTGTTGATTAATGACCTTAGACTATTGACAAACAAAACTAACTGGAAATGAGTTCAAAAGGGGGTGTCACATTCCTGTCACTTAGGGAATTTTGACTAAAATATGGACACATTGACAATCGCATAACTTGAATAAAGAGGTCTTTAATTGATTTTTGTATATTCTCATGCTGTCACAAACAGGAATTATGCCACGTAGAGAAGTGTTACAACACCCTAATGAATTTTTCAGAATACAACCATGACTCTAGGGGCAGTTGTAGTGCTTGAAAATATATGGTAGTAGACTGGTACTAGTCTTTTAATCTCATTTTTGGCTTTTGCTACTCAGAATTTGCTTGGAATTACATTAACACTAAAGGCATTAGGATTTTTAAATACAATAGTGGAATAATCAATAAAGAAATGCAATTAACCAATTACAGCATTGAACACATGGCAAATCATGTAAGAAACCTCATATCCCCAGACAATACAAAGGAATAATGTATGAGTACATTCACTTTGGAGAATGTAGAATGTAGAAAGCAGTAGATCTAGAACTGGTCCATGATATTTACATTTCTAGCCATTTTTCTTATTTTTGGCTGTAAACCAACATTTCTGAAGAGCTGTCAAAGCCAGTAGATGGGTATTGCTGTATGCTAAGGTGCAGCCTGGTCATTTTTGTGGCTAATGGACTTTCAGATCTGTTCCTTGCTTTGTGCAACTCAAAATGGACCTTTGAAAAAAGCAGTTTTAGGCAGAACTAGGATAAAAGAAAAGTTGACTGTAAACTGCAAAATGCGTGGAGGACGTTGGCAAGCGCAGAGAGGAGGGGAGAGAATGGTTGTGGGTAAGTCTGAAATGTAAATGAACCTAAGTTCTGAAACATCATCTGTGTTTCTTCTGGCTCTTTATCTCTCTGAAACAATATGTTCTGTAAAATCCTCTCTTTTGTAATCTGTTGACCTTGGCAGAGAAAACTTGTCTTTGAGTAGTTTACATGAAAGCTGTGTTAGTCATTACAGACAGCTCTTCATACCTCCCGTGAAGGTTTCATGAGCCATTATGGACTGCCAATAACCAGGGAGTGGAGAACCAAGAGCTTTCATGTGCTGGTGCTCGAGTTACTGACCACTGCCCTTGAAGAAGTGACCAGCAGAAAGGGAAAATTGTGTTTTTTCTGCAGGCCTTTCCTTATCTAGTGCCACGTGGAAGCAGGGTCATGGTCTGCAACCCAGCCATGTGTGGCTGTTTGTCGTTTGACAGCACTGACCAAAATGACGTTTTTAAGGTTTAAGGAAATACCCAAGTAAACCAAAATAACAGCAGCAAAAAGTACCTAACTAAGTAAAATAAGTCTTGGCTTGACAAAACAAAAGCCAGTGATGTTGCATTTATTTTGCAGTTTCTGTCTTCATGGTATTTTAATTGCCTAAACTTTAAAATATACATAAATATGTACACGTTGAATATTTGAGATCCAGTATTAAGCTACCTCAGCAATATAGCTCCAGATTCCCTGTGGTTTGTTTTTTCTATTTAATGTATGCATTTCTAAGATATTTGAAATTATTTTAGTCTACTGATCTGCATGAGATTAAGAGGTGTCTTGGTCACAGACCACAGCTGCCTGTAAAGGCAATGGGTATGTGAAGGTTTACTCTTTAATTATACAGATGTGAGCACGACAGAGTCGGGTGATTGCAAGATGAACTCAGGAAAAAAAATGAATAGGAAATAATATGTAATTTTTTTTACACTGAGCATAATTAGATACTGGAAGAGCTTCCTGAGGATGGAGGTAAATTCTGTCTTCTCAGGACTGGTGAAGTTCACACAGACTGGAAAAGGGGAAACATAACCTCATTTTCAAAAAGGGAAGGAAAGAAGACCCCGGGGGCCACAGGCCAGGCAGTCTCACCTCTGTGCCCAACAAGATTGTGGGGCAGATCCTCCTGAAGGCTCTGCTAAGGCACATGGAAAATGTGGAGGTGGTTGGTGGCAACCAGCAAGGCTTCACTAAGGGCAAATCTTGCCTGACAAATGTGGTGGCCTTTTATGATGGGGTCACAGTGTCAGTGGACAAGGGAAGAGCAACTGATGTCATCTACCTGGACTTGTGCCGTGTTAGATACTGTCCTGCATGACATCTTGGTCTAAAAACTAGAAGGATATGGATCTGATGGATGGATTACTTGGTGGATAATAATTGGCTGGTTGGTCACATTCAGAGAGTAGTGATCAATGTCTTGATGTCCCGATAGAGACCAGTGACGAGTGGTGTATTTTGCAGGGGTCAGTACTGGGACTACTGCAGTTTAACATCTTTGTCAGTGACATGGACAGTGGGATTGAGTGTATTCTCAGGAATTTTGCTGACAACAGCAAGCTGTGTGATATGGCTGACACGCTGGAGGGAAGGGGTGACATCCAGAGGGACCTTGACAGGCTTGGAAGAAGGGCCCATGCCAATCTCATTAAGTTCAACAAGGGCAAGTGCAAGGTCCTGCACATGGGTCAGTGCAACCCCAGGCACAAATACAGATTGGGCAGAGAAGGGACTGAGAACAACCTTGAGGAGAAGGACCTGGGGGTGTTGGCTAATTAAAAGTTCAATATGAGCTGGCAATGTGCACTTGCAGCCCAGAAAGCCAACTGTGTCCTGGGCTGCATCAAAAGAAGTGTGTCCAGCAGGGTGAGGAAGGTGATTCTGCCCCTCTGCTCCACACTTGCAGGGGGTCAGAACTAGATGATCTTAAAGGTCCCTTCCAACCCAAACTAGCCTAGGATTCTGTTTCTATAACTGGGTCACTTTCTGAAGGAAATGCTGTAACTGCTCTCAGCTGCTGGCTCTGAGGAGCCACGCTACAACAGATTTCTGCATGGTTAATGCTGCTTCTCCTCTATTTTAACTTCAATGTGCAGTTCCTCTGCATGAAGATTACTACAAGATGAGGAAATGGCACAGGCAATATAAGGGAACAAGATTTTTACTTGGCTACAGCCTTTCTCCTGGAAAGATTTGTTCAGGAACAGCTATAGGGTACATCTGCCTGTGCTGGTGGCAACAGAGAGGGATCTTGCTGCAGCTGAAAGTACCACAAGAAGGTGAAACAATGTGAGATAACCTGCACAACAGGGAGCAGAGGAGAGAAACCTCTGGAAGCCTCTGACGAGGAAATGTGGAAGAATCAAAGTTCCTGCTCTATATAGGGTATAACATTAAAATATGGAAACATTTCTCATTATGTGGCAATAATTTAATAATTTTTGTGGTTTATGAAGTCACCAGAGTTCTGCAAGGGTTTTAACGCCTCATAATTCACAGATTCCTGTAGGGTGTGAGTGTGCCTGAGCACATATGTCTGTGTGATGCTGTTTGCCACCTGTGAGTTGCTCTGTCACTTTCTTTGTGTGGCAGCATGAGCTGAGCAGCGTTTGGGATGCCTTTGGGATGTATTTGGGATGCCTTTGGGATGCCTTTGGGAAGTGGCTCTGGCACAGCCCACAGGGGAACGTGCCTTTCTGTACCTCAGGGATCACACTGAGGAGAAAAGGCTGCTCCATGGTGAACCATGTCTGACGGACCACATTACACTGGTTCTTTGTCAACTGGATACCAATCTCAGCAGCTCAATCCACTGTTCCCTTGGCAATAGCTGAAGTTACATTGCATATATGAACATTAATCTTGAAACCACTTTTAGCTCTGTTGCTTGGAGTCTTGCCTTATCTATGGCACCAGAGATGGTGAATCTATAAAGGTTTGGGGGCCTGTTTGAATGTGCACTGAAGGGTGAGGTGTCTGTGTGAACTAAAGTGGTGCTGGAAATTACTAGAAATCCAAAATTGTTCCATTATGCTTCTGACTTGCCTTGTTCCAGAAAGGAAAAAGAAGTAACACTGAGCAAGTTCAAGATTCAGGGCCAGATCCAGCAGATTATTTGGCTTAGTGGCCAAAAGATAGTCTCATGCTTTTGTAGATCATGAGATCTTTCCCATAATGCTTTAATTGCAGTCACAAAATAGAGTAGCCCAAGAGCTGCTCTAACATGGCCTCAATGCAGGCCTCAGAAAATTATCAAGTACAAGATTTTGTAGGATAGAGAAGTACCCTGACCTTGCCCCGTAGGACGGGAAAAAGCTCAGTCTGCTGAGCACCACATGGATTCTCTAGGAAACTTGATGTGTCTCTGAGAAACTGGGATAACATGAAGTTGCCCCCACCCACATGAGTATCAGGTTTTCCTTTGGGTTAGAATTCAGTTTTTTAATGCTAATGGCAGAAGGATCATAGCTATTTTTTCCACTCTTTTTATCATTCAAGCCAGACAAATTTCAGTAAAAGCTTGTTAACTCATTTTGATAAGAAGGATTCCCACAGCCTCTGTGTCACAAACAGAAGAGCAATTCCCATTGATAAAGTACTGTGGCATAATATTCCTGACTGCTGCTTTTTAGCAGCTTTTGGAGTTGCCTGCACAACTGAGATAAATAATTCATTTTATCTCCAAGGGTTACCAGCGTATTTCTCAAAAGAGGATACAGTTCCATATTAAAACAGGAAGAGGAATGTCAAAGCCACACTAAATTGCGTCCTTCTCTATCATCTTCATGAATTAATTACTAACTGAGGGATTCATGTTATCCCTGCCTGATGTTCGCTCAGGTCTGCAGGAGAAGGGGGCAATGCCTGTTGCTATAGACTGAGTAGCTGATGACATTTTATGAAGCAACTGAAATTGAGAAGGCAGGTGTGTTTGGTGACCGGCATCATTTGGGTGTTTACAGTTTTTTTACTAACTGACAGCCTGACACACTGTTTAGTGTAACCCTTCTTGACCTGCCTCTGTTTTACCAAAGAAACCAACAGCTTCTTTCATTGGAGGTGACTACTGATAAAGTGTAGGGCTTTAGTGACATTGGTAAATGCCACCTGAGCATCTTTTCTCTTGTTGGGGTGGATGAGTCAACTTGACTGATTTCAAACACAACATTTTTTTTACGGTTGGACTCGGTGATCTCAGAGGTCCTTTCCAACAATGACTGTTCTGTGATTCTGTGAGGACTGCAAGGATTTTACAGTAAAGTGATTGAAAAGGGGGAGAAAACAAAAATAAAATAAAAATGGGGTGAAAGACAGGAAAGAGAGAAAAATAAGCATAAAAATAAATATTATAGTAAAAGGATGCAGCATGTGTGAATTTGAGTATGAAACCTATTGCTGCTTCCTTAGCTTTGGAGGAATCTTTCTATTCCTAATTCAAAAGGCAGTCTCCCATTTAGCAAGAAAATATTACAGTCCCCCTGCTAAGGCATCAGAACACTTAAAATGTAAAAGGAAAGAAATTTTGTAAACTCCATTTACAAATGTTTTAGCATATAGAGATGTTTAAATGGGTGTCCAGCTATTGCAAAACATAGTCCTTTTTACTCCTTTGTTCCCAAAGTATTTGTCAGTGTTCTCCACACAGTGTTTTGGGTTTTGCTCCTTTTATTTAGCTTCAGGAGGTGTTTGGCTTGCTGCATGTGCCTGAGGTTGCAAACAAGCTTCCTGCCACACGTGCTGGTGAAACCCCATCAGATCCAGTTATTTCTTGTGACCACTGTTCATGGATTGTTTTTTTTTTAATGTTTGGAACAAAGGCCATTGTAGATCTCATGGATCAAAATCCTGGATTAGTAGGACTGATTTGACATTTGCACTGCTGCTGGTGCTGCCTGGTATGGACAAAACGACCCTCCAGCTCTCTGAGGTGTGCCTGGGAGAAGAGGGTTGTGCTGTGGCTGCTGTAGCAGAGCTGACAGCACCCAAGAGGTGCAGAACCATTCACAGGGCAGGCTGCAGCCCCTCATCTCTCATTTTTTGCTCTCTGCCACTCCTGTTAACCCAGCTCATTAGATTAACACCACTGGGAAAAGCTCAGTGGTATGACAGTGGGTCACAGCCTTGCACATCAGCACAACCTCTGAGTGGTTGAGACCCACTGAGTCTGACTGAGCACCCCAGTGTTAACTTTTCAAAATAGATTATGCTGGCAACTTTTGAAAATTCTCCTCCATTACAGAGTGAGAGAAGCAAAGAAAAAGAAAAGGGTTAGGAATCAGACCAGTCCTAAAGAGAAGAGAAGAGAAGAGAAGAGAAGAGAAGAGAAGAGAAGAGAAGAGAAGAGAAGAGAAAAGAAAAGAAAAGAAAAGAAAAGAAAAGAAAAGAAAAGAAAAGAAAAGAAAAGAAAAGAAAAGAAAAGAAAAGAAAAGAAAAGAAAAGAAAAGAAAAGAAAAGAAAAGAAAAGAAAAGAAAAGAAAAGAAAAGAAAAGAAAAGAAAAGAAAAGAAAAGAAAAGAAAAGAAAAGAAAAGAAAAGAAAAGAAAAGAAAAGAAAAGAAAAGAAAAGAAAAGAAAAGAAAAGAAAAGAAAAGAAAAGAAAAGAAAAGAAAAGAAAAGAAAAGAAAAGAAAAGAAAAGAAAAGAAAAGAAAAGAAAAGAAAAGAAAAGAAAAGAAAAGAAAAGAAAAGAAAAGAAAAGAAAAGAGAATGAAAAAAAGAAAAAGAAAAGAAAAGAAAAGAAAAGAAAAGAAAAGAAAAGAAAAGAAAAGAAAAGAAAAGAAAAGAAAAGAAAAGAAAAGAAAAGAAAAGAAAAGAAAAGAAAAGAAAAGAAAAGAAGAGAGAAAATGTCTGCAAGGGCAGGGACACCTCCCACTAGATCAGGTTGCTCAAAGCCCCATCCAACTTAGCCTTGAAGACCTCCAGGGAGGGGACATCCACAACCTCTCTGGGCAACCTGCTCCAGCATCTCAACACTCTTACAGTAAAGAACTTTGTCCTAATGTCCCACCTGCATCTCCCCTCTTTAAGCTTCAAACCATTGCCCCTTGTCCTCTCATCATACATGCGTGTAAAAAGCCCCAACTTTCTTGTAGGCCCCCTTCAGATATTGGAAAGTTGCTACAAGATCACCATGGAGCCTCCTCTTCTCTAGGCTGAGCAACTCCAACCTCCTTATCCTGTCTTCACAGGGGAGGTGCTTCAGCCCTCTGATCATCCTCGTGGGTCTCCCCTGGACACGCTCGAGCTAAGAGCATATAGGCAGCACCCATGGATATATGGCTGTCATGACATTTTCAAAAAGACTTTTGTAGAAGGTAAATCCTCAGGTTCTCTGTAATGGGGATTTGTATCTTACTAAGAATTTGCTGCCACTGAAACCTCAAGGCACCACAGAGCTGCATCAAATCCAACCCCCACCCCTCCCTGGGTGCCAAAACCCACCCCATGCAGGCTCAAGGAGACCAGCCACCCTCTGCCTTTCTGAAAAACAGATTTTTTCATACCCTCGGTGCCTGATTCCCCCCAAAGGCCAGCGTGTGAGGGCTCAGCCCTCTGACAGCCTGTCCACCAACACATTTGCAGACAGGCTGCAGCTGGGCTCCGGGCAAAGCCCTCCTGGGTGGGAGGCCACCCCTGCCCCCAGGGCTGCCTTCTTTGGGGAGCAGGGACCTCTCCTTCCACCCTTCACTTTGTTTATCAGTTCCTAGCTAATGAGCCCTTCTCCTCACCAAGAAAAGTTATCCAGAGTGATAGTAAAGATGAGAGCTGCAGTAAACCAGGGAGAGGGCAGTGGGGGAAATGTTTGAACTTGGGGTCTTCAGCCCGGCTAAGTGGAGGGGAGAGTGTTGTTGCAGTGAAAGGACTATTAAAAATACAAAGTACAGACTCTCTGGGGCCTCAGATGTTGTTTTACCCCATGAAACATGATTTCTTATTTTTAAATAGCTGTCATGCTTGTTAGTTTAATTTATCCCTTCTCAGCTGCAAACTACAACATTTTATGGGCCTGAGTGAGGGCATTTTCACACAGGCTCTGCAGCTCTGCACACAATCCTGCCAGAGCCAGGCTGGGATAAGCCAGGGTCATATTTTGTACTGAGTTATACCCCTGCAGCCCCACTCACACCAGCCTGGAGCACAATGCAAAGACCCATGAGGTTACTCAGCTCTTTAAAAAGGGTTTTGGAGAGGAAACACCTTGAAACCAGCCTGTGGTGTAGGATCCCTTGTGGTAATAGGGACTCCAGGAGGATGATGCTACTGTTTTGTTTTGTTGTTTCTTTTTTTCTGATTTTGCCCAGCAGTTTTGTGTTGTGCTGGATTTTTGGAGTGGTCAAATAATCAGGTCTGCTCTAAAAAGTGACTACAAATTCTGTGTAACCCTCAAAGCTTGTGTGGTTAGACAGGGCAAAGACAGGGAGACAGCAAGGGCTTATGTCAGAAGCAGAAAGCAGAGACACATGTTCTCACTTGGTTTCAGCTGGTGTCTAGACACACATGGACAGGGCTATGTCTATGTTAATAATAGCAAATCCAATCGTTAACATGCTTATCACTAATGCAGAGACACAGTACCTGGGAGCAGAGCCAGGTGGGCTTGAAAGCTTCCCAAATGTGTGCAGCTTAGCTCTGGTGCATGAACTGAGCTGCTTGGATCCACTCTAGTGGATCCAACCTCATGGGTCCAAGATTTATGGATATTAATTTCTGTTCTGTGCTGCGAATGTGCCCTAAACATGTTGTCCTGAGTTGCACAGGAGGACTGTGGCTGAGTCAGGAGCTTGAACTTCAAGTCTTTCAAATCACAGCTCCTTGCTGGATTCTTCCTTCTTGCTCTGTTCTCACTATAGGTGTCTGTTTCCGAAGGGAGCCAACACAACTCTCAGCAGTCACCCTGCTGAACTTTACTCTCAGCAGGCAGATGGGAATAATGGCCAGAAGTCTTCATTGCCTTGAACTTCTCCTGAGCCAAAAGTGGGCCAGGTTTGCAAATGAGCCAAGTCTGTCCTGATTTGGTGCAGAGCACTGGGCAGATAAAAGCTTTTCTCACAGAGACTGATAGCTTCAGATGCAGGAATGATACAGGCTGCAACTGAGTCTAATTAGAAGGACATATGAAATGCAGAGTTCCTCCCTGTGCTCTGCCTGATTAAGGCTCACACATCTGACCTTAGCTTTTCATCAGTTGGAGATTCATTCAACAAATCTAAAACCACTTTCCAGGGCGGCTGTAGGATTAGACACAGAGGAGCCAGAACTGTTGGCTGTGATCAATAATCTGATTGTCGGTTCCTAGGTTTTTGCAAAACATACATTGATTTATGTGAAGCAAAACCAGAAGCAGATCTTTTTGTAATACATGGGAGGGCTTTACGGGGAGCCTTCCTTCAAGCAGGCACAGGCAGGAGGTATTTGGAAATCTGGAAGACATGAGAATGAAACCATGACTGATAGAGAAAGAGAGACCACAGAAGACATCTGTAAGCCTAACCACATGAGAGACCCAGAGGCAACTTCAAAACCGCTGGTACAGCCAATCTAGGACAGCTTCATTGAAGCAACATGCTACAGAAATATCATTCAGGGCTTTGTATTGATACAGGATGATGACTGCAGTATGGGGAAAACAACCCATCTGGACTGAATGAAGTGATAAACACAGAGCGGTTTCATTTCCTTATGGCACTGCCAAGGCTCCAGAGCCAACTCTCTGGCTTTCCATTGTTTTTGTAGAATCATAGAATTGTTAAGGTTGGAAGGGACCTTAAAGATCATCAAGTTCCAAGCCCCTTGCCATGAGCAGGGAACCCCACCACTAGATCAGGCTGCACAAAATCTCATCCAACCTGACCTTAAAAACCTCCAAGGATGGGGCATCAGCAACGTCTCTGGGCAACCCATTCCAGTTCCTCACCACTCTTATAGTGAAGAATTTCTTCCTAATATCTAACCTAAATCTTCCCTCTCTCAGTTTAAAAAATTATCCCTTGTCCTATCACTATCTTCTCTGATGAAAAGCCCCTCCCCAGCTTTCCTGTAGGCCCTTCAGGTACTGGAAGGTGCTCTAAGGTCTCCCTGGAGCTTTCTCTTCTCCAGGCAGAACAGTCCCAACTCTCTCAGCCTGATCTCCCTTGCTCTCATGCACTAAGAAAGACACAAAGGATGTAAGGAAAAGTGTGAATCTCTTGGATTTTAAGTGTTTAGTAATGCAAACATGAAAAGCCCTGAAAATGTGAAGGTTGTTAAAATGCAGTTTGAATGTAATGACAGCTTGGCATTGTTCTGGTGGAATGGAGATATTCCACTTTTATAGGTAAAAATGTATGGGTAATAAGGTGTTTTAATGCAGCCCTTTGGAATTGGAAGGAAAAAAAATAAGTTTGAAACTAGTACATAACTCTCCTGGAGCACCCTTAAGTTACTTCAGTCTTGAGCTAAACCTTGTAAGATCAATGAGGTCGTTTACCTTGCCAGGTGAATCACCCCAAGGCTCTCTATGGAGGGAAAAGCCAGCACTCTCTCTAGCCTGCATCAGTTCCCAAAATCACAGTGGGAAAAGTGAGAAGTTAAAGTGTTTGTTAAGTAGCAATTCTGTCTGCAATGTCTGTCATTCATCAGCAAGAAATAGCTAGCTGGAATGATTGGCTTTAGATGAATCTTTTAAATTAATCTTTCAGTTTAGCCTTTATGGCCTCCCCACCAAACAATGGGGAGCACCACAGCACCCTGCTGGGGCCCTGCCTGCAGGAAAAGGAGGTCTCTGATAAATCCAGTGCATCTGAATGAAGGACAGTGTCAGGAGGATTACAAAAGGACTAATATATATCTTGAAATACTTTCAAGTAATGCCTCATCTGAAGCCAATGAAAAGCAGCAAAAAAATTTCCATCAATTTTCATGGGTGTTTGCTGAACTCTACACAACAAGAAGGGGTGGCTGCAGGAGGAAACATTGGTGAAATATGGCCCTCTTTCAGCCCTGATGAGGGCCAGCCAGGATGTCTCCTCCAGCTCCACAGGCACTGCAGCAGGTTCCATGGCACCACCTTGTCTCAGTGAAGCACTAAGTGGCCGTGATACCCTGTACATAACATCTGCTCAACAGCCCTTTGCTATCACATGCTACCACTAACAGGGTCTGTCTTGTAATTAGGGGATGGCCATACAGAGCATGTAGCCAGTCAATAGTTTTCCTAAACAGCTTGTCTCTTGGAAGAAGGCTACATAATGAACGAGTGTCAGTAGGTCATGAGTTAGGAACAGATTTTGTCTTGCTGGGAAAAGTTATGTTTACCAATCATTCATTAGATGTCCCAGATGGATGCCGCCGGGCAGAAGGATGAGGAGGGAGATCAGCACAGCACTATTCCAAATGACCCTAAAAGAGCAGAAAGATTAGCAAATGGGTTTTGCTTTTTATTCTCTTGTTTCATATCTGACAGGGTATATTCTGGTGAAAAATGCCGTGGTCTCCCTCATAAAAATGGTAATGGTTTTTGCCACCACTTTAACTGAGATGTCCTGCAGCTGGTACTTTTTGGACAGTCAATGTGATAACCACAGCTGGGCAGTGCCTCATGACCTTTTCATCATGGTCATTTGGGGTATAAAACATACCCAGTCCATGAAGAAAACTTTTTATTTCCTTTCCAGTCCAACACTGGGGCTCCGTGTGGTTTTAAAATGCTTTCACCTCCTCACTTATATGGACATTTCTCAGCCCAGAACAACCCACAAAATTAAAAGGAGAAACCTCTCCAAAGCAATTAGAGCTGGGTTTATGAACCACGGTGTTTGTTTGCTGTGGCTTATGGGTGAGACAATGCAAAGGAAACTTTCAAAACGTACAATTCAGAACCACCCCCTGGCCTTGAATTTTACAGAATTCAAACACATCTTTTCCTAATCTGCAGATCACTACAGTGTTTTGCTCAGGAAAAAAATAAAGTGTCAACTGGGGAGCACGCGGGGTGAAGCAACCCACTGTGTATGGTCCTGGAATGTGAGATGGCAGCAATGAGGGGGTACATGGGCTAACACAGGAATTTATCCAACCACTTCTGGAGGAACTGCCTTTTTCCCCCTCAGGTTATGTGTTTGTAAATAAGACAAGACCCTTTTTGGCAAATCTCTTTGTGCCTGCAGGTAGTCACTTGCCCATTTTAAGTGGGGAGGTTGGGCCCGACATTTGGACAGTGCTCACAAACACAGCAGTAAGCACAGCTACAGACAGGTCAGGTTTGTTCTGCTGGTTTTCAGGGCAAGGAAGCCAGGCTGGTGAGCTGTCAGGTCCCCAGCCCCTCATGAGCCTAGACTGGGATCTGCAGGGAGCCCTGGTGTCTTCCCTAGCATCCTCCTCCCAGCAGCCAAAGCAGGAGTCATTTGGCCACTGTGTAGCTCCAAGCTACAGTTCCCTTTATACCCAAACCAGAACATAAAGGTGATTCTGGAGCAAGGCAGGCACCTGAACTAGGCATAAAGGTCCACTTCTCTGCATGAAGTACAAAGGCAGTCTGGAGCTGTTACATCATGTTTATATATTTATATTTACCATGGCTACATTTAGGTGTGACAAATCCCTTTCTGGTGACTCAGTTTGATAAACAGTAGCTGAAATTTAAATAGATGTTCTGCCTAAGGTCTGCTTTGCATGCTTATTTTCTTCTTCATAGAATCATAGAATCATAGAATCATTAGGATTGGAAGGGACCTTAAAGATGACCTAGTTCCAACCCCCCTGCCATAAGCAGGGAACCCTACTATTAGACTAGGTTCCTCTCCTGGGAATCTAATCCCAGATGGTCATTGACCCAACTAATTCCCACCTAAACAAGGCAGCTATATACATACCTTAACTGAAGACAAAGTAATTAAAACTGTAGGAGTGGCCCACTCCTAGTTATATTTGGCTCCACTGCACGGAGACAGGTAATTTTGGGGGTAAATAGACAGAAGAAAGTATAAAACCTCTGAAATGCTGTCCTCTTGGGCTACAATGTCTCAAAAGCCCCTGTGCTAGGATGGCAGGAGACAGTAGAGAGATGTGGTAGAAGCTTCCTCCCATAATTTTCTCCCACTAGTTTTATATGTACATGCCAGAAAGCAATGAACCCTGGGGCAGGGCACAGTCCTGTGTGTGGGTAGGTGGATGCAGGTGTCACGAAGAGTCACCTGGGAGACACTGTGTGTGTCTCATGTTGCCCCAGGGTGGAGTGTGGAGGCTCTGAGGAACATGAGAAAGGCAAAACTGAACAGGTTTCCCTGGAAAATATATTTCATCTTAGTTCACAATCTTTTCCTGTATTGAAAAAGAGAGTCAGCTTTGTGGATAATTAAAAATACATGCTGGATGTGGCCAGCTAGCTTAACTGTCAGTTTTTAACCTGGTAAAATCACCTTCAAAAGATGTTTAGGAGAGCTCCAGAATTGCTAATGTGGCTGTGCTTACCAGATACTTACAAAGGTCCCACACTTTTTCATCCTCACAGTGTTTTGATGCTATTTGCTCCATGTTACAGATGGGAAATAAAGATTTATGACAATTGAGCATGAAATTCATTTGTACCCAAGTGACAGGAGAAACCCTGTACAATGCTGCCTGCAGCAGTTTGACACTCATGCCAATGCCCACTGGACTGCCAGTCTGTCCTTGGTCTTAAGGAAATCCTCAGGGAGCAACGAATTCACTCTGCGTGTCACCATAAAACATATTGGCCCCAGATGAGTGGATCTTTGCTAAACCAGGCGTGTGTTTGGCTCTTCATCCTCACCCCTCCCTGCTGCGAGAGCAAGTGGAGGGCAGGGAAAGGAGCAGGGAGTGAGAGCTGAGATGGGACCAGGCATGGTGATGCTCTGCGAGTTATTGTTGTTCTAGGAATTAGAGCAATGGGAATCCCCATTATTCCCAGGATGCTTCCACAGAAGCTGCTTGTATTCTGCAAACCTCCCCAGGTACTCAAAGTGGATTTACCTAGTGCAAGGTAATTTGTAAACCCCTTGTCTGTGTATTTACTCTGGGCCGTGCACGCTTTAAATAGGAGCAAAAAAATCTCAGGGATGGGGGGAGGTGAAGGAGGAGGGAATCTTTACCCTGATGAATTGAAGTGTTGTTTGAAAGAGGCAGACAGGATTCCCGATATTCCTTCAAGTTTGGAGGCCACAGGCAGGAGGGGGAGGGGCAAAGGACAAGTCCTTTAATGAGAAAGGGTCGGATTTTTTTTTTTCCTTGATTTTTTTTTTTTTCCTTAGCAATTTTAATTATCACTAAAACCTCCAGCCCATTCAGGCTCCTGAGAATACAGTTGGGCTCTCAGCTGAGGTCTGCATTTATTAAACCCCGCCGCCAGGCTGGGAATGTGGGCCGGTTTCTGTAGTGGTGTCACCGCCGGTGTTACGGGTCTCCTGGTTCTCACATTACGCACCACGGACTCCACCGCTCCGCATTAGCGAGGCCCAATTAAACCAAGCAGTTGATTAAACAAGCCAATCAGGGTAATTAGTTTAATCAGATTCCCTTGGTAGCCAGCACTGAACTGCTTGTAAAAGGCAGTTGCAGAATGAAGTGCACCTACTTAAGCTCCTATTTTATTTTATTTTTTTCGATGCCTGAGGTAATTAGAATTACCCACGGCGAGCCGAAGACCCAAAGGCCCAAATGGGGAGCCGGGAGGACGATTAATGAAGGCGATGATGTGTGAAGCAAACAGAAAGGAAGACAGGATGTGTGGTAAACAAATGGAGAGGAGGCAGCCCCCTGGAAAAGGGCACAATGCACAGCCTCTCCATCCCGCTCAATGGCTCTGTCTGAAGTGGCCGGAGACGCCAGAGCTTTTGGGGTGAGAAAGGGGCATGTTCTTCCTCTCTCCCCACTGTCACCTCTGCCACTGAGCCTTGCACAGGAAGGCTGGGAGAAATGGGATGGGGTTTGCAGCTGGTTGCAGCATCCCACGCTGTCCCACATCTGCTTATTTTGCACCCTTTTTGGTGCAGAACCTGCTGCCAGACAGGGCACAGCTCTGTGAGTTGGACCAGGTCCCCTGGACCTGCTCCTGGGCAGGGAGATGGAACACCTACCCACTCTACACTATGGGTGCACATCTCTGAGGCTGCCTTTCTGCTTTGATAAGTGCTACACTGCTCATTTTGGCTTGCAAATTTTACCTGCCTGTCAGATGTTGCAATTATGCAGAAAAAGCTGAAGCTGAACATTTTTCAGTGTCTTTTATCCCACTGAAGAAAGCCCAGATTTTTTACTTGTGTTCTTGCTCGGGAAGAGTCTAAATTTCATGGGCTCAGTATGTCAGCTGCCCAGAGTCACCAGGGAAAGGACTCGGGAGATTTTAGTTCTGCTTCTGCTACAGGCTTGCTGTTTGTTGGCAACTGAAGAAGGTGCATAGGGAAAAGAAAAACTTCAGGATAACACGCAGTGACACTACCTCAGAACATCCTCCCCCCTCCTCAAGCAATCTGAGAGTTGGGACTTTGGGAGCTTTTTATTTAATGGTGGTGTGTACTTCTTGAATAGTCCCCAGTGATTTTTTTCACCACATCTAAATGATTTTAAAACTCACTTTATGCAGCCACCACTCCTACAGCAAAGGATTCCACTACTGAACTATATGTGGGACAAAGAGTTGTCTCCTTTAACTCATTCTGGTTTTGGTGACATTAATCCCTGAAGAAAAGGCATTATCCTCCTCTGGCCATCTCTGTTCATACCTCTGCTAGACCCTTTCCATGGTGGACAGACCCAAACTGCTCAAAGTATTCAACATGAGTTGCTGTATGGAATTCTGCAAATGAATGTCAAAATGAAGCTTTCTGTTACCTTCCTCTGTTTTTTCTCAATAGGACCATACTCTTGGCCTCTGTAATCTACTGTAGCAATGAGTTTCACAAGTCAGCTCAGCACTGTGGACACGCTTATTGTCTGTTATTACCCTCAGAAGCTGAGAGATAGAACAAGAAAGTCTTATGCTGTTGTTCAGGGCTGTGGATTATAAACAATATGTTGTCATAAAGCATCCGAACCTGATTACTCCATCTGTTTATGCTCAGGTCATTGCTTTGCAGTGTGCCAAATTAGCCCCAGCTGGCCAGAATGAAA
>NW_009953655.1:2243631-2258575 GCF_000747805.2 Chaetura pelagica | reverse complement strand
TCTTGAATCACTAACACTCTTCCAAATGGATACTTTTTTTCATTTAAAGCCCCATCCAGTCTAATCTCAATCCATTTATGTCACCATATATTTATAAAGTTTCCCACTATTTTTAAGGAGTAGCCAGAGCCTATCACTCCCAAAAGCTTATAAGGAAAGTTCTCTGAAATAGGTACTTTCTATTATCTTAGGTAATTCTTTTCTCACACAATATTTTTCAGAACTATATTAAATACGTTACTCAAAGATATTCTTGCAAACCACTTACAGTAATTACTTGTACCTAATACACTGCAGTGTAGCACTCAGAGGAGCTAATTTCCCCAGCAGCTCTTACCTACCAGCAGAAGAAAACAACCAGACATCATCAGGATGACTGCTGGAATCTGATAAAATTGAATAATGAAATGTTCATGGCTTGCTTTATTCTGGGAATATTTTGAGAGGTGCACTCCTTGAAAAACCTTCGTCCCCTTATGCCCTCTTGGTTTCTGCAGGGAGAGAAGTGCTTCTCAGAGCTTCATCCAAGCCTTTCAAAAAGGAAATCAGATTTAGATGTGGCAGAAACAGACAAATCTGTCTTGCACCTAATGTCTGTCTGTCTCAGGCACATAAACTCTTCACACTTCTCATAGAATGGTTTGGATTGGAAGGGACCTTAAAGATCATGTAGTTCCACCCCCCTGTGCAGGGAAAGAGACACCTTCCACCAGACCAGGTTGCTCAAGGTCCCATCCAACCTGTCCTTACTTCTCATGAAAGACAGCAGACAGTCCTTGATCCTGAGACCAAGTGGCATGGGCAGAACACCAGGGTGTATTTTATGCCATGGAACGTAAATGAGATTGGTGGTGAACACACAAGAGAGTGGCAGGGAACATTTACAGTGCAAAGCCTGCTCAGATAGGTTTTCAGGACTGTGGAAAACAAAGGGAGCCAAATATGTGATGTCAGATCAGTTCCTGGAGAGACCCATTCCCAGAACTACACCTTGATTTGATTTCAGAAAGAGCTGGCTGCAGAAGTCCAAAGCAGACATGGAGCAAGCTGACAAGGCAAGACTTCATAGACATCTGCTTATCAATGTAAACAAAAAGCTCAAGGCATGGGATAGAATGTAGGTAATGTAGGAAGACATGAAAATGGGTGACAAGGGAAAGAAAAATATTTTTCCACTGGAAGTGATTTACTCTGATCAGGTAGATCTCATCTCTGGATCTCTGGATGTATCCAAAGGTTGTTAATTTTTTTTAATGAGCTGGGAAAGTAGAGGGCACTAGTAACACCAGGAAAACAGATGACTTCATTAAGAGTTGGCTGAGTCAATGTTTTTTTTTTCCCCAGGAGGCCAATAGATTTCATAGGAAGCAGGAAATGGCTCAGAGAGCTTTTCATTCCAGGTGGAGGTGGAAAGTACCAAGAATGAATGGTGGAGCTGGGGACACAACCACAAAGACCATGAGATGTGGCTGGGAGTGGGGATCACAGGCAGTCACAGTTGATTGAGGTCAGGCAGAGGCAATGTGTCCACAGCCTCTGCCCCACCAGTTAAATTATTTCTGTCTCCAGCTCTTACAGGAGGGATTCCTGGTAAAGCAGGTCCACGAGCAGGAGCTCCTGTATAGAGGTCTTGTGACTTTCAACATGTATGTGGTATTTGAGTGAAGTTTTTGGGACTGACCTTTTAAACTCCTCAGTGCTTAAGTGTGTTTGGCACTAGGGTTTTCCTTTTGGTAGTTATAGAAACGATGTTCACAAAAATTCTGATATTTGAATCCAAGCCCTAATCCCTCAAACTGTCTCAGTCTCAGTTTTGCTTCTGTGTTTGAAATAAATTTTAAGCCTCCCAGCGCTCCCATTGAAAACACATGCAAAATCCTCCATCCCTGGAAAAATGACAGGGGACTGGGAACATCTGCTCTGGCCTGGCTGTCGTGGGTGTGCTGCACAGTACCATGTGTCAGCTCTACACATTCCCATCAGTTCCACGACCGTGCTGGGTTTTACCCCTCTGAAGACAACAGGCAGCGCTAGCAAACCGCTCCTGACCTCGTCCTGGTAACCCACAATGCGGACGAGATATCTGTGATGCCGAGAGAATGAAACGCTTCAGTTTTACATGAAAAAAGGGTATTCAGGCTTCTGGGCCCAGGAGTACAAATTATTAATCACTCCTCACAAGGAATCCGCAGATGGATGTTTAGCACTATTCACCAGGACATAACTGCAAATCAATTAGTTCATTTTGTCCTACCCTGGGGCTGCCTGGCAGACAATAGCGACGTCTTGTGCAAACGCTTTTATAAAGAAGACACAGAGGGAAGGAACCACAAAGGCCATTGGTTCTAACGAGCAATTAGGAAAGTGTGCAGGGCTCCCTTTCTTTTTTTTCCTTCTTCCCCCTTTCTTTCTTTAATTCATTCCAAGGCTCGAATTCTGAAAATGATGCTTTTCTTCCCGACTTCCTGTTTGTCAAATGAAGTGCTAATCAGCGGCTTACAGCTCTCTAGCCAGAGAGGGGAGGATGAGGTAAGAAGGAGTTGGGAAAAGTGGAGAGCCAGGGAACAATGTCAGGGGAAACAATGCTCAGTTATGCACTTCAGGCCTTCTGGGCAATGGGGGCTGCATGAAACTCCCAGGAAAAATAACCTGCCTTAAAACACTGGGTTGCGATGCTCAGAGAAAGGAAGCCCCTGGCTCCAGGGAAGGTGGTGAATGCTATCCAAGCAAGTCTGGTCACTTATCATTTCATGCCTGAAATGCCTTCTCTTAGTCCCTGTGAAGCAGGAGGGGAAGGGAGAAACCCAAGTCCCAGCTGAGGTGACCCCATTTGCCCTCTTGAGCTAATGGATCCCTTTCCAACACTGGCAGAGAGGCCAGGGGAAATACACTCCAAACACAGACACCTTGTGGCATATCTAAATTTAAAAGCAGTGGAGCCAGACGTGGCTAAGCTACCACTTGTAACTTTACTTAGGAAGAGCTGAATGAGAAGGGCCCTGAGATGTCTCCACCAAGGACAGGTCTTGCTCAAGTACTGCAAGCAGCAGCCCCTGCCTCTCAGGTAAAGACAGGTGCAGAGCAAATACAGTCCCACACTACAGATTTGCTTTTCAATTTTTAAAGGAGAGATGAGCCATCTGATCTATATATCCTTTCCAGGAGGGCAGCCTTCAGGATCCACCTGCCTTTGCCTTTCAGATCCCTCCCTGTCACAGTGCTGGCAAAGTTCTGACAGCAGACATCAGTGCCCACTGGGGCAAAGCTCCCTGTTGGCTCATGCCCTTGTTGCTCTGTTCTCTTATATTTCATCTGCCTACCCTGTGAACTTCAGAAACTGCAGTGGTTGGAAGAAGCTTGTAGGGCCTAAAGAAGTGGAAATGAACCTTTGCTAGGACATATGCACTTCTTCTATGAAGACAGGCTGAGACAGCTGGGGTTGTTCTGTCTGGACAGGAGAAGGCTCCAGGGCAGAATTTATACCTGAAAGGCCTACAGGAAAGCTGGGGAGGGACTGTTTACAAGGGTGTGTAGCAATAGAACAAGGAGCAATGGCCTTAAACTACAGCAGGGTAGATTTAGATTGGATATTAGAAAGAAGTTATTTACTATGAGGTTGGTGAAGCACTGGAATAGGTTACCTAGAGAGGAAGTGGAGGTCCCATCCCTGGATACTCTCAAGGTCAGGCTTGATGAGGCTCTTAGCAACCTGATCTAGTTAACAAGGTCTCTGTGCACTGCAGGGAGGGTGGAGGCTGGACTAGATGACCTTCAAAGGTTCCTTCTAACCCCATACATTCTTGTTATTGCAATGTAAAGCTCTGGAATAGTGACTGAGCGTTAGTGCCCAGAGACCAGATGGGATAGGGATTCCTCACCGTGCATCCCCAGGAGATCTCTAGGCACATTCTCACCTCTAGGCATTGCTCTGTGCTGAACTGGGGCCTGAAAAACTTTATGACCTGAGACTATAAACTGTCTGGCAAGTCCTCTTTGCTCTGCTCAAACTAGAATTATCAATGCCTGCAATCACACATCCACAAACACTGTAGCATCTAAAACTTCCAGATTTACATGTGTGCTGCCAATTGTGTTTCTTTTCTTCTTTTCCATAAGTTTTCATAAGGGTGATGCTTGGGATTTTCTGTACATAAGCAGTTAAAACTGCTCAAATCATATTTGCATGAAGTTGAGCAATATATGCAGCCATCTGGAAGTCTGTTCCAGACCAATCCCTGCTGGCATCACCTTGCTCTGAAGGTGTACGTGGCTCTCCATGTGGCTGTCTAGTTAGCAGGGCTGGTTATTTGAGTTGTGGTTTCTGGACAGGTTTCTCAGTACTACCTTTGCTTTTTCTTCTTTTTTGCTTGCTACAGCTTGAACTTTGCTGCTCCTCAAGCGGTTGCCTGGTGGCTTGTAGGAAATTCATAGGAAATTTCAATGTCACTTCAGTTGTAGAAATGCCTCCTCTGCAAATCTGCTCTCACAGTTCATGAGAGCATCAGTAAAAAGGTAACAACAAAACTCTGCATCACTAAGTCCAAACATCCAGCTGACTGAAGCAGATGAACTAGGTGGAATTTACTCTTTTCTTGTGATACTCTGTCAGGCTCTAAGACTGTTTGTTTTTATTATTTCCTCAGCAACAAAATTTAGGGCACCTGCCTTTTTGGCTCCTGCTGTGTGAATCACATTTATTAACACATTTATTTTTGCAGTCTCTGTGTCAGATAAGGACATCTCATTTTGTCATTTTATTAGAAGAACTGCGAGAAAAGCTTTCAATAACTCTTATAACTATAGCTGGGCAAAATTTTCTGTGTAAATTTTTTTTTTGTTAAAAGTGCATTTCTGATGAACTGAAGTTGTCTGTGCTCTTAAATCTCTTGGAGTAGAGGTGAATAATGTTTTGAGTCAAAAAATAAAAAAGGAAAAAATGGTAGATAATTTTGAAAGAGTTGACTATCCTTATTTTAAGAAAAAGAAAAAAAACCCACACCCTACAGACAGACAATTTTAAGAGCTCTTCCACCATCCATCTGAGTTAACAGGACTACCTGGTGCCAAAAGGGATGGTTCTGTTCACCTGTATTTGCTAAATCTTGTTCTTTCTCTTTCCTGGTGCCAGTGCTCATTTGAAATTACTGTATAATAAACTTATCAAAACTTCACTACCAGTAGAAGGGTTGGGACAGGTGGGAACACACAGTGAGGGTCAGGCTGGAATAGAGTCATCCCTCTTGGTGGCATCTTGCAACTGGATGTACCTTTGGTTCCTCTGATAAAATCTTTTTTATTTTTACCTATCTGAAGACAGTAAAAATCTGTATGAAAAGAATCTCACATAAACCACTTTTTAAATGCTTCAGTAGTAAGCCTATAGACCCTGGTAGTTCAAGTCCTCTGTCCCCTGGGCATCTAAGTACCCTGAAATGTTTCAGTATTAGTAGCCAGAAGACCTTTGGCACAAGAAGATCTTAAACAATTAACTTATAAATCTTGGGTTGGTCCCCAAACCACTGCTCATGCTTTCTCCCTGTCAAACTGTTAGCAACCAGAGACTCAGGAGGTCTAAGGAGAAATTAAAAAGTGCAGGAATGAAGGAATGCTCACTAAATCTCCTCTGTATTTCACCCATCTCATCAACTGCATGTTGGAAGTGCCACCTTTATTTTGCTGCTGATTAAACACTATGTTGCTTTTAACAGATGAGTGTTCACTTCTGTCATTAGTATTTTAGGAGATAGGCAGGAGATACCTGGGAAAAAGAGGACCCTTTACGTGAGTTTGATTTGAAAGCCACCGAGGTCATCTACCTTTAACCTAACTCAGCTCAGTTTTGTGCCAAGCTTGAGCAGACAGAGACTTAAAACCTCAGTGGTAAACAGACCTTGTTTCCTTGTCCTCAAAAATCTGAGCACAACCACAGTCGAAAAGAAAGGAAGGGAGGTCTATTTTTGCATAGCCCACCTGCAGCAAAAATTACAAATTACACCCAAAGAAGGAAGGAGAATGCTAAAAAGAAAGGAAAGGAGAAATAAAGAAAATGGGGAAAGTCGAATACTGGAGACTGCCTCCAAGCCTTAGTAAGAAACCCATGAGCCAGCTCCATCCAGGCATCCATGATCCATCTCACATAATTTCTCCAGACACCACATCTATTTGGCAGGATCAGTGCTGGATACAATGTGTGGGAGTCCCTGAGGGAGTGTGAATTAACTCTCTTTTCCTCTGGAAGGAGTCCATGCAGCCCTATAGCCTTTAGGTTCCCCATCTCAGAGGACATCTACTAGACTTCCAGTCCTCCTGGATGTGTCCAAAGCTTGGGGTTTGTGCTCTCCCCTGTGGGAGAATGAGATAGGGAGGTGTGAAGGAAGTCTGCTGGCACCGAGGAGAATGGCCATCACCCTTTTTATCACCCCTAGCATCTCTGAGGACCCTACACCTCCTGCTTCCTCCACCAACCTGCTCCCTCTCTGGTCAGGCTTGTTTCTCTGGGGTCTGCCAGTGGGCACAGGGCTGGCATTCAGGCACGTTTAATACTAGTTAACCAGCACGTTTAATACATTAGCATGCACATATTTATCTGCATCCACTGAGCTTTGTGAGCTGCAACTCTTGTAGCTTAGGCTGGAAAATGAGTTTCACAGCTGTGGAGGGTAGCTGCTCATTTATTTACAGTCCTGGGAGACCTCGCTGAATGCAACGGCACAAAACAAAACGAGGCCTCTAATCCAAAAGCCAGGAAGCTTAAGCACCTGTAGAAACAGTTTTGCATTCCAAGGGGCAAATTATCTCTAATCTTGTTAAATGACTGCACTGCGAAACAATCGTAAAATGCTTTCTTCCATGGCCCATAACCAAACACGAGGGGTCCATTACTGCTCAGTGTGAGGGGGAGCCTGTAATCCTGCAGGAGGACACAGCTGATCACAACACAAGGGCTGCAGTCAAAATTAAAGAAGAAACGAAATAAAGCTTGAACTGTTTGAGAACGGATGCTTCCAATTTTCTAAATTACAATAGCAACTTGTTGCCAAGCAATTACAGTGTTTCATCTGTTTTTTCCTGCTTTGCCCCCCACCTCATTTGTTTTTCTTTAGCAGATGCTGTTTCTGAACTTTGTCATTCATGTCCCTTTCTCCACCCCCTGTAATTTACAATTGATAATGAGCCACCACCCAGACACTGCCACCAAAAAAGAAAGGAAAAGTGAGATGCCTTTGTGCCTGTTCTCACTCTGACCCTGCAAAAGCACCTTTGCCAGTCATTTTAAATCACTGCTATTCTAAATAGACTGCTGGAATATTTTTTTCTCACTGTCCAAGAGAGATGCTGCATGTAACTTTGACAAACTACCAATAACTATTCCTTGCATCAGTAAAAAAGAGACTTAAAAAACAGTAATTATGCCCTGCAATACTCTAATGGTAATTAAAGGCTGCAAATCTTCTACAAATTAAAATGAGTGCTTAATTCTAAAAGAGCTCACTGGAGCCAGACTCTCAGTGGGTATGCTGCTTTCTGTGAGGAAAGGCTTGGGTTTTTTTGTGACAGGGCAGTCATGGACAGTTTGTCACTGCTACAGATAATTCAGACCCAGAGAGGGTGCACTGACATGCATCCAGCCTGGCTGAGTGGACACCTTGCCTCCAGCCCAGCACCCTGCCCACCAGCAAGGTCCTAGCTAGTCTTATAAACTCAGAAAATGTAAATCACAAAATCAGATTTTTAAAACCAAGTTTCCTCTCTGTGGAGGAGGCCCACTGACCTCTCAGTGTGATAGGGATAGGGTCCCACCTGGAGTTGACAGTGGGAAAACTACAGGCTGCAGGTCTCCCTCTGGATTACCCACCTAGTTGGGTAGACAGCAAGCTTTAGGGATGGAACCTTCTCCCTTTATTTTTTAAATACCCTTCAGCATCCTTTTAGGGGAGTGTCCACACCTTGAAACCATAAGAAACTCAGGCTATGAGGACTCACTTCTTCCCTGAAGAAGAGGTACCACCAGTCAGCAGTACCTCACTTCTGGGCAGGACCACACAGCCTGGAAGGAGACATCAGTGATGATCACACTCTGCTCGAGCTGTGCTGCAGAGTTACTCACCTTCTTTCTGAACAAGCCAGCATTTTTATTCCTTACCACTGCACAGAGCACCATCTCAGAAGTCCCATTAGTGGTACATCTATAACCTTGGGCAGGGTGCACAGGGAGATCAGGAAGTGTAGGTAGACATGACTCCTCCTACAGCTCTTCAGCTCTGCCTGCTTTTGCTAACTGAGGATCTGGTCCTCTTTCCATCTGCTAGAAGATCTAGCCTCAAGGACAGGTTTCTCTCACTTTTGAGGAATTACTCTTCTGAAGTTCCTGCAGTGCAAGAACACTGGGAATAGTTTCTGGGAAGAAATTATGAGCTAAAATAAGGCTAACGGTGCTCACGTCTCTTGGAACTGGCTTGGCTGAAACAGTGGAAAAGAAATCAAGGAAGCTTTGTTGATCTACATCACCTGGGGTTTGAACCCAAGAGCAACTATACTTTACATACTCAAAGTAACAATGTCCAAATTAACAGTGAAAGGATCACATGGAGGGGATATGGCTCTTCTTGGCCAGCTGGTGGATGCTCACACCAGCAAGGTGTGAGCATTAAGCCAGGAAGGCAGGCAGAGGAAGAGCATAAGGGAAGGAAGAGACTGCATCCAGCACATCTGCTACACAGCACTTGAACTCACTTTTGGTTTGCAGACAGGCTAAACTTGCACACACGCACACCCCACACAGCTGACTCTGTTTGAAGCCCGTCCTTCATGGAATAATGGAATGGAATAATGAGGTAGTTTTTAACCCCATATGTTCTACCAGCCTCTGGTTAGCTCCTGGATCCCTTACCTGCAGTTATGGGACTTTTATGCAAGATAGAGATTCCATGTAAAGTTGAAGAACAGTTTAAATCATCTTTACAGGCATAGCTGGGGCAGACACCAGCCTGCTAAACCCAGACTTCTGGGCCCCGCCCCCCCAGCTTCCCAAAGCCTTCAGACTGGCCCTAGGGCTCCTTTTACTTCTTCCTCCCCTTTTCTGCCTCTTTTCATGTTGTTCCCCATTTTCTTAAAGGACCTGAGAGCTAATAGATCACTTCAAAATGAATGCAATTGCTCCCCAGCAGTGAGATGCTGTGTTTCCTCTGCACCCAATCTATGCACTGTTCCACTAGATAAACAGCATCAAATGTCATCTAAGAATCACATCCTGCTTTCATTCTCTCCCCTCGCATTCGAGGCTCAGCTTTGTGTGAGAGTGATTCACTTTCTCACTGAATGCAGCCTGAAAGCCCATTTTCAGCACTCTCCCAACACCCATGCACAACCAGCTATTCATTTCCTATGATCATTTGTATTTCTTTTGGAAGACCTTAAACACCACAAGGGATAAAAGGAACACCATTCAAGTGAAAATAAGACTGGCAAAGATAATACATCGCCCTGCTGTCAGTGCTTAGCTAAAGGTGAATACATATCAGGACTTTTTTTTTTTTTTTGGACGGTTTTGTAACATAGTTGAGATTTGTATCAGCCTCTATGTGTGTGTGTGTATTTGTTGTTGTTTTTTCTAAATAACTATTCAGCCACAAAGCCAGTTGTAACTAAGTGTTTTAGGATCTGAGGGATACTAAGCACCTACATGACTCTGGAAAAGAGGTGCTCAAAGAGAAGAAAGAGAGGGTATGGATGGGTGAAGATGCAGAGTGGGCAGAGACTTTATTAAACACTAGAAACTCTGCACAGTAGCTCAGTCTACAGGTACTGAATCTGAATCACAGGGCCAGGCTATCTAAAGACCAGATGCCTGTGGTTCAGAGGAAACTTTGCTAATAATGCTGTTAACTGTGGCTCAGCCCAAGCCCTTACATATCAGCAGGATGTTGCTTTGCCACTCAAGATATATAGATGAAGTCCTATTTTAATTCCAAAAGCCACATTCTGGTCCCTGGTTCCCTCAATTACCAGAAGGAGGAGGTGAGCTTGGCTAGTTATTCCTATATGGCAGATATGTTGGAGGAGAAAAAGGTCTCCATGCTCCTTGTCCATGTCCATAATGTGGAGCAAGGTTGCTTATTAATACAGGAGTTGAAGGCCACTCCCTAGTAGGTCCTGAGCTGTATTTTTTGTCAAATCTAGGTAAAGCAAT
Organism: Chaetura pelagica; assembly: GCF_000747805.2. NCBI lineage: Eukaryota > Metazoa > Chordata > Aves > Apodiformes > Apodidae > Chaetura > Chaetura pelagica. The sequence goes on along the minus strand of NW_009953655.1, from coordinate 2,248,386 downwards.
ATTTTACACCAATCACATCAGCCCAGAAGGAAGGACATGATGTCAAACACAAAATACCAGATTATGTTACCTTGGTCCTGCAGAACTTCCATCATATGGTCAGAGCCAAAAGAAAGGGAGTTTTTACTAGACAGCTGAACACGGCTATCCCTTTTTAAGCCAGAGGTAAGTATAAGAAGTAAGGTAGAAGAAAAGACTAAGAGCAGCAACAGGGCTGAGGAAGAGGTCTGCTGTATTGCAGAAAGAGAGGAAACCAGCAGGAAAGAGAAGAACAAGTATTTCAAGAAGAAAAGTAGATAAATTGAGCCATCCAGGCACCCAAGAGGCTACAAAGAAGTGAGAGGGTAAAACACAGGGGAGAAGGGATAGATGAGTATGCTTTCATCCACCCATCTGCTGGCAGGAGAAAGAGCACTGGGTTCATACCAGTCCCAGAAAGGCAGGAGACAGCAGAGTCCTTGCATAGCAGAGCTGACTGACTTGTCATCAGAGAGGGTCCAGAGCAGAGCAGTGAGTAGGACATGGATTTAGAAGCTAAGACATGTCCTTTAAGGATGTGAAGGGGAATCAAGGATAATTATGCACACTTAAGTCAGACATTCAAAGAAATGAGCCTTGGATGAGTATCTCAGCCTTTGAAAAGGGTAGGTGAAGTCATTTCATGTAGGTCAGCAAATGCGTCAAATATTCATCAGGAAGAATGGTTTTGAGACAGTTGATTATAGGGAATTACTAATGAAAAAAAAGTTCAGTGGGTTTATTTCACTTTAGTAAAGAGAGTGGTATTGTGGGATGAAAGCTACTATGTATGAAGTTGTTGTGCAAAATTGAAAATAAGGAATGAGGGAGCAATTTTGGGAGATATCTGTGTCATCCTAACACCTGGATTCAGCACAGAGGAAGAGGAGATTCAGTGCATAAGGCAAAAAACCTGTATGCTGGGATGGGACACAGTACAATGGATTCTGTGGAAAGGGAAAAGTCTTGCTGCAAGCAACAATCAAATAAGCAATTTGGTAATAAGTAGATTTTGTCTAATGCAGGTGGAAAATGTATATTGGCCAATAAAAAGTGTTGAGACATTTGTCTATTGATCAAAGAGGCATTAGCAAAAAAAAATAGAGGCTCCTGACTGACCCAAGTCAAACAGGGTTGTTTGACTGATCAAAGTCAAACAGGGTATTTGGAGTGGGTGGAGGGAAAGGTTGCAAGGGCTGAAAAACAGATCTGACTGGCAAAAGAAGCCTCATCTTAGAGGTCAGAAAGCATAGAGGGCTTGTGAGGACTGCCAAGTGTCAAGCTGAGTTAAACCTTGCAAAGGAAATTAAAATCAAAACCAGGAGGATTTTCAGCTAAAGGAACAGAGGAGAAAACTGAGTAAGAGTAAAGAAATTAAGAATATGGCACCAAATCTGAACAAATGCTTTGCCTCAGGGTGCAGTTCTGTGAACTGGGGTGAGATGGCTTAAGAGATGACTTACCTCTGCCAGCAAGCAGAGGCTCTGCTGCCCTTTCCCATCTCCTCACTGGGGTAATGTGTCCTCACCTCATGCCTTGTGTCAGCTCCTCAGCCCATCAGGAAACTACCCCAGCAAAGCACATGGCTAGTTTTTTCTGTCATTTTAGCAACCTTAATCGCTCATAAAGCTACAAGTACCCAAGCTGGTACCAGGGGTAAGAGAGACTAAGGAGAGACGGGGGAGGAGAGAGACAGGATCTTCCCCTTGCAGCCCTTCTGATGGCAGAGTGGCTCAGCTGCTCATGACAGAGCCACCCTCACTGGTATTAAGGACATGAGTGAATTTGCAAGTGAAAGCAAATGAGGATGAGGCTATAGAAATGGGAATGATCACATTGGAAGAAGAAGGGAGACTTGTGGACCATCTCTGTCTGCAAATTCTGGAAGAAGAAGGATGTGAATTGGCTAGTCCAGTAGCAATGATGCATTCATTCAGTCATGGGTAGCTCTTGTAACTGGAAAATAGGATTTGGATTCTATAGTTAAATAAGAAAAGCAGAGAGAGGACAAGAAGTTCTGGGCAACTACCAAGCCATTAGTTTGCCCTCAACGTTTTACAAGGCTTTATAATAATTTTTTGAGGGAAGGAAAACTGAAAACATGGAAGTTAATAGAAAAGAGGATAAAAGGCAACCAGTTTATCTCAAGTATGTTGTATCCTTTTTGCCTACTGTGTGAGCTGATCCTCTTTATTCAGTCCTAACACAGAAGCCAGGAATTGGCTGGTTTTCTTCCGTCAGGATTGTTTTATTCATTGGCCATTCACCAAAAAAAAAAAGAATCCTATTTCAATAGCCTTGGGAAATGGATGTTCAGCAACATTCACTGTAGCTCTCTGGGTTTCTAGGGCCCTTACAAGCAGTGGGTACAACAAAGTGATGTAGCTCGGCAGTGGTATAGCCGAGCTGCATGTGTCTTGTCAATATGCCCTGCAGCAGAACGCCTGCAAACTCTTGCAGAGCAAAAATCCCACCCCATCACTGCTGTGGCTTTCACAATGTCCTTCAAAGTACAGCAGAACCCTTCAAATACCATCTATAATTACTCCTTCTTTCCCGGGCTCCCCTTGGTTCTTTATTACTATTTTTTAAGGATTTTGCTCAGAAAGGTCTTTATACTCTGCAGGCACTACTGAATTGGAATGGGAAGCAGGGTTTCTTCACATTGTAAGGTAGGCAGGGCTGCCTTCCAGTTTCCCAGCTGCAGAGATTTATAGCCACTACCAGATTCACTAGGTGGCCAAGGTTTTATAACCCAATTCAACAGGATAAAACAATTTAGACTGAAGGCAATTTGATGCAAGACTCAGTGACTTTCAGGAACTTGATATATTATTGTGATCATGCAACTTACAAATTGTCTATATCTGTATATATTTGACAGATAGTTTTCAAAAACAATGTAATTATTTGGAATGATTTAATTAAGGTTGACATGCTTGCAAAGCATCCCTGGGAATGAAGCAGGAAAACCTTGAAATCTATGGCAATCTGTGTTAAAAATCCTGCTTCAAAGAGAGAGGTTTGGTATCTTTCCCAAGGCTTCAAACTCACTTGAATACAGATTCCCTTTGAGCACCTCCTGGGTTAGGCTCATCCAGTCCATTCCTGACCTGGGTCAGGTTCAGTGCAGCAAAGTCACAGTGGCACTGCAGATTGGACATCTGCTTTCAACACCCTCGGCCAAAAGTTAAGGAGAGCTTGAGGTAAACGGGTTGGAGAAGTCACTTTTCTGAAGTCAGAGAGCAGTCCTGTTCAACAGCAGCAATGAAGCTTACCTCAAGCTCACGATGAAGATAAGCTTGGGGAACTTGCAAAAAGCTGAAGGAGAATGTGCTTATGCCCTGCACAGCATCAAAGATGCCTCCCTGACCCTTAAATTGGGTAAAGCGCCTGAAGAGAGTTTTGTGTTCAGACAAGCTGGATGAGCTGTATTCCTTTTCTTTGCAAAAGTATGCAGAGCTTATTTGGGTTAAAATCCAAACAATAGTATTTTTCAATCTCATTTGCACTCGTAAGATATGAATTTTTGGGAATGTTCCAGACTTTTTTATTGCTGTTGCCCCATCTGCTTGCCATTATTTGATGGACCTTCTGCAGGCTCAGATAGCTTTGCATTTCAGGAGCCTGTGTCCAGTTGCTTGCAATTCTCCTGTGCAACCAAGGAAGGTTTATGGGGTGCTCTGTCAGTGAAACTGAAAATATGATGCATCCATAATTAAAACGATCCAAAGAGGCTTTTTACAGTTAAGTTTAAGCAATTTGGGCTTAAGCACATTTCCAGGGTCTGCTTTGTGGGCCATTTTACTATGGGAATGACTAACAGTTCTGCTGCACTCATAGGATGGGTAGTTCCTTGGTGTGTCATGAGTCTCTGCCCTGTCAGCCTGTGCTGAGAACTGTCTCCCAGGAGGAAAATACATATCCTTTTGCTACAGGAATGAAGATATTTCAAGTGGCTGTCAATGCTCATTGTAGTGGTAGAAACTCTGGTTTCCCAGCAAGGTTGCTACTGCATAGTCTTTTAGTAAGAAAGGGAAAAGAGGAATCTAGTGTCTGAGAGCAATCTAATAGAAACAAAGATGAGAAATAAAATCATAGAATTATTCAGGTTGGAAAAGACTCTTGGTATCACCAAGTCCAACCATTATCCCTACTCTATGAAGTTCTCCTCTAAACCATATCCATCAACACCACATCCAAATGACGCTCAAACATATCCAGGGATGGTGCCTCTACCACCTCCCTGGGCAGCCTATTCTGGTGTCTAACCACTCTTTCTGGTAAAAAATGTTTCCTCATGTCCAGTCTAAACCTGCCCTGTTGCAGGTTGAAGCCCTTCCCTCTTGTTCTGTCGCTAATCACCTGTGAGAAGAGACCAGCACCAACCTCTCTACAATGACCTTTCAGGTAGTTGTACAGATTCAGGAGGACTCCCCTCAGCCTCCTCTTCCCAAACTGAACATTCCCAGCTAGAGATCAAAAGCTATGAATGGCAAGGGAGTATTAAAAAACTTTATCTCTGAGACTGGGATGTCTTTCAGGGTAAAAATGCCTGCTGAGGAATTCTATTCTATAACCAAACACTCTGGCTGCTCCCACCCGGACGCCTGCAGCTTATGCTTCCCCGCAGCTTTCATTGGCTTTATTGCTTTCAGATGCTGCTGGGTATGAGCTCCTCTGGTAGCTGTGTCATTGCCACCAGCACCGGGGACTGCGGCTTGGGGTGACGGGGCT
>NW_009953655.1:2222255-2243525 GCF_000747805.2 Chaetura pelagica | reverse complement strand
GCTGTGTCGTTGCCACCAGCACCGGGGACTGCGGCTTCGGCTGACGGGGCTGGGAGGCGTCAGCCCCACCTCTCCAGGGACTGCCTGACACCGAGGCAGAGCTGCCTCATTGCAGCCGGGTAATTGCAAACAATCGACGCCCTTGAGCTTTGCCAGCTCTGGGTGTATTCCTATGGTGCAGGATGCACTCAGGCATCAGGAGGGAAGGATACCAACAAACAAACTGGTGGGAATAGCACCTACAGGGAGAGGTTCTGCTGTTCTATGCACCACTCCCACTGGGCTTTTTAGCTCTGTCCCTTTGATTTAGTGGTGCCAGTTATAAAACTCCGCGTATCTGTTCCTTCTGGTTTGAAACACTCCTCCACAGTCATTCTGCTCTTGCCCAGGCTCCTCAGAAATCTTTCCAGGGAAAACAATCCTAGATTTATTTACAGTACATCATTATTTATTTAATGCAGCTCTTTTGGGGAGAAGGCAAAGGGACAGTTGAGCTCACCACTGAGGGCCTCATAATGAGCTTTGTGCTTTCAAAATAGGGGTGTTTTACTTGATGGGTTTAAAGGGGAAGAAGAATGTGGACCCAGGGCTGGAGCCTGTTTCTCTGGGTGCTTTCCATGTGCTAAGTTTTTGTGGTGCAAAATCCAGGAAGACCCCGCGGAGAACTGAGGGCAAACTTGTTCTGCTTGTCAGTGCTCCCTTCTTGAAAGCAAAACCAGGTTGATGTTTATTTATTTGTTTGTTTGTTTATTTTGTTATCCAGAGTTGCCTCAGGTTTTTTCTTTTGTTTGCAAATCCCCCTGCACAGGTAGGTACGTGCACTCTTGCTTTTTTCCTACTTCATCTGAGAAATGCCAATGAATTAAAATGAGACCTTTTGATGCCTGGGGATACCTCAGGGGAAGAGTTTTGTAATGAGGCCATTTAAGGCTTATGTGAAGTGAAATAAGCAGCGAGAGAGGAACAAGGGTGCTACCTGCTGCTGTTGCCTCCTCCCCCCTTTTTTCTTTTGCAGTTATCTATAGAGAAAACTCAGACTGTCCCTGTCCCCAAATGGCTTTTAAAGCAGCAGCAAGCAGAAGCTATAGAGGTGACTGTGTGCACTGGTGAGAGCCAAGGCTTGAAAGCTCAATAGAAGCCATGTCACTTGGTTAGCAATGGTTCTTCTTTCCCCATACAAGTTATATATCTGATATTCATCATGGGAGCATCTGAAAGCCTCATCTGTGCTACAAGCTGGTGATTTAAGTAAAGGATTTCAAACTGCAAGTCAATACAGCCCTCTGAACTTGTGAACTGCTCTAAAAAGACCTGTAAAAATGAAAGTCTGTTGTCAAGAGACATAAGATTTTGGTACTGGGCCTGCACCTCTGTGAGACAATGCACAGGGATCTGCAAGTCAAACTGCTCGATTACATCTGTAGCAAGGTGTGAGTTAACAAGGTCATCTGCACTAAAACTGGGGAGAGACCCTAGGGTTGACATCCCCTTGCTCTACTGCGTTTGAGATATTTTCAATTTCTGACCTCTTTTAAGAGGCCAGTCCTGTCCTGAGGAATTTTACCCATCTGCCCAGTCAACCCTAGATCATCAAATGTGGAGTCATTATGGGATGCGTGCTCTCAATTCCCACTGCTATAGGTTTATTGCTTATGACAGCAGGGTTAAAGCCAAACAAACATGCTGATTGATTTCTGCCCAAGAGAAGGCTGAGTTTCAAGAATGCTGTTTACACAAAGGGCTTGATTCTCATCTACCAACAGGGTAATTTTCATTTATGTCAATACAAGACAGATCTGAATGAGGCCTTTGGCTTGCAAAATATTTTGGGGATCTTCAGGGATAGGCAGCTTTGTAAAAACACAGATTACAAAGAGAACAATCACAGCTCTTAATTCAAAGGAAAGCCATGGGAAGATGTGCCTTTGATGCTAATCTTCTGAAGTGCCCTTCACTGCCAGTGAGATGGAAACTGGATCTTCCTTGCCAATGTTTCAGTATGCCCTGGCTGTGTCTGAGCTGTTGACAGTTATGGGGCTCCCTGTAGGCTGGTGGGACTACCTAAAACCTGTACCAACAGAGACAATGGTTCAAACTTGGTGTTACCAGTATACTCTCAGTCCTTGCCTCCCAGTTTAATTTTGTCTGTGAATGCCTGAAGATGTTTTAATTTCAGAGTATCTGTAATTTCCAGCCACTGTAGCTCAGCAGACCCATATGGTGACTGAGCTTCTTGGTGTACAAAAATTTTATAAAGGAGCAGAACAACAGAGAAGGAGTGGAGGGGAAAAGAAGTTACCTCTTTCTCCCAGCCCACTGCCAACTGGAATAAAATATCCCTTCCTGATAGGCAGATCTCTTAAAGTAAGCATGTACATTTAGACATGGATAAGATTTATAGAAGCATTCAGGTAGACTGAGTTCATGCCCCCTAGGACTCCAGGACCTATAAAAAACTTGCCAGGAACTTCATACACATAATGATAGTGATTGTAACCTGTGCAGTCATTTTGGAGTGAGTTTCTCTGTTTTGTTTTGTTTTGTTTTGTTTTATTGTTTTAACTCATTATTACAAAGATCTTAGGCCCTGACCTGCCTGCTAATCAACATACTGTGATGAAAAAAAAAAAAAAAAAAAAAAGGAGAGCTCTGGATTTGCTTGTGGTTTTGGGAGAAGACTATGGAGAAAACCTCTAGGAGAGGAACAGAAAATTATCAAGATAACAAGTTTGGGTTTAGGGTGTACAATGCTTTTGGGAAGGCCAGACTGAAACCCACAAATTTATGAAAACTTTTTAAGTGGCCAAGAACTTGGGAAGATTCATTATTTTTAGAGACATAAGCGCACTTCATTTCACTTTCACAAGGTAACTAGACTTGCTAATACTCCCCTCAGTGTTGCTGTAGGATCAGTCTTTGAAACCTGGTTAGATAACATATGTTAGGCCTATTTTATGTAAGAGAGGAACAGAGAAGATTTGCTGCTCAGCTTCATGGGTACAAACAAGGACTACTACTGAGGTTTGAAGAAGCTGAAGATCCTGGGAAGACAAGCAAGATCTTTATTTTCAAAGCTTAATCCAAAGGTTGCTGAAATTGTGTGGGAGAATGATCATCTATCCCCCCCTAGGCCAACAGATAAGTTGTAGCTTTAGTTTGCACATTCTTTCCATGCAAATTCCATGCAATTTTACACTATTGTTTCCAGTCCGTTTGGTCCATGATCCTTCTGATTCTTCTTAGTGAGCAATATTTCAGTTGTCACTGGGGCCTGATGCCATCAAGACAGCCTGCAGTACTGAGAGACCTTCAAGTGAAAATAAAACTGTCAAGCTCATTTGGTCTTCTTTAATGGATATAAATGAATCCAGCAATGCATGCCAAGCTTTTTATGAACTGTATGGTGCTGTAAAAAACATGCTGCCAATGAGGTTAGAAACCCCATCCTTTATGCCTTGTGGTTTAGGATATATATACTGTACTGGAATGCTAGAAATAGCAAGATGTGTTAGTTTAGGCAGTTTAATAAGAATGTCTAGGTTTATGAATTGGCTTAATTTGAGTTCTTCTCAAGCAATACTAGTTCTCCCTGACTTTAATTGTTCTTTTTCAGTGGTTTAGAGACCACTATTACTGGCTCCTGGCTGACTGCATGCTTGACAGAGTTTGTCATGAGCTCACGATTTTCTGGCATCTTGGAAGAGGTGGTTGTGGAGGGATTGCAGAGAGAGCTTGCTAGCATCTCAGAACATGACATATTTTCCATCTTTCCTGTGTTTTCACCAAATAGCTATGGTGTGAAGCCACCTGAAAAAAACACCTAAACAAGTGGACCAGTGTAGAACCCAAAATGCAGAATTATGCTACACTGAAAATTGAACTTATTCTTTGTCTGGATCTCACATCTCTGGATGTCTTTGCTTTGGATCCCATTTGTGTCATTGTGGTAGCAGTTACATTGACTAGAAACTGTTTTTTTTGTTTTTTTTTCCTGGGTTAGGTAACCCTGATGTCCCATACCTCTGAAGAGGTAACAGTAGACCGAGACAAGGAAAGGCAGCACTGTGTCTCTTGGGTTTCAGGACTGGAAAAGTGTTTTCACGCTGGTTTGTGAAGTGCTAGGAGCTCTGAACCAGAGTGGATCTCTAGGATAATCCAAAATTATCAAGACAAGAATTTGGTAATATCACTGTGATCTGACATTTAACAAAAACAAACCAAAAAGCCCCAAATCCAAAGCCCACCTTATTCTCTTTTTTTTGTGTGTGTGTAGATACAAATAACCAGACATGAAACTCCTTAACTTGAAAAATGTGTTTTGCCTGTAACTGAAAGCAGATCCATTCTTGCCATAACCTTTGGTCTTTACAGGAAGTTAGTTGCAGAACTAGATCTTAACTTTTACTTCATTAATTATGAGGAATTACTTATTTTCTACTGGTTTAGTGAAGGAAGTTCCAGGCCATGATTTGTGCCAAATCACTTGAATTTTCCAATTCCTTCCAATTTTTCTTAGACCTTGTTTCTACACCTACATATGTTTAAGCTGTACTGATGATATCTATACATCTGTATGACCCGTAGCATTTCTTTGTATAATGAAAGAGGTGACAAAGACTTGCTTTGCCTCTTTGGGTGTGGGCTTTGGGTCTTGCCAGTCCTTCCTCTGTGGAGATTACAAATCCAGAAAGAACTTTTTGTAAAAGAGCAAAAACCAATCACCAGTTACTCAGTGAGCAGGAGAGTTATACAGATGGATCAGTGCTGTGGCTGTGGTGGTGTCAGTATATGTGGAACCCACGGTTTATAGAAAGAGATAATATTTTTATTAGACCAAATGATGAAGAGGCATGGAAAAAAGCAGGCAAGCTTTCAGGCATGTGAGACCTGGAGAAGAAAAGCTGATTCATAGCCTATGGATGAATACAAAGATTGAAGGATTTTATCTTTTATTTAGACTTATTCACAATTTCTTAGTCTTACTTTGACACTAATAATGTTTATTGGAGCTTATACATGAGGTGAAAGTTCTCTTTTTACTGTCCTTCCCCTGAATGGATGGCATTTGTCTCTGTGGGGAGGGTATTCATTTCTCTGATCTGTCCCTACTAAGTGTCCAGTTGTGTCCACCAGATCTTTCCATAGTCTGCTGTGTGTAACACATGCACACCATGGGAGAGGATCAAGGCTGTCATAGAATAAGAAATGCTTTGTGTCTCTGGACACACTCTAGGTTACCTCCTCTGGGGAACCTTCATGCTACCTGCTGGCTTCCTCTAAATTTGGCTGGCCAAGTGAATAGGCTGAGCTCCTTAGACTCCATCTACAGCTGCTTGAGAGGGAAGGCTCTGGAAGAGAGTGTTTCAGAGCACTTAATTTAAGCTACAGCCCTGAAGGATGCAATTTCTCTCTGCTGGCTTTGGAGGGTCTTAGGAAACAAACATCAGCTGCATCCCACCAACCTTAAGTAACCTTAACCTTTCCTCTAAGAAATTATCCATCTGTGTGTTTATTGCTAGAAAAGATGGGTATCATGCCACCAAATGCATCTTGGTTCATGTGTCTGAATTGACGGGTCAAGTTTAAAGTTTGATGACTAAAGCATATGAGTATTCCACACCTTAGGGGAAAGGAGGAGGATGTGAATGCACACAGGCTCATTATTATGCAGGATGGACATTTGTTCTGGGTGTCCCATATTAAGATATTAGTTCACTCAGCCCAGCTTGATTTCATTTCAAAGTTATGAATACTCAGCAAGTCCCTATATTTGCTGGCTGTCCATCATTTGGTGCTGGAAAATGCTGCTCTGATGTTTCAACAAATCTGATAAATATTGTACTTAGTGATAAAATTTTGGTTTCTAACTTCCACAGACTGAAATAGTGAAACATTACCATAACACAGAGGTTTTATATAACTTGCTGAGAGGTTTAGTTGCCACACTTGTGCTGAAATAGATTATAACTTTGCTGAGCAAACGAGTTGTTGGTAGCAGGCCAAGGGAAACAGAGTCTTGTCTGCAACCAAAGAGATGGTAGTCACTGTCATGGCTGCTCCCATAAAATAGTTAACCAACTAGAAGTGGACAGGTGTATTAATAGCACACCTCTCCCTACACCAGCTGGAGACAGAGTCATGTTCATTCCCCCACCCATGTTAGTGTCACTCCTCCCATTAAGTTGCTGTGCAGAAACAGGTCCGTGTGCTCCATCAAGCAAGATCAAAAGGATCAAGTGCTGATGTGGCTCCTACTAAAACGTCAAGTGGATTAAAAAACACCTGTGTCTGATGACGTTGTCATAGCTCCCATAACCTGCCATGACACTGCTAACAGTGTTATTTATATCTCCATTAGATGTTTATAAGCTGTGCTCTTGTCCCCTCCCCTTTTCTATTTCAGAATAAGGCTTTCTATATAAAGCCAACCTTTATCTCCAGAACACATCTCAAGTCTCTTCAGCATTGCTACAATGTAAATTATTAACGAAAATGTTAGTAAATAATAGAATACAACCAAAGGATGTGAAGCTGCTTTACTAAGGCCAAAAAAATATTGTCTCCTTATAATTAATTTACTCAGCTAAAATTTTTTCTCTGTGAAACTCAGTCACCTGATTTAAATTACCAACGGGAAAGGGTCCCTGGCACTTGTTGGAGTGTTTGAGCTTGTTCTTCATCATCAGTCAGTTTAAAGGGACATTGTAAATTCCCCAACAAAACTCATAAGAGTTTTGTCCCTGAAGGGACCATCTGAGTGATCAAGTGACCCTTCGAGCTGCTGCAGGTCATTCTGCAATACACAATAGATCCATATGGTCCATATCAATATATATCAAAAAATGCCAGAGCTTCAGTGTTTCAGGAGTTTCTTCAAGTCTCTGGAGCAAGAGTGTGTTGCAGGGGAAGGGAGAGATGACTTTAGCCCTATCAGTATCATGGGTGAAGCTAGGAAGGGGACAGTGGCTCACTCTGCAAAGGAAGCCAAGAAATTCCTCCCAGAACAAGCAGCTGGCAGTGGGTTTAACCAGGTATACATGATCCCCAGATGGGGTTTGGTATAGCAAGACACTTAGAGGCAGTCTATACATCCCATCTCCAGCTGTGATCAAGCTCTTAATCTTCAGAGGAAGCTGAAAGAAAGACAAAAAGGCCAACCTAAAAGCCAAGTGAGGTCTCAATGGGGGAACATCTACATCCTTATTAATATATTTCATAGCTTTTGTAATGGGCACTGTTTGTAATATTTTGCTTCATTTCCTGAGGAAATGAGGATTACACAGCTGTGCTGCAGTTGTGTGTTTGTCTGTCAGGCTTACCCCCTGTTTTAATAATTACTGAGCCTGTTGCCTGGTTTTAATGCAGTTTGGAGGAGGGGAAAGACATCACAATATTATGTATTAAAATATTCAGGAAAATTAGCAGTGGGGTACAGGGTAGAGAATAAGTTGGTTAGAAAGTTCATAGTATGAGCTCAGCATAATTATTCAACATGGGAGAATCCACATGGAAGGGAGCCACAGGAAGCCCGAGAAATATTCCCTAAGTCCCAATGCTTAAGGAACAACATGTTAGTTCATTCTTTTCTAACCCCACTATAATTCTAATTAAACTGGCCCATTCTCCAGAATACCTTTCAAGTCCCTGTTTTATCTTCCAGCAACTCCACTTTTAGCTCAGTGCAGCTCCCTTCAATCCCATGACCCCTCCACCTACCTGCTGCCCCAAAACAAACTCTAGTTTTGACCTTACGGGTCACTTCAAAGGATAGTTTTGGCTGCAACAACACTTTTGCTTTTACTCTTAGGTTCAGGGAACAAGAAGAAAACATAAAGAAAAATCCTTTTGTTGTAATTTTGGCAAAAAAAAAAAAGCTTGACATTGACACTTTGTTTTTCCTTGCTGGAAAAATTGGTTCAGGATGGTAATGAACAACATAGCCAAAATGTACATAATCTGGGAAAAACAAGGTATTTGAGTTCCTGTAGTCATTCCAGAGTGACTTTCCTGCCACTTCTTTAGAGTTATCCAGATTGTCCTGCTTGGCTTCCAGCGTCGAGGTGGTGACTCTCTGTTGTGAAATGGCTGTGTGCCTTAATAAGTGCTATCTAAGGCACTGAGTCACCAAAACATGGTGTTCCCCTGTGGGCAACTTTTCATTGACTTCAAAACCAGCAGGGAAAGGACTCACCGGGCAAACATTCATCAGCTTTGTTTAGTTAGAAAAATGAAGGCTGACATGTCTCTACAGAAACAGATCAGAGTTTTCACAGTGTGTGTGCACATGCCCACGTACCCACCATGTTCACTCACCTGGACAAATGTTTCAGGGAACTACCTGAAGGAAGAAGAGCTCCTTGAAACAACATTGGCTGAAGAAGAAAAAGGTATGAAATGGTCAAAAATAAGCTTCCATCTGGAAACTGGAAGAAGACTACCATCAGGCCATCAAGGTTTCTCAATGATGTCCCAGGGGAAAAAGCAGAGGCAAACAGCTGGTTGTCCTGGTGGGCTGTGTGATGGGATGGCAATGGGAACAGGAGCTGTGCCCCATCTGATGGTCTGTGGCAGCCAAACTGTAAAGGTGAGGAAAACTGGTGGCCAACATATTTGTCACTTGACCGAGAAAGTGTAAAGCACTGATTTAGCCTCTTGGCAACTGAGCATCTATTTAATGTAAGTATATGGTGAACTGTGCTGATGTATTTCATGCAGAGCTGAGCACACTGAAGGGCACTGCAGGCTTTTCCCTGTACAGCAGGGGACACAGCTGCCACTATATTAAGTAGAGCTGACAGGCTTGCCTCCTCCACTGGGACACAAAGCACTGCAGGACACCTTCCTTTTCCTCCCACCTTGCTAACGGTATGGAGAACCCAGTACATAAAACAAGTTTCATCTTATCTCCCTCGTGGAGCAGGACAACAGAGAATCCATATAACTGCCTGAGCTGGGTGAATATCAACCCCCTGCCAAGCATGCCCCTGGCAGCAACCTCTCCTTCTTTCAATGACAAGACCAGGATCAGATCTGCAGGACCATTCACCCTGCCTGGGGCTGACTTGTGTCACACCCTACCTGCAGGCTGTCCTGTGGAGAAGCCCTTCCTGTGATAGTATTGTGCCAGGAAAAGGGAGAACGGGCAGGGCAAGGACCCAAAGTACAGCTCTAGCTCACAGTTAGAAACGCCCTCATCCTCCCTCAGCCAGGCCAGCCGGGCAGCAGAGCAGGACAGCTGTCTGCAGTGCTCTCAAGCTACAGTTCAAGCTCTGCACAGCTGGAGCTATTCAGTAGCTCGTGAAGGAACTCTGTACCCTTGCCAAGGCTCCCCAGCTGCCAAATCTGCCTTTATTAGCAGCAGCACTTCATGTCCTCCGTAGCTGAATGCAGAACCAGTTGGACATTATTTTTCATTCTACCTTCCCAAGCATGCAAAGAAAATCACAATAATCACTCAGTGTTTGCATGCAGGTTTTTAGAAGTGTTTTCTTCTTCTTATATGTGTGCATGCACACACACACACACACACATGCACAGCAATGATGGTCTGGAGGCAGAGTCCCACCTCAGCATTGAAGACCTACAGTAGGTATTAGGAAGAATTTCTTTACTGAAAGAGTAGTCAGGCACTGGAACAGGCTGCCCAGGGAGGTGATGGAGCCACCATCCCTAGAGGTATTCAGAAAACGTGTAGAAGTGGCCCTTCAGGACATGCTTTAAGTGGGCATGGTGGGTGTTGTGGTGGTATTTGTTTGGGGGTTTTTGGGTTTTATTTTGTTGTTGTTTTTCTCCTGGGTGCACAGTTGGACTCAGTGATCTTGGAGGTCTTTTCCAAACATGATGATTCTGTGATTCTGTGATCTCCTTCCTGTTCTGGTTGGTTACATGTCTCAGCTGCATTCAAACCCTCTGCTATTCATCATCTGTGGGCTTTCCCATGAGCAGGTCTTTGTCTGGGCCAGGCTGCTCTTTGTAGGTGGCATTCCCATCCATACAGATGACTGCAGCAGCCCTTAACTCCCACTTAAGTCCTATTTTAAGGAACTAAGTAGTTCTCAAGTGCTCTCCATGCCTCTTCTGAAGTGAGGTGAATTTAAGCTTGTGCAAATACCTGCCCTGTAGACATGAGCCAGAGTAGCTGCTCATAAGTAAACTCAGTCTTCTTAACCCTCCTCTGTTGCCCATTTGGGACTCACTGCTGATCACCCACTGATGTTCAAATTTTAAAATATGTCTTCAGTTGAGTCACTCCAAATGATGGGAATTCCATTACTCCTCTAAGGACAGGTCTTGGCTTCATTTGGCACCTGAAAACTTTCAGAACAAGTTTCAGACACGCTTGATGTAATGGTGGCATATGAAGTCATGAAAGTCACCTCTTCTGGATAACACAGACTCCACAATCAAGGTACAGGCATCCCATAGCTCGTCCCAGCTCTTCAAGCAGTGTTTACAAGCACATTTAGAGGAATTATAACCAAATTGCCAACAGCCAAGTATTATTTCTGAAAACAAGTTCCACTGTTGCTCTTACCATTTAATGGCTATTCAGAAAATATTTAAATGTGTGTATTATATAAATTCTCTAAGGACCTGAAGCACTTGACAGACAATGACAGTGTACACTACACAAGTGCCACTATGAATACAGGAATATTTTAGTTTCGATTTTTTTGGTAGAAAAACTGAAGCAGAGAATTCCTGTGGATTTCCCATTCCTGTTGAAGAAGTCTGTCTAAGAACTGAATACAGCACTTTTTTTTTTTTACTTTTTTTTTTTTTTTTTTGAAAATCACATAGAAAACCACAAATCACTTGCTCAAAAATGAACTATCTTGGTTCAAGTTGCTCAGGACCTACTCCAGTTGAGTTTTTAATATCCCCAAGGGTGGATACTGCAGATCCTCACAGGGCAAAGTACTTAAATGTCTGACTATCCTCTTTGGGATTTTTCATTTCTAATATCTCCCTGGAATTTCCAGTCTTGTGAGTTATCTCCATGGCCTCTTGCCCAATGGGCACCTGTAGGAAGAGTCTGGCTCTGTCTTCACTGTATTGTCTTCTCATAAAAATGAATTATGACCACTTTTTTTACCACCTCATCAGGTTTTCTGTGTTATTGCTACACTTTTAATAGCTATGGTAAAGTATTCATTTTCTTAAAGATCACTTCTCATGACATGGTTATATATGTTCCAGATAATATAGAAGCAATTGTATTTGGTGTAGTCACTCACTTCATTCAGTGAACTGGAAAATCAATACAATATGTACACCTTGTTAGGTTCTACACTTGCTTGTGAAGATTTTCCTGATAAACTCTGCCCACACTAACACTTTATTCCAAAATAATTTTCTCCTGGGATGCATCTTCTGCAGATGCAAACTGTCATCACCTTATTAACTCGATGGGACCATGATGACTGCACTTGTTAAGCTGCACTGAAGGAGGCTGCACCAAAAAAAGGGCACGAAACCACAAGAGAAGGGATGGCATGAGCATTAGGGATTCTGAGCAAGGTGCTTTCATTTGGTGCAATAAACCTGTAACTGCTAGCTGTGGTGTGGTCTAACACAATAGTTCATATTTAACTTATATAGCTGTTAAGAAAGAATAGTCATACTGGTGTAAAAATCTACTTACTTTCTGCTTCCTATGCTAACTCAGTACTTATTGGCAGTTATATACATGTAGGCATATGATTACTATAGGCATGTAGATGTCTGTAAACTATATAGAATATATGATGTGTGTTTATAAGGAATATTTAATTCACCTTTCTGGAATTTAAAAATTTTTAAGATGATGAGATGAGTTGAAATTTGCAAAGGGCATTCTATTAGATCATTATCAAAATCTTGTAAAAAAAGGCCAAAACTATTCCACATACTGTGACATAAACAATAGTGACAACCCAGATCTGGAAGGAACCTAAAGGAATTCACAGCTTTCCTACATTATGCAACGAATTCCAGTGGAAAATGATGGCAGGGACTGGCTGATTTGCAGTGTCTTTCTTAGAAATGGCACTTGTGTTGGGTTTGTTGGTGCCCTGGGAATGATGGAATGCCAGAAGGACCACTTTCAAGCATCACTGGTGTTCTTCTGTAAGTCATGTGTTAGCAGGGGCATTAATACAAGCCAGGTTTGGCCCTGTGCCTTTTTAGCTCATCCTCCTAATGCAGGGAATTATTCTGACAAGAAGTACTTCTGTGCCTGCTGTGGTGGTGTCCTCCAACTGCCTTTATCCTGCTGTTCAAAATTAGTGACACAGAGAGAAAGAATAACTGCAACAAGCTGAATGCTTTATAGGACAAGTTCCTCTGAGCAAATGCTCTAGAGCTGCTTTTAATGGCAGATTCCTTCCACCCATAAAAAGCTGAGCAAGCTAGACCCCTCTCAGATCCTTGCAGCACAGTTGCCCTTTGCTATTTAATTTTTTGAATAGCTTTTCTTTTGTCCAAGAAAGTCATTTATTGCAACTGACGTCCTTTGGAATAGGATTGAAATTCCATCAGACTTCAAATGAGCTCTAATTACATTGCAAATAGGTGGCAGAAGTGTTCCCAAGTTTAGTACTAGAGCTCTGCAACCAGGCAAAGAGTGAGATGGATTTAATTTTAGTCTGAATATGGATTGTTTGGAGTATTTTTATTAATTTTTACAGCTGTTTCTAAACACAAAAACAAGCAAAAAAGAAGAAATAGCAAAATTCCTAATATTAAACACATCTGTACCATCTATTTTCCCTGTGTGGCACCACGACAGCTTCAGTCTATGAAAATTAATGGACTGTAACAATATGATTGATATTTAAATGCAGAGTTGGCATCAGAATCAGAGAATGGACAGCGTCCCCTGATTGTAGAAAAGTGCAGATCACCTTTTTTCACTTATGCAACATTAAAAGGAAGAATGTTCCCATTAGTGTTCTACTTATATTGTCAGCATTAAATCCATACATGGAGCACACTGTAGTGCTCTGCTGTCTCTGCTAAGATGCACCAAGCTGACTCCCTGTGTTGATGACGTGATTCTTCCTCAATTACTAAACATGGAGATTTGTCCAAGAATGTAACTTCCTTAGAGGAGAGTTTGGCATAGAAAGAACTTCAACAGATTTTACTAATCTGAGCCCATAAATTGTTTGCAGCTGTCCCAGTGGTCTCATGTGTTAGATATTGATCTCCCAACCTGCAGTTGTGGGTCCAGGTCCTACATGTGTAGGACTTTTTTTTTCCCAATTAAAAAAAAATGCAAGAAAAAATATTGTTTAATCCACAGAGGAGAGCAAAAGTACACATTAAATGAGTGTTGCACAAAGACATCATTTGTTCAGAACTGCAGTGATGACTGTGACAAACTGTGGATTTAAATTTGCTCAATAACAACTCAAGACATCTTTTCAGGTTAACATAGTCTTTTTAAGAGAAAGGACAAGGATGTGTTGATCTGGGTTGTTTGAGCAGGCTACATATACTCTGTCACCAAGGGGTTTAAGGGGAATGATCAGCTTATAACTGATTTTGGACAACCAAGCAAGGACTAACTGGCTTCTTGAGACCCTTTCCCATCCGTTGGTTCTCTAACCACTGTTTAATTTGAAAATTTTATACATACATTAAATTATTAATTTTAATTCCTGCACAGGCTTGGTAATGAGTCACAGAGACAGAATCTCTAACACCTGCCCTGGAAAGAGTATTACTTTTTACAGGTGCACATTTATCTGATCCAGCATACAACAACTCTCAGTGTGAATGTCCAGGGGACAACAGGGCAAGATCAGTAGAATGAGGTGTTCAGTTTTATTAGAACATATAGTGCAGATGGAAATATTAAGCAAGTATTTGGTTGCCCACACCCTCCCTTCAGTCTGAAATAGAAGTAGCAGACTTTAAAGCTCAACAGAAATGAGCAACACCTTCTGGGAATTTACTGAATGTATCATAGGCCATTTCTGAAAGAAAAGGTAGCTGGCATCTGTAGGGAAGAGATGTATAGGGAAGGAGGGACAGAGATGAATGGGTGGCTATCTCCTAGGAGCCAGGTGGAGAGCCCATGGTTATTGGTCACCAATGGAGCTCTGAGACTCAGTTGCCAGTTGCATCTTTGTTGGATGTTCTTGTAGGTTCCCTTTGCAGCTTGTAGAAAGTTTGAATACTGATCTTGAAGTTCCCCAAAGCTGGGCTTGCAGAGGGCTTGGAGGGGTTTCTTAGGCTTGCTGTTCTTTCACATCCAGGAGCCAGTGTCTGTCCACCAAGTGATCCAGATCCAGAGAATCCTGGTAAGATACTGGTTAAAACCCCAATCAATTAGCCATATCCAGCAGCAATAGCTGTGGAACAGCTGCAGCTCCCAAGTTGGCTGAGGCACTGAAGACAACTAGGACTATTCTGTTAACCTACAGTGAAGGAGAGGTGAAACAAATCCACTTACACCTCAGCAAGAGTCCTACACCAGTGAATTTTTAGCTGTCATTTACCCTAGAAAGCACAGAGGACCCACTACCATAGCTCAGCTGGTGCCCAGCTATAGAGTTGCATATATAAACCTTAAAAAGGATTTTAAGCCAATCATATGCAGCAGACATTTATTGTCACAACCTTCAGCATCTCCTTTCCATTAGCAAAGATTGAGTGGGAAATGCACAGCTCACATTCCTTAGGAAGGACTGGGTATGAGTTTGTAGGCTTGCCCATGTTAATTAAACTTTTCTTTTGACCTCAGGAAAAGGAAAAACCTTGCCTGTGCCCAATTCTGACATCTAAAGCAATAGGTGAAGTTCTGCCTGTGGAGACTGAGAGGCCAGAAAAGTGGAGTGACAGAGTGAAGACTATGAACTCACAAGAGTTTAGTCTTTTGGGACATTCTGTTCTTGGTACAGGACATTCTCCATTATTTTTTTCAAATGAAAATGCCACAGATATTATGAAGGACAATTTAATTCTTAGCCATGTGAGTATCCAATACAAGTGCTCTAGCTCTGAGATTATTCTTCATTCTGTTTATTTTACCAGTGCCTTGTCTCTGCTCTCTGTAATAGACTTGCTAACCTCTGTCACCTGTAGTGTCCTGCCCAACTCTGAGGTTCCTGGGACAGGTATCCAAGAACTGATATTTGACAGATCTCCCATATGGGTTTAATTCAATGTACTTTATAGAAAGAAATGCTACCTGTCTGCAGATCAGGAGCCCTGTGGGCAACCAACCACCATGAATAAGCTGGCCTCCCACTCTGGCCTCAAAAAGCTTGTGAGTGGGCAAGAATCACATTTCTCAAAAATATTACTAACGATTACAAGATGTTGATTATTTTGGTGCTTTTTTTTTGTGATAAATTAATTGATAACCTTCCCATGTGCCATTTCACAGCTATGCCTTATCCTCAGGCCTCTGGGAGCCCTTGGCTGCTGGACCCATGTGATTGTGAGTATAACTGATGTCAATTTGTTGTTTCAGTGAGCAGGGCAGCCTGCCAGCTCCTTCTGTGACAAACTGATTTGAATGCTATTAGATTCTCATTTCTGCTGCATTGCATTAAGTATTTTATTGATGAAATATGTGCAATGGCACTCATGATGGATTCACTGTTCCCCTGAGGTGTGCAGGTGGGGAAAAATACCCAGGCCTTTACTGGCTGAAGAAACTTGCCATCTCCAATATATTTTTGTATGTGAACATTTTGTCCCAGGATGGCCCATTTCAGATTTTACCCTTCGGGTGCAAGAATGGCCCAAAGCACCAATCTGAGGTATAGCAGGCAATGAAGAGGTAATTTTCAGGCAGGTAGCTCTGAAAATAAAAGACAAAGGTGGCATGGTGTGAAAGCTCAGCAGAGCATGTATTTTGAATAATTTATCATCTCCTGGACTGAGGATGCACATTGACAGATGATCTGCAAATTTCCTCAGGTCTCCTCTTTTGTGCAATGGGACATGCTAATGTGTCTCATTATAATTATATAGCAGTAGTCCATGGCTATGGCAAACCCTAAGCAGGAGGGTGGCTGTGTTCAGGAGCACTCATTCATTTATGAGCATCAAAGATGGCAATCAGGAAAAACATCAGTTGTCCCATCTCCTACTGGCTCTTCTGTGTTCAATGTTTCAAGGAATTTATGGTTTTTTTCCCCTTTTGTGGCGGCAAGTTGGCCCGTGGTTTAGGAGTAAACCCTTAGTCCCTTGATATTCACTGAGTTCTAATTTTAAAAAACTAGGTACCCAGGCTGCTCCTGGAGCTCTCCAGTCCTGCTCAGTTAGAGGTTTGGCACCTGCCATCATGAGACTTGGATCTACACAGCTGAGTGATGAAGACACCAATCATCTGCAAGAAGGTGATGGCAAGAAGGGCACATTTTCCAGGGACAAATTTTAGCATGTGCTTAATTCCCAATGAAGTTGGGCTAAGCACATGCTTAAAGGCTTTTCTGAATCAGGACATATGTATGACCATGCTTAAGAGATTTCCTGACTCTTTCCATAAGGTGGCTTTTTACTGGGTTCAATAAGATTCGACTGGAAACCAGAAACCCTTTTCCTAAGTTTTTGTGGGTTGTATATTTGTTCAAACTTTGCCAATGTATGGGGGTAGAACAGCATTTAAATACGAAGAAAATGAATGAAACAAGATACCAATTGAAAACAGAGTCTCCACCATGGAGAAAATGGTCATTTAATTTTTCCTTCATATGTTATTAAATTCAAGAAAGCAATAAAGCAATAAAACCACCAATTTCATTAGGTGGTTGAAATAAGTGTATATCATCGATGGAGATATTAGGTTGCATGAGTGTCATCACCACACTCTTTTAATGGCCTTCCACTGCTAAAGGGCTGAGAGTTTTCTTCTGGGTGTGTAGTCCCAGCTCCATTTAATTTCAGCAGACACATGCTCTCCATCTGTGTGTCTGGAATACTTCCTACCCATTGCTTCAAAAAGGAACATTTCCCACACGTGTTATTCTGAGCTGTCAGAAACAGCCTTGTATTTTATTGATCTGACCTGATCAAGTTAAATGGGTTCAGCTCCAACCAAAGCAGTTTTAATAAAAACTGGGTACAGTGCAAGAGAAAATGCTTGTGGAAAGCTCCTGAAACAAGGTGTAGAGGTGAGATGCTGCTGGCAATGTGTTCACACAGTTGCAAGCAAAGAGGAGCGTGCAGCTTAGTGAATTCTATCCGGGAGCTGAGCTGCAGTAAGTGACCATATGAACATCCTTAGAGGCAGAGCAAGCACCATGCCCTACTGGGGCTCAGCAGAGAAGAGGTGACTTGTTGAGCTGAGCTAACTGGATCACTTAGAAAGACATCAGTGTTCATGGACATTGAAATTCATCTAGATGCCAGATAGCTGTGCTCTGTGTGTATGTGTACTGCTTAAAACATAGAATCAGAATGGTTTGGGTTGGAAGGGACCTAGAAGATCATCTAGATCCAAGACCCTGTAAAGGCAGGGACACCTCCCACTAGACCAGGTTGCAGAAAGCACTGTCCAACCTGGCCTTGAACACCTCCAAGGAGGGGGCAACAGAACTAACTTACCAATTTACTAACTTCCAAACTTACATCTTACTAACTTACCACTCTTTGCAGTAGAAAGACACATGGCTTCCTGATGAGGAAGCAGGGTGTAAGTGCTCTGCATAGTGATCCTTTGCATGTGGAGCAAAATCTCACTCTAAGTCATTGCTTATAACATCTCTGTGGGAAAAGGTATCATGGATGTGACAGAGGTCTGAATGTAGTGGGGATTTTCTAAAAGCATAAGGATTTATTTCCAAATTGAGATGTACATATACATTGCATATTTTGTTGACATATTTTCTGTTACAGAGCTGTGCAAGACAACGCCTTTGTGGACATGACATAGTAATATCCATGTCTAATTATTTAATATTTTTCTTGGGAGAATTAGACCCACAGCTTCCTTCCTGCCAGCTGTGGAGCCTTGGGCATCTGCCTGGGGCAACTGCCTGTTCATCTCTAGGTACATCTTTGGGAGTGGTGTTTTAGTCTCTTTGAAATTCAGACCTGACCTTATCTTTATAAAGATTTTGAAAAAAGTGAAACCATGTCTCTCTAATGGCTCCTTGGCTGGTTTTGGAGCTGGGGAGCTTCACATCTTCTTACCGGAGCCACCAGTGGGGCCCTTCCCCCAATGTCAAAAAAGCCACAAAACCAAAGCAGCACACAAAGTTACTCTGGGATGACATCACTCAGGCTTATCTAGGAAATGGATATTTTATGTATTCTATTGGTAGCTAAAAACCTCAGTTTTAGGAAAGGGATAAAGAAGATCCAATGATCTAGAAAACACAGGCAGAAAAATGAGATAAGCAGTAGGAGACTGGGTGGTCTTAAGCTTTATAGGTTGAATTTGGAAATCTTCCTTGGCAAAGGTCCTTCTCAGGAGCCAGAAGTTGACTGGCAGCAACCACAGCCCAGGGAAAACTTACTGACAGGGTGTTATCTTCTCACCCTTGGGGATGAAGTGTGGGTCAGGGAGACTAGCTGCTTCCAGAAAGATCATCAGAAATCCTGCTGTATGCAAGGTGAGAATCCCAAGCCAGAAGACAGAGAGAAACTGAGGATGGCAGCATCACACGCCAAGAGGAAAAGTTGGATGAGGGCAATGTCAGAAAGGAGAATCCCCTACCCCAGACTTTCCTATCTGCAGCAACTACCTGCCCAGGGCTACTGGGAAGTGGAGCAGCACTCAGAAATGCTGTGCTTGTGTTGCTTGTGAGAATAAATCCCTCATGTTTTGCACTGTGTGGTGCAAAGGAAAGATTGTAGGGAGGGGATACTGAAACACACAAAAAAAACCCAAGCAAGAGCAAAAACTCTGAGCTACCTTGGTGCCACCTGAACCCTGCTCTTGCCTGTACTTAGCAGCATCAAGCACCTTAGAGTGCAACCACATGCTCTGGCTTGCCCAGTGGAAGTTGATCATTTTGGCTTGGACAAAAGCTGGGGAAATATGTGCAGGTAATTGAGGGAGTCTGGCTAGTTCTGGAAATGGAACTGGATGACTTTATGAGGAAATTTGCCAATTGCTTTATATATCTTACCAAAGTGCCTGGTAGAGTGCTCAGGAGTTTGGTTGCCCCACATGGACCCTCTGCAATTAAAGGAGAGACAAAGAGAAGCATCTTCAAATATCAAACCCCTCCTCTGCACTCCACTCTCTTTATCAACCACAGAAAAAGCCTGGGATTATTACTATGTTAGTGCAGACACCTCAACGTGGATCAAAACCAGTTTAGCAATATGAAAAAAACCCACTTTATCAACACTTGAGATGTGCTGTTCAGACAGATTTGGCTCATTGAGGTCTACAGAGAGCTGCTTTCAGGAAGTCACATGTAGCACAAAATGATGAGGTTGTTGAATTTAATAATTTTAGTGGCAGACATATTTAGATTCTAAGGATTTTATTTATTTTTATTAATTAGATCTCCATATTAACCCACAAGGAGAGGATTCTCTCTTTATGTAGACACCAGTAAAAAATTCCATACATAAATAGTCAACATGACCAGAATTGACAGGCAGTTACGGGAGGTGCAGAGCTGTAATTATATTAGAGAAGATCTGAGCCTGAATTACTGTTATTTTTTGCTATATGAACAGTCCCTGAATATGATACTTATATTTACTTGGTGATCTCATGAAAGAATTATTGTTCCTTCATTCTGGAAATGTTGCCAGTGTGCTGAGTCCTGTACAAAGATGAAGCAACACTCAGCTCTGGTTGCTGAAAGTAACTTGACTTTTGAACACAACCCACATTTCAGACTTCCAAATTTACTTTCACAAAATCACTGAATGTTGCTGTCAAAAAACCTCCATGCTAGCATAGTTCAGCTGTTGAATATTCACAGAAAGCGACTGTGGTCAAATCCAAGTTCATTTTTTAACCAAAATGAATGTAAAAGACTGTTTTTCCTCCTTCCCCTGCCTTGCATATTTATGCACTGGACAGTGTGTACTGCGTAAGTGACACACTTCCTCATCCACCTAATTTCCTTTGAGTTTCAGGTATGTGCTCATGTTGAACAGCTATTTACGTGTGTTTTTCTTGAACAAGGGAGCAGAGCTTTGTCCCCAGAGCTGAGGAAGGTGCAGTCCATGTGGAATTCCCCAAGTTTTGCTGCTGACTAATTCAGTGAGCAGTCAGGGCCGGGCTTTCTGCGCTGCCCACAGAAAGAGATGAGCTCCCCAAAGAGAGGTACCTTATAGGGCACAGCACCTTCTGCCTCTCGCCATGCCTACAAAGGCAGCTGGAGGAAACAACTGGGAATCAATAACTGATTTTTAAGGAAACTCGGTTTGGGGGGGAAGAAGCCCACTCTGTGCCTGGTTAGCAGCACTCAGAGCAGAATAGGCTGCAAGCAGTATTCCAACTCCAGCCTAGTTCGGGTTGCAACTCTATTTTCTGTTCAGTTACCTAATGAGAAAATGGCAAAGTTGTAAACCTTGTGTCTTATGGTATCATTCCTGGAAGAGAATACTGTATACTGCAACTTCCAGAAAGGGTTTATTTTAAAATTCTTTGCTTATTCATGAAGCTTTTCACAGAAACGCACCGTTTTATTTACCTGAGTTAAGTTCTGGATTCTGCCCAAGTTTTTCTCTTTGGCCTCACTAACAGTGGGTTTCTGTCTGTTCCTACAATCCATCTGTGTTCTGCTCAGAGAAATGCCTTCCTGGAGCAAGGCCCGTGTTTGTGGAAGATCTTGCCTTTGGAAGAGGGGTTCATGATTTCTCATGGTCAGGTTCAGTGATTAAGATGGCATCTATTTCAAATCCACCTGTGGAAACAAACAAGGCTGCAGCTGTGGGTTTGCTGTTGAAATGAAGTACCACACTCTCCAAACACAGGGTTGCCTTTGGAAGAGGGGTTCATGATTTCTCATGGTCAGGTTCAGTGATTAAGATGGCATCTATTTCAAATCCACCTGTGGAAACAAACAAGGCTGCAGCTGTGGGTTTGCTGTTGAAATGAAGTACCACACTCTCCAAACACAGGGTTGGAGACTGGATATTCATGATAACACTCAGGAAGTAGTTTGTTCTGCACAGGGAGTTCAAAACATTTTCCAAGTACTCATTTACTGAACAAACCCATGAGATATAGACACAGGGAAATAGCATGACCCTCCTCTTGCACAGGTGGGGAGCAGGAAATCAGAGTTTTAATGTTATTGTGATGCTTTAGCTGAGATCCTTCTCATATAGCTCTAGAAGCCTAAAGTTAGATATCTG
>NW_009953655.1:2177105-2219637 GCF_000747805.2 Chaetura pelagica | reverse complement strand
TTTTTTTGTCTCCACATTCCTATTGTAGGATGCTAGTGGTGGCTTTTAGAGTAAAAATATATTTGTACAGTTTCAGAAATAAGATAATGCATGAAAGATGTTGCTATTTACAACTGAGAGTTACTAAACAACTTGGTTTCAGAAAGGGCTAAAAGCAGGAGCTGCTGAAACTTGGTGCCAGGGCCCCCAGGGTGAAAATGCCACTACTTCCTTAGCTATAGAAGTACAGACTTTGGCTGCCAGTGGCCAGAGCAGGTCTTAATAACTTCATAAATTCTTAGAAATGCCACTAATGTAGTTCAAACATGAGTACACAGGCTAATACCTGTGAAAATAATTCTGCTTTCATTGGATTAAAATGTGATATCTTGCATTAGAAGCTCCTGCAAGGCAGCCTGACCAGCTTCCTTTTATTCCAGGGTCCTCTTCTGCATGAGGAGGAGCAGCTGGGCCTTGCAGGAGCCCCCAGTGAGGCAGTCTCTGCTGTGCCAAGTCCTGACAGAGCAACGGGAGGAAACGCGCCTGGATTGGACCTCATCTCTGAACTGGGACAAGAGTAAAGCCCTTTCTCTGCTGAGTGACAAGTAAGTGCCATTATTGTATTGTCTTTAAACCATTACTTGCAGTGTTTGACTGATTCTTGCCATCGAGTTAGCACGTTCCTTGTGGAACCCAGCTCTATGATCGTTTAGGTATTTTCTTTTTGCACTAACCAGTCCAAACCTAGTAGTTGAGTGCTACAGATGATTTTTAGTTTTGCACACACAATGACATAAAATGGTGAGTTTATGAGGAAATTTGCCAATTGCTTTATATATCTTACCAAAGTGCCTGGTAGAGTGCTCAGGAGTTTGGTTGCCCCACATGGACCCTCTGCAATTAAAGGAGAGACAAAGAGAAGCATCTTCAAATATCAAACCCCTCCTCTGCACTCCACTCTCTTTATCAACCACAGAAAAAG
Source organism: Chaetura pelagica (assembly GCF_000747805.2). NCBI lineage: Eukaryota > Metazoa > Chordata > Aves > Apodiformes > Apodidae > Chaetura > Chaetura pelagica. Next base: position 2,218,676 of record NW_009953655.1, on the reverse strand, counting down.
CCTGGGATTATTACTATGTTAGTGCAGACACCTCAACGTGGATCAAAACCAGTTTAGCAATATGAAAAAAACCCACTTTATCAACACTTGAGATGTGCTGTTCAGACAGATTTGGCTCATTGAGGTCTACAGAGAGCTGCTTTCAGGAAGTCACATGTAGCACAAAATGATGAGGTTGTTGAATTTAATAATTTTAGTGGCAGACATATTTAGATTCTAAGGATTTTATTTATTTTTATTAATTAGATCTCCATATTAACCCACAAGGAGAGGATTCTCTCTTTATGTAGACACCAGTAAAAAATTCCATACATAAATAGTCAACATGACCAGAATTGACAGGCAGTTACGGGAGGTGCAGAGCTGTAATTATATTAGAGAAGATCTGAGCCTGAATTACTGTTATTTTTTGCTATATGAACAGTCCCTGAATATGATACTTATATTTACTTGGTGATCTCATGAAAGAATTATTGTTCCTTCATTCTGGAAATGTTGCCAGTGTGCTGAGTCCTGTACAAAGATGAAGCAACACTCAGCTCTGGTTGCTGAAAGTAACTTGACTTTTGAACACAACCCACATTTCAGACTTCCAAATTTACTTTCACAAAATCACTGAATGTTGCTGTCAAAAAACCTCCATGCTAGCATAGTTCAGCTGTTGAATATTCACAGAAAGCGACTGTGGTCAAATCCAAGTTCATTTTTTAACCAAAATGAATGTAAAAGACTGTTTTTCCTCCTTCCCCTGCCTTGCATATTTATGCACTGGACAGTGTGTACTGCGTAAGTGACACACTTCCTCATCCACCTAATTTCCTTTGAGTTTCAGGTATGTGCTCATGTTGAACAGCTATTTACGTGTGTTTTTCTTGAACAAGGGAGCAGAGCTTTGTCCCCAGAGCTGAGGAAGGTGCAGTCCATGTGGAATTCCCCAAGTTTTGCTGCTGACTAATTCAGTGAGCAGTCAGGGCCGGGCTTTCTGCGCTGCCCACAGAAAGAGATGAGCTCCCCAAAGAGAGGTACCTTATAGGGCACAGCACCTTCTGCCTCTCGCCATGCCTACAAAGGCAGCTGGAGGAAACAACTGGGAATCAATAACTGATTTTTAAGGAAACTCGGTTTGGGGGGGAAGAAGCCCACTCTGTGCCTGGTTAGCAGCACTCAGAGCAGAATAGGCTGCAAGCAGTATTCCAACTCCAGCCTAGTTCGGGTTGCAACTCTATTTTCTGTTCAGTTACCTAATGAGAAAATGGCAAAGTTGTAAACCTTGTGTCTTATGGTATCATTCCTGGAAGAGAATACTGTATACTGCAACTTCCAGAAAGGGTTTATTTTAAAATTCTTTGCTTATTCATGAAGCTTTTCACAGAAACGCACCGTTTTATTTACCTGAGTTAAGTTCTGGATTCTGCCCAAGTTTTTCTCTTTGGCCTCACTAACAGTGGGTTTCTGTCTGTTCCTACAATCCATCTGTGTTCTGCTCAGAGAAATGCCTTCCTGGAGCAAGGCCCGTGTTTGTGGAAGATCTTGCCTTTGGAAGAGGGGTTCATGATTTCTCATGGTCAGGTTCAGTGATTAAGATGGCATCTATTTCAAATCCACCTGTGGAAACAAACAAGGCTGCAGCTGTGGGTTTGCTGTTGAAATGAAGTACCACACTCTCCAAACACAGGGTTGGAGACTGGATATTCATGATAACACTCAGGGAAGTAGTTTGTTCTGCACAGGGAGTTCAAAACATTTTCCAAGTACTCATTTACTGAACAAACCCATGAGATATAGACACAGGGAAATAGCATGACCCTCCTCTTGCACAGGTGGGGAGCAGGAAATCAGAGTTTTAATGTTATTGTGATGCTTTAGCTGAGATCCTTCTCATATAGCTCTAGAAGCCTAAAGTTAGATATCTGATTTTGATATGCTGTAGTGTATTTTAACTCCTTTTATTTAGGATTAAATGAACTGCACTCTGGAGCTACCTGTTTCTCCCCAGATTAAGTATCTTTTGCTCAGGCTTAGGCCTTTATTTATTACACAACCTAAATGTTTTCCCAGTGGGGATACAGCCTTTTATAATGCCTTCTACTTGTTAATGTCTGAGAACATTCAGTCAAGCTCATATAAACTTAAGAGCCACATCTGGCTTGCTTGTTTCTGCAGCAGTGTCTCCTGAGCCTTGTCCATTATACACTGATTTCACCATCACCACAGTGCTCACTACACTGTTATTTGTGGCCTCAGTAGACTTTTACCCTTGAGATACTGTAGGCTCTAGGGGATTTTAAGGTTCCTTTTTCCCCTTGTCTATAAAACAGGGAGAGAGATGGACAGGAACAATGTGTGGGGTTGCAACATGGGTTGTTAACAGGAGTCCCTGCTTTCTGGTTTTCCATTTCAAGGTTGCTTTGGCTGCCCATGTCTGCTGTGCTCCTCTGATTTTCAGTCACCATGGGACACAGCATAGCAACAAAGTTCAGATAATTACTTTTTTGTTAGAAAAATTGATTTTGTGTTTTTGCCATTTCATTTACATAATGTGTTGTATATGAAAGAGTAAGTACACGATGCAGAGAAAACCTACTGTCGTCCGGTTGGCCTTACTGAAGGTTTTAGTTATATATTATATCACATCATATCATAGAATGGTTTAGGTTGGAAGGGACCTTAAAGACCATCTAGTTCAAACTAGTCACAGACACCTCCCACTAGACCAGGTTGCTCAGAGCCCCATCCAACCTGGTCTTGAACACTTCCAGGGATGGGGCTTTCACAGCTTCCCTGGAAAACCTGTGCCAGTGTCTCACCACCCTCACACTAAAGAATTCCTTCCTCATATCTAACCTAAATCTCTCTTCTTCCCTTTATTACCCCTTGTGCTCTTGTTACATGCCCTTACCACACTGAACACCATAATCACATCCAAATGATAAATAAAAGTCAACCTATTATATATTTCTAGGGCCTGATTAAATACTCAAGCTGAAAAATAGAGCTTTTTGGTGACAACTAACACTGGATTAGAACACAACCACATTTACATTAGGATTATACATCACCTCTCTTCTGGTTTGAATTAGCCAATTCAGGATGAAATCAGGGAACCATGCATTTTGCCTCAGGTTAGCTAGTAACGTCTGACACTTAATGTGAACCATGGCAAAAACCTAGACCTGCCTTTTATTAACTACTGTTAATAAGTGTGTCTTCATTAACCTGGTTTGATAGCAAGCAAGTAAAAATTCATCTAGCCTGGGAATGCTCTTCCCATGTGGTGAAGCTGAGAGTCAAGGGGATGAGGGATGCCCGTTTTGGCAGAAAACAACCTTATTTTCTTCTGCTGCAAGTACAAACATCTACAGACTCTACTCCTTGGAGGGCAGAAAGTTGGGCTGCAAGCAAATGCCAGGATTAGCCCTGTTCAAAATTGGGGCCTTATGTGCACAGGGGTTGGACAGGAAAGAACACACTGGTCTATGTGTCTGAGCAAAGTGACACAGGGTTAGAACTGATTAGGAAAAGATACTGCTGATGGAAAATGGTTAAGTGAAACGCTGAAGGCCTGAGTGTGAATACTTTGTTGTTCTGCTCTGAGATGTCCTGCACTTCGGGGTTGAGCAGAAACACACCGAGACCCAAAATGTCCACAATGTTGGAACAGCTGCATCTTAGCTCTTATTCTTAGGTTTACTTGAATAAATATCACCAGGCTGAGACCTATCATAAAGGGCTTTAGAAAGCTGACAAAGTAACAAAGACGCCTCACAAAAATAGGTCTCAGGCTGAATGCGGAGCTAATATTCTCTAATCCCAAAGGACTTTTCAAACAAACATATCTCCACAGAGGTCTATTTACTCAACAACTAGCATTTAAAATAGGTATATTACTGAGATCCAGCATTCTGTGCCTCTGTTTATATTCTGAAAATCAATATCAGAAGAAGAGGAAAAGGTCTTTGGCTGTTATTATCCTTGTGACTTTACAATTCCTTCTCCCCTCATTCCCTCCTGAGATGTCTGTGAATAGCTAGGAGCAAATAATGTCTTAATTGCCCATGAAAAGTAAACTTAACTGCTAATATAAATATATACTTAGAATGAGGACCTCAGGCTACAGAATGTCTTATTATTTAGAAACTGTAATTATTAACTCAGTGGGTAAATGAACCAAGATTTGCTTGGTTTCTCAAATTTCAGTTTGTACCACATTGTTGATAGGAATAAAACAATTTTTACTTTGGTTTTAGTTTATTTTTGTTTATATCTTCCCTTGGATTCTCAACATGCTTGTTAAATGGAAAAGAAAGATGATAAAAGGAAAATAAACATATACTGTATTTCATTATATCAGCCATATACTGAATCTTTGAAAGAAAAGCAGCAAGTCCATAGATAAGTGTAAGAGAGAACTAAATCCCCAGGCTCTTCTTTTCACATTCTGGCTGATGTTCAGGGATTCATCTCACACAGTATTAGACATTTGAAACTTTAGTTTGAGCCTATGCTTGTCTAACCCTTTCTCTTTTAGCATCTCTCCTGCCACATCTCAGTTGCAACACTGATCAAGGGTGCACAGGACAGGGAGGTGTCCCAGTGCTGTGTCCCAGGAGGTGCTCCAGAGGACTTTGGCTCCTGCTGACTCCTCCCAGATACCTCCAAGCTTAGCTCCACAAAACATGCTGTGGTCACAGTGGAGCTGAAAATGCATTTGGGCCTACATTTTGTGTCTGATGATGAGCACCTGCTAGGTGTCTTCATGCATCTTCTGACCTTAGCAGAGCCCTCTGTAGTTTAGCGTTGCTCTGCCCATGAGGCAGCAGCACCAGTGCTGGTGCCCCAACAGCCCACAGGCTATCAGGTAGGTAAACTGGACTTCTTCCCAGATGCCTCTCCCTTGGAGTTTGCAGGTGCCAGCTGCTCAGCAATCAGGTGGTCTGCTTGGGGCTGCCAGAACATGGCTTTTCTCCAATGGAAGAAATTTATTTATAGGGGGTTGGTTTGTTTTTCTTTGTCTTACAACAAAGCTCCTTGTAACCATGCTATCCTTGAATATCTAGCCCTTCTTGGCAGTAGTGTTCAAAGGAGCTCACAGAGCTGGAAAACATCACTCTTCTTTTTGGCTATATGGAAACTGAAGCATGGAGATAACAGCAATCAGCTCAACAAACAACATCTCCAGCACAGTACAAGATATACTTCTGCAATTCTGCAGAAACCAGCAGCACAGTGTAAAAGGGAAACTCTTTACTAGTTACGAAAGGCTGCTGAAATGTCCTAACTCAGGTGATCTGAGTGTATAATACGCTAACTCTGAGCACCTCCAAGTCATCCTATCCCAATTACAGCCCCTCCGAGGAGCAGTGCCCTTTTATGCTAGAGGAAGATCTGGTGTTCTGCACATTTTATCTAGTTTAGAGGCTAAATTAAGCCAAGGGAACATTTCCAGTGTGTTGCAGTGATATTAAAAGTATGAAATGTCAAAGTAGCTCTAGCAATCTGTGTGGCCAAACCTCTGTATGTGTGATCTGAATGCAGGGGAAAGGAACTTACCAGAGATAACCTAGATAACTCAAGGATGTCCTGAAACATCAGCTGAAGGGACAGGCTGCCTGACAGTTGAGTTCAGAGACAAAAGGCAGCATAGTGACAACTGGCTGGAACCACTCAGACCTAAAGCTTCAAGTTTTAACTTGAGCACAAGGTTTCAAAGGCAGCAAACACATTAAGAAGAACTGCAGACTGAGCCCACAGCTTTTCTTCTGTCAACACAATTCCTTGTAGAGTCTGATAGCTTACAAGACCATGCTGATTGAGCTGTGTATATACTGGCAGCTTTGCTGCATGAAAAACTGTTTTCCTGTGCTTTCACTTCCAGGTGTGGAAGGACTGTGCCCATGGAAGCAACGGGAGGTTAGCTCCAAATGTCAGGAACTAACAGGATAGGAACCATCTCTTCCTTCTCCAGGTGGATATACGACTCCTAACTCAAGACTATGTGCACATCTTCATAGTATCTCCCTCATAGCACTGGGCACTCTCTGGCTGCTTGTATCATGAGGGATGAAAAAGCTTCAAAAATGTTGCCCCTTCATGTTGTTCCAAGATGATATTCCAAAATCTAACAGGAGGGTAAGTTCTGTTGTGTCTTGTGGTTTTGAGGAGTCTGGAGCCAGGTTTTGATCTTCACTATATGGATTAGAAAAGTTCCCTGTAAATAAACAAATCTTTGAAGAAAACCTCCTCTCAGTTCAATCTATACAGCCAACCAGGGTGGACCTGGCTTCTCCTCCAGGTGGATTAGACTTCCTCTCAAAATTAAATGCTGGTGGGGTAATTTCTTGCAGATAAAGACTGTCCAATGCAAGCATTTAGCAACTAAAATAATCCAAAAGACCTGGCACAAGTGAAGAAGAGAGAAATCCCCGAATAAGATCACCCACCTCTTCCTCTGTCCCCATGCAGCAGGAGACATTAATGCTGACTGTTTTGCTTGAAACTTCCTTGACCTTGGTAAAAAATACAAAAAGACAAAATAGACGATGAACCTGCTGTTGATATTCAAAGCTTCCTTGATATTACAGAACTTACAGAGTCGGAGTCACAGAAGGTTTTGTGTATAACTTCCCAATGTAAAGTTCATTTAAGAAATCAGAGACTGAAAGAAGAAAGATTTGGGAAGAACAAAACAACTCATTTTTAAAAATTTCTTTAGTAGTGAAGTAAAGGAGAAGAAAAGCACATGAATAAAAAGTAATTATTTAATTTAAAATAGCAGTGTTCCCTAGAATGTTACAAAAGAACTGTTTAATTGAAAATAAATTGTTTATTTTTTTATAATTTCAGATTGAAAGTTTGTTTTAAAAGTGTTATCATTAAAAAAATGTTATTTTTTTACTAAGACTAATTTTCCAAGGAAAACTTATCTACAACATCCTTCATGCAAGTAAAGAACATGAACATGTTACTGTGTTCTTTGATGCATCCAGTCACTTGGATGTAACTATCTTTAATGTTTGCTTGCAGCCATGGAAACAATGTATGTTTCCCCTTTTGGCACCATAACAACTTTATCAAGACTCTACATTGGAACTTCAGTGGTTTAAAAAGGAAAAAGTAATTCAGCGGCTCTTGTGAGTCTTTTGTACTATGACAGGTCTAACCCGCTTTAGCTGGAGAGAAGCTAAAGCATCGACATCTTTCTGATAATCCCTGAAATTCAGTGATTCCCAGAGGGATGGTGGCACAGGTATCACAGGGTGCAAGAGAGCTGATCTCTCCTGGAGGTGGATGTCAGCAAGGGCAGGGTGATAGCAAGAGGTCACATATGTTCTTAGAATTGCTTCTGCAGTTGGAAAGAAACAGAGTTCTCAGACTAAGTTTTGAAGTGTTCAGGTCCCAAAAAGAAGAAAAGAGCTGCTCTTACAAGCCTTGTCTCACAGGTGAATACTGCTTTGTTGAGTGGGAAACATGAGGATTTACAAAGAGACCAAAGTACCAAAGCCCATAAAGGTGGTGAAGTTTCTGACTAGAGAGGGACAACTGGAAGAAAACCTCTTAGCCTTTGATGAGTGGAAACCAGGGGAATTTTCCATGTTTTCATTCTGAGTTGTGAACCCCAAAGAAGCATTCCACATTTTGCAATGTCCAGGCTAGCAGGATTTAAGGATTTAAGAGATGACTGATCTCAACCTACCACTCTGTTTTGTACTTCATGAAAGGAGAGTGGCTTTGGCTAACACTGAGACACTAGACAATTTGTTCATGCAGTTACTAATGTATCTGTTCTCATCAACAAAGAAAATGTTAACACTACTGTTAAGGTCCAGATTCCTTAACAAAGCTTGGAGACTTTGCAGTTGCCATTTTTATGATGGTGGCTTCCAGCTGGAGGACTATCAAGAACAACTTACCATAGGCTTTAATCGCAGTCAGATGATCAGTAATTTTATTGTCACTGTAACCAACCTAGATGACACAGGATCTGGAAAATTCAGATGGGGCAACAGAAATTCTCCATTGTGCCATGGTGTCACACCGAGCTCCTGCCTTTGCTGCACACCACTGTTCCCAAGCCTCCTTTGAGTCAATTCTTGGGTGACATCTTTCCAGCTGCATCCTGGCAGTTTTGGACATCCTCTTGAGACCTCCCTCAAGGCCGGTGCAGATATGCCCAAAGATGCAGATGTCAATGCAGTGGCAGCTGAAGCAAAGTTAGAAGGCCCATTTCACCCATCAGGGGTTCTGCTGACAGCTCCTGGCGTGCAATGTTCCTTCTGCCATCGCTGGGAGGAGGGAGCGAGACCCCCCCACTGCACCTCATGTTGCTCTTTCAGGCAAAGCTGAACAGAGTCAGCAATATGACTTGTCCAAGGCCACACAGAATAAGCATAGGGCTTGGGACAGGATCCATGTCTCCTCACCCTCAAGCTCAAGGTGGGGGTTTGCTTTTTTTTTAAGAACAAGACCTTCCTTCCTGTAGGTTGCTGAGCGCGTTGGCACCGGCCGCTGCAAACAGTCCCGACTTCGGCTCTATACAAGAGTGAACTGGGCATAATTTCCAAGCAATCCAAGGGCTGTCTGCTGGGACATGGGGGAAGAGGCTTCCAAGCCAAAAAAAGCAGGGAAAGCGTTATGCAAAATTGCTTCTCCATCTCCTTCCTTCCCACTTTTTGTATCATGTTGACAGAGGATGTTTCTCCTAGCTGTGGCCTGGCTGCTCACCCACCCTCTGCATGGGCTTCTGCAGCCCCTGGGGGTAGAGGTGCTGTTAGACAGAGAGGTTCAAGATTTCATAAGCTGGCTTTGTTTCACATGGGTGTGAAACCCAGTCTTGTTTGAAATATTCCATAGAGGAAACTCCCCTTACCTGATTCAAATAAAAAACCACAGTGATAAATAAATAAACAAACTTTGTATTATTTTTTTTTTCTTGAGCAACTTCAAAAGGTTGGTTTCAAGGAAACTAACCTTTTTTTTTTCTTCTTCTTTTAGATATTGAATTTTAGATACAGATATTTATTTAGATTTATATATTTAGATATTTATATTTAGATATAGATACAGATATTACAGGGTCTGGCTGTGTGTAAAGGGGTTGCAGGGCCCTGCACAACATCCACCTACAGACACCAGAACTTCTCCACTTCTCCACTCCATGGCCTTATTCAGAAAAATCATGTGGCACAGGAAACAAAAATAATTAAATCCAAAGTTCCATCCAAAAGAGAAGCCAAACCAAATTTCATTTCAAAATGCCACAGAAACACATTCTGACACCACCAGAGCTTTTCCTCTCTTTTTCATATGGTTGTGCAAAACAGTTCATTTGAGATGACACTCAGATCTCTGAGGGGAAAGACCTCCATCAAAGTTTTCCAAATAGCCCCAGAGGAGATGTTGTATTTCCTAATGAAATCAATTTTCTAAAGGATTAAATGGAGGAGGACAAGGGAAAAAGGATGATCCCCGGTGCAAAGAACCCTGAATCCTGACCACAGCTTTGCCACTTGTTCTGTTGTGTTTAGGGATGTCCCCATGCACTGTCAGTTTTTCCTGTGAAAAACAGAAACATCTTTTGCAAGAGCCTGTTTATGGCACTGGCATAAAGCACTAAGCTAACCAGGAATTCCTGTGTGTTCTATGGAGCAGGGCTCATCCCTGAGTTGTGTCTGTGGTTGTGTTTGGCAGAACATGGCCAGAGGTTCTACTCTCCACTTCCATCACCTTTTTTTTTTTTTTTTTTTTTTTTTTTTTTTTTTGGGAAATCAGAGAGCATGAGTTATTAGAAATACCAGGGACCTGAGATGCACAGAAGATACTTGACCTTTCATAAGACCTGTGCTCCCAGTCTCAAAAATCAAGTCTCCCTCTGGGTTTGAAATTTGACATTGAAGGAGCAGACCACCACACATCATCAGCCACTTCTGGAAATCTCAGCAAATTCTGCAGAAAATGAGAAAACCTTTCATTTGCAGTTAAAAGAACAATCCATAAGTGCTTTTAGCAACTACTGTGTGTCCCCGTTCTACTAAGTTATTTAACCTGAGACTAAGTTTCTTCCCAGACTCCTGGCCCAATGTAGCATGTTCTCCCTGCTGGAGATTCAGTTCTTGTACATCATGTAGTAAATATAAAAAAGAAGGTTTACAGCCCAGTGAATAGAGAAATCTCTTTCCAGGTCAATGCAAGAAATTATTGAGCATTGGAAAGCCCTAGTTTTATCTCCTGCCAAAGGAGGGATTAAGTGACAATGATTCCCAGGCCCAGGCTCTTTTTTTTTCCCTCTGCCTCTGCCTTCTTTGAGTGCAAATTGACAGAGACTAGTTTTCACTCCAAACAGCTGTCTGTTATTTGAATGGAGTCAGTTTCTAATCCTGCATATGACTGCCATCCCAGGCTGCTGCAGTGGAAATGTTTCTAGTATCAAAACAAAGCCTCTGGCACAAAGATCTGCTTGAGAGGGCCTTGCGAGTAACCTCTGCTTTCAAATACTATCTTTACTCCCAAGGCACTGCTCTGCTGGCTACCAAACTAGTCATTACCCATTTAATTAAGAAAAGATGCACTCTCTTTTGCATAATTATAAAGGAGGGAAATCAATGTAAGATGCTCAAATGAAAATCAGTTGCTGGAATCCTTCTATTTATTTTTTCTTTTAATGTGTGTTTTCCCTCCCTCAGTTTTCATTTGGAAATCGGAGCTTCAAGTGAAGTGGGCTGAAATAATGAATGGGATTGTTCTGAGAATTGTAATTCCCAAAGATCAGTTGCTGGAAATGCTCATACCAAACCCTAATACTAAGATGTCTAGAATTTTAGGTAGAATAAACAATCTAGGTATTTCTGTAGTTACTTGCCAATCCACACTTGTTTTTCAAAATCTCAAAAGGTCATGCACTGCTGACCTACATAACATTACATTCCAAATATTGTCACCTTTTTTGCCTTCAAATCTGAGACCAAATTTCCCAGCAGGTGCAATAATGCCATCCAGTTCAGGATGGCATGGAAGAGTTGAGCTCTCTTGCCACTCCCATTGATAATTTCCTTCCCAAATTTTGCCAAAAGACTTGCTCTGTTTGCCTTATGCCCTATCTGTAAGATCATGGCAGCAACACTCCTGTTAAAAAAGTCTGTCCACTCATTCCCACAGGAGCTGTTTCTTGCTACATGATCATACAGCAACATGGGTGCTGTGCCTCATCTTGGCCACACTTCTTATACCAAGAAGAATTGTCATTTAGCTAAAAACAATGCACAGAAGGAGACTGACCTTTTGTTAGTGCTCCTGAAGAGCAGCATGGCAAGTTTATGAATCAATGCTGAAAACGGGTCTGAAGTGGTCAATTTTTAAATTAAAATCTGTACATTTTTGTTCAGGAGAATGAAAATTATTCCTCTACATCAAAAAGCAATATTCAGGGAACTCAAATGACTTGCTAAGAGCTGCACAGAGACTCCAGATCAGGAGTAGGGACAGACCAATGCCTGGGCTCCAAATATGAGAATCTAATTTTGGCTAGAAAGCACAGAAAGAGGAGATGTGTTCTCCACTGCCAAAATAACTATGGTGAGCTACAATACCTCCACCTTCCTCAGAACATCCTTCCCATTGAAATACTGCACTGTGAGCCCCACCTCTGTCACTGTCAGAGTTGCCTTGGTTCAGAGGGGTCAGGAAGATCCTCTCTATTGCCTCTCACTGCTCTGTTTCAACTGTGCTCATTGAAAGATCATGAAGAAAGTTTGGGAGAGTTGGGGCTGTTCAGCCTAGAGAAGAGAAGGCTCTGGGGAGACCTTATAGCATGTTCCAGTGCCTGAAGGGGCTCCAGGAAAGTTGGGGACAGATTTTTTACAACAGCTTGTAATGATAGGACAAGTGAGAAAGGTTTCAAGATGACAGAGAATAGATTTAGATTAGATATTAGGAAGAAATTCATTACTGTGGGGGTGATGAGACACTAGAACAGGTCACCCAGAGAAGCTGTGGATGTCCCATCAATGGAAGTGCTCAAGGCCAGGCTGGATGGGGCTCTGAGCAACCTGGTCTAGTGGAAGGTGCCCCTGTCCATGTCAGGGGGGTTTAAGGTCCCTTCCAACCTAAACCATTCTGGGATTCTAAAACACAGAACAAATACAGACACTAGGGAACCAATTCTGTAGAGAAACATCCAGATTTTTATTGGGGGAAAAAGAAAGGAGGTTAGCTAATTTGGGAGTGCTCTTTCTTTTAATTAAAGGCTTCTTGCATGAATGGAAGATTTTTAGAAGTGAAAAGGATTGCTTCCTGTGTACACTGGATCCTTCTGAGCACAGCCAGGCAATGAAAATGAGATGTTATACCATCTCCAGGGAGAGGCACTGCTGACAGCCAGGTGCTGAGTTCTGAGAATTCTTAAATTCTCATGGGTAGCCACAAGAAGTGCTGGGTTCCCCAGAACAGCTCACACAGCTTGGTGTCATCTCTGTGGCATCAGAGGCCAAGGAGATGATAAGAAAAAGCAAATTTCATCTACTACTTTAGTGTCATACTGAGGTGCCGGGAGGACAGAAGGGTGCCAGGTTGGTGTCATATTCAGGGATGGGGATGGGGTTGGGTGAGAGCAGGATCACTGCAAAGGAGGCAAGCAGTCATGCTATAGACTGGTACTGCAGGGGAGAAGACACCAGTGAAAGGAAAGCGGTTCATGAATTGGCAAAACATGCACAGTAGGAAAGGCTGGAGCTTGATGGGCCTTGACAGCACTAACACAGCCCCTGTAAAGGCACATTGAAGACTTTAGATAATGAAAAGCTCAGTGCCCAAGCATGTATCTCTAATTAATGACTGCATTTGGCACAGTAATCTCTCTCAGATTGACTTAATGCTCAGTTCAAGAAGCCTTGGAAACGCTGGCAGGGTTGGCTGGTCCTGTCAGGGGCTGCTGTTGCTGCCCTCTGAGGTGCCTGGCTGGCTCTCCCAGTCCTATCACTGTGGTGAAAAAGATGGTGCACCAAAGCAAAGAGCATGAACAGACAGTTTGGAGAGGTCGGTCAGCAGAAGTGGCCTCCAGCAAGACACTGGCTTGCTGCTGTGAGGCCCCCTCAATATGAAAGGGATGATCATCCCCAGCTCATGAACACACTGACCTCCTGTTTGTCATAACGTGTCCTTCATGGGGAGGTACTAACAACTAGTAAGAGTTTTCAATCCAAACTGAAAAGCTGCTGTCTGTAGCCCAAGAATAGCTAATGAGGAGCAATCTGGATCAGCCCCTTGGGAGGTTCCTGTAGGAGGTGGCAGCTGGATCTGAATCACAGACATCTCCTGTGAGCTTTGGTTTTGGTCTGCCAGAGAGATGGAAGGGCAGCAGTGTGGGAACAGATCTGGATCATGGGCTCAAGAGTCTGTCTTTGGGCCAAGGCAGCAATTGCAACAACCCATTAATTTGTGGTGCAAGTCCAAGGAGAAAGCCCCTCAGAGGTGGTGGGATGCAGAAGGCAGAGAGATAAGGTGAGGGATGTCTTCTGCACAGCCTATGCTTTGGTTTTGTGCAAGAGAAGAGAGGCAATAAAACCAGAAATATTTGTTTGCTTGTTAGTTCATGTAGGTGAGCAGAAATTCCCTTTTCAGAAATTCCCCTTTTCGTGGCTGCAATAACTGATCATCTTGGAGACAGGATCCATCCTGCTTTCAAAACTCCCCAGATCACTTCAGTCCAACACCACTAAGGCCTTTGCTTGGAAGCAGGGGAATTTTACTCAGGTGTCTGTCCTGCGTTACCCGAGATGGGCCCTAAGGGTGGACCAAGACAGACTAAGAAGTTCATCTCACCTTCTGCACCTTGGATGTTCACTTCTGCTCCTACCCCACTGCCTGGTAGGACCATGTCAACCTGCAAGTTTTTTTTTCAGAAAGTCTGGGTTTAACCCTGTTTCTGCCCCCAGCTATCTTTCCTGACAGACCAGGAGCAACAGCTAATGGTAGCACATGGACAGGAGCAAGTGGGATTGCTGGGAAACAGGGACAACTCCGGCTAAACTTTCAAGCAAACTTCATATTGTATAAAACTGTCTATCTTCTTTAGCTTAGAGGATTCTTTATCTTCCTGTGTAAAATGCAAATAAAACCCTTCAGATTTCTGACAGATTTTTTTCTGGTGAGAGATATTGATGTCTATTAGTGGAGGCCATCCAATGGCTTCAGGCAGGTGATACCACCTGAAAAATTATCTACATCTGCCTTTTCTCACAATTTGGGAGAAGGTGATGGTAATCAGAGAATCATAGAATCATTAAGGTTGGAAAGGACCTTAAAGATCATCTAGTTCCAACCCCTCTGCCATGAGCAGGGAACCCCACCACTAGATCAGGTTGCACAAAATCTCATCCAACCTGACCTTAAAAACCTCCAGCGATGGGGCATCAACAACATCCCTGGGCAACTCATTCCAGTTCCTCACCACTCTTATGGTGAAGAATTTCTTCCTAATATCTAACTTAAATCTTCCCTCTCTCAGTTTAAAAAAATTACCCCTTGTCCTGTCACTATCTTTTCTGATGAAAAGCCCCTCCCCGGCTTTCCTGTAGGCCACTTTCAAGCACTGGAAGGTGCTCTAAGGTCTACCCGGAGCCTTCTCTTCTCCAGGCTGAACAGCCCCAACTTTCTCAGCCTGTCTTCATAGCAGAGGTGCTCCAGACCTTTGATCATCTTGGCGTCCCTTCTCTGGACCCTCTCCAACAGTTCCATATCTTTCTTGTGCTGAGGGCCCCAGAACTGTACACAATATTCCAGGTGGGGTCTCACCACAGCAGAGCAGAGGGGCAGAATCACCTCCCTGCCCCTGCTGGCCACACTTTTGATGCAGCCCAGGATGCAGTTGCTCTCTGGGCTCCAGCACACACTGGCGGCTCATGTCGAGCTTCTCATCTCCTCCCACCCCCAAGTCCTTCTCCTCAGGACTGCTTTCCAGCCATCCAGCCAATCTCTTATCCACTGAGTGGTCCGTCTGTCAAATCCATGCCTTTTAAGTTTGGAGACCAGGATGTCATGTGGGACAGTGTCAAAGCCTTGCATAAATCAAACATCAGTTGCTCTGCTACCATCCACCATCTCTGTAGCCTTGTCATAGAAGGCCACCAGATTGGTCAGGCATAACTTGCCCTTAGAGAAGCCATGTTGACTGTCACCAACACCTTATTTTCCATGTGTCTTAGCAGACTTTCCAGGAGGATCTGCTCCATGACCTTGCCAGGCACAGGCATGAGACTGACCGGCCTGTAGTTCCCTGGCTCTTTGTTTTCCCCCTTTTTTAAAAACAAGGGCTATGTTCCCTTTTTTCCAATCAGCACAAACCTCACCAGGCTGCCAGGACCTCTCACATATGACGGACAGAGGCTTAGCAATTTCATCCGCCAGCTCCCTCAGGACCCATGGGTGAATCCTATCAGGTCCCATAGATTTATACACCTTCATGTTCTTTAGGTGGTCATGAACCTGCTCTACACCCACAGCGGGGGTAATTCATTCTCCCAGTCCCTGGGAGAGAGCCCTCAGATGGCAATGGAAACATCAGACCTTAGTCCTTATCACAGCTGTAGAAGTGGGACATTATCTCTGACAAATGCTTTTTTAACTGTCAGGAAGCTGTTCTTTGTAACTAGGCAGCAATGTTCACTGTAACAGTTTGAGTGGATTTTGTTTTTAACATTTTTCAGAATTTTGAGGGCACAGTTTTTCAAAAATGGCAAAAAAAAGTCAGAAGAAGAAATTTAAATAAGAAAGTATTTTTTAACTGCTCCCCAGCTCCCCCCCCCAGGACAAGACCTACCTTAATCCACAGTGTCTCCTGATTAGAAACTGGATGGTTTTTGTGTCACTTAGAAGAACAGAAAATAGTCAGTCTCTTGGAAGAGTGGGTAGGCAGAGAAACACTATAATGTTTGAGTTACAATGTTTGAAATCTAAGTTTTACCTTCATAAGACAGTGAAGAAACATTCCCTACTCATCCAAGCAGTAGACAGAAAGATTGGGTTATTTTTTTATTTCCTTCACAAGCAGCTTTGCTAGTCTGTGAAACTCTCTACCTCATGTTAAAAATGGCTGTAACTGATAGGAAGGTCAGTTTGTGGAGCATCCCCTAGGATCCACCTGCAGGGCCATTATTTTGGCATTTTTTGCCTTTCCTGGACCTGGCCACTAACAGGTACATGGGGATGGAGAGGACAATAGGAAATGCTTTTGTTAATGGACATCCCACAAGCCATGCCTGCTCCACAGGGCCTTTGCCAAGGGTTACTTATCCATCTTTTTCTGAGAAACAGCCCCTCTTCATCACCATCCTGGCCCCTCACAGGCCATCAGAGAGTTAGGGTGGTTGGGGATGCACTGTGCTCCTGAGGGCACCATGAGAGAGGAAGATAAAAGACTGGAGATTGCTGGCTGGGTCTTCAGGTGGTTGTGCATGACCATGAAGGGGTGGGATGACCCTCTTCTCCTTGGGTATGCAGTAAGTGTGCACACACAGAGGCAGATGCATGGGGCTACCAGCAGGGATACACAGGAAAGCAGGTTTCTGCAGCAGGATCCTTCAGGTAAGGATGTCCTGGCTCTACTTTCCCTCACAACCATCAATCTACTTCTTGGTTGAGAGCCTCTCCCTTGCTTTCCCTGCTTCAAAACAAAAGGTCCGTTCAGGGAATGCCAAAGTGCAACTGGATAAAAATTTAAAAAAGCTACCATCTTTCCCTCTGCTCCTCTTAGGGTGTCTGAAAGGGCAGGCTCAGCATGCAAAAAACCAACAACCAACAAACCTGCTGACTTCACACTCTGCTGCAGAAGGCGATTCGAAACCAACCAAAATAACTGTCACTGTGTTTAGCCAGAATCAATAAAAACACTAAGGGCCTGGCATTGTCAAACCCAGGAGAAGATAAATTGCCAGTTCATGAACGCTCCCTACAATGTATCCTGAAAAGAAGTTTTCTTTCCTTTTGCCTCAGAAAAAAAAATAAATAAAAAATGGTGAGGGAGAGGGAGAGAGCTGAGAGTGGAAAGAGCCTGGCAATGCATATTTCATGTTTAATGATATTGTTTTAGTAATGAGCAATAAAATGTGGGGCCTTGAATGATGGCATAAGAAAGAATAAATAACAGCACTGCTTACCCTGATTGCCTGTTGGATCACATATTAAATCTGAAGTAAACTGTCTTATTTGTAGGGACAGGCAAAAAACTTGAAAAAGCAATGGAGTGACATGATCTGTCTTTTAAAAAATGCCAACAATTTTGGATGCCCAGCCTGAGATACAGTCATGGGTCCTAATTTCAGAAAAAGAAAGAGCTCAGCACAGTCCCCAGACTGCTAGCACTTTTTAGCTCTGAACAGTGAAGGTGCCTCACGCTACACGTATGGGAGATCAGACCTGGAGGGCTGTGTCTCCATAATCATGCCTGGTTTTACTCCCTGGCTCTGCCAATCTGCCTGAAAGCATTGCCACCCCCCTCCCTTTACAAATCTTGCCTCACCTCAAACCACCAGCCACTTTTGCAAACCAAAGCCAAAACCAGAGTTCTAATAGTTTCCAGAGATCATGAGAGCGTGTGGAAAAGCCACATCCAAGTGATCCTTTATTGAATGTTTTAACAAAATTAAACAGAATATGGAAGAATGCAGAGATAAAAAAGTCAAGAAGAAAATAAATAAGGTTATTTGTTTCCTTTTCTGGGTTGTTTATCCTTACCCTGGTAAGCCCCTTCGTTTTCAACCTGAAGCCATGTCCTGGATGTTGCTAGACATCCATGCAGACCTCAGACCTGCATGGTATTTGTTGACCCACGTCAGAATGTTCTGCTCAGTGCATGAAAGACATCTTCTCTATGAAGAAGGAATCACTTCCACCATGGCAGTGACCTTTGCCTTAAGCAAAAAATGCTCATTGACCAAGTCCAGAATGATGTGGTGGGCATGGAGGCAGCAGCTGGCATAGAGGGCTGAGGAGTCTTGGAGGAAAATTGGCCGCACACAAAAGCAGGGATGAGGTTAAAATGAGGCAACCAGACACCATTTTTTCCTTGGAAGTGCTGGTGAGAGAGCAGGGAAGGGAGACAGGTTGGTGTGTCTCTTTGGCCCATCTGCCAGGAGACCGCAAGAAAGGAGGAATGTCCCCATCAGACACACAGGGGTAGAAATAACATCTCTCTCCCAGGGCAAGAAGCCTGTGTTGCTCAGACAAGGTGTCTACCATTTGCACCATCAGGGCTGGATCTGTTCAATCTTCTTCGAACAAAAAGCAGGTTGTTTTTCTCCTGTTCATATCTGCCATTCCTTGGCTCCCCACCCAGGTGGGTTTCACAAAGGCAAAGTGAGTTATCACAGAAGAAGGCAAAAGGCTGAACACGCAGCTGCCTGGTGCTTGAAAGTACCCGCTGCTGCATGCAGAGCTTTGCACAGCGTTTTTAATTAGATGTGACAGCTGAGGGTTCAAGCATGTGAGGAATTCCAGGCTAGATGAAAAGAGCCCGGGCAGAGATCAATAAGGATAAAGAGGCAGTGATAAGGAGAAGGACCTGCTTAATCTTGTTTTTATCTCTGTTTATTTATCCTCTGTCAGTGGTGCTCTCCTGATCAAACACACAGGCATGTAGAATCCAGTGCACTTACTCCGTACGACATGACAATAACAACAGAGCTGGCACTCACATCCCCATCCACCCCATCCCTTGGCAAACAGGGTCTTCTGCTGGCTGACACACAGCCATCACTGCCCGTGTCTGCTCACCAGTGCTCAACAGCTCTCCAGGGCCCTCAGCTCTGGCATGTCTCCTGTCCCTTCCCGAGCAGCTGATAACAAGTGTCGCTCCTCTCCCACACCTTGGCACTTGACAACTTGCATTGAAGCTGGAGACGGGCAAAGCAAGTCCGTGAGGTGTTGGAGAATGGAGGTGCTTGGCTCTCACCTCTTGCCGCCTCAAGGAGCCCAACTCTTCTCCAGCTATTTTTACTCCACATCTCATTAAATTTTTTTTTAAGAGTTAGAAATCACTGTTTGCTTTGTCCTTGAAACACAGACACTCTGCAAGCCAGAGGGTGAGGATCCAGGGAGCTCATAGAATTCAACAGGGGAGCTCTTCCTGCGAACCAGGGCAGAGCTGGGTGCTCATCCATTAGACCTCCTTGTCAGGGTTAAGTGGGGGTTTAATCCCTGATTTACACCCTTCCTGATGGCTCTGCTGTATATCAACTCCAAATTTGGGCCCAAAATGTATTTCTTTGCTCCTTGGGTTTTTACCAGCCTGTTTATACAAAGCAGGGGCATGGGGCAGCCTCTTTAGTGCACAGACTTGCAGGAAAAAGTGCCTGGGATTTTCATGAGATGTGGGGCCCAATATTCCTGTCTGTACCAGGGCCTTTTGCACTGCCTGAATACACAATCAAACTAAGCCCCAGGGCAGTTGCTTGATTTAGAGCAGCTGAGGGTATAGCTGGATTTTTGGAGAGCACACATGCTGTGACTCCAGAGGAGAAATGGACTCAAAGGTACAGAATATATGGGAGTCCATACTTAGCCATGTAGTCTCTGAGCTATTTCCAGCCCTGTCTCCCCCCTCCACCTCAGCTTGTTGAATAAAGGTAATTCCAGCAAGCCTATTTTAAGTGATCATTGCATCTATTTCCAGGATGATTTGTCTGCCAAAATTGTAGCATGTCCTACCTTCCATACAAGGCTTTTCTACTGAAGATTGCAGGAGGCAAAGTGTTTCCAGCCTTGTCCTAAGTATCAGAAATTCCTACCTGCAAATTAGCTATTTCTGTAAGACACTAATAAATATTAATCAGCATAACTACTAACACATCACAGATTTAACTTCCACTCTAGGTCAATGGAGAGGCAAGATGTTGATGACATATTGAAGCAGTTGCATTGGCAGTGACACTACTGAAGTGTGAATACAGCATTTTCTTAAACCCAGATTAATTTCTTTCTAAACTTAAGATATTTCATTGAAAAACCCAAGCTAAACTTAGTCAGTTTAGACTGTTGCCGTAGTCTGCAGAAGTTGCCCAGAGAGTGAGCTAGTCTGTCTTGCATCTTCTGGTGGTCCCTTTTTCTTTCTGCTGTCTAAGGAGGAGACTGAGTGACAATGTCCCTCACCTAAATAACTACACTTGTAACAGATTAATCAGACCAAGGCACTTTTACAAATGACCTGTTAAATGCCTTGGCAACTTTGAGATAAACAAAGGCTTCACAGGTGTTCTATACCAAGAAAGAAATGCTGTTTGCTTCACATGTTTCTCAGTGTCTATGGGGGATGGAGGGTGTCTCTGAGATGGGACAGCCAGAATGTTGTTGTTTATCTGTCTGAAATGGGTTAGGAAAATCTCCTGTCAGGATCTCTAGCTGACAAACAGCAGCATGTTTGAACAACACAGAGCTCCACAGGTTGCTCTCATAGATGAGGCTTGCAATTCACCCAGCTATGATTGCCCATGTGTCTGCACTGTTAACTGCTGTGTTACCAAAACTCCACCACCAACCCTCATCCTCCTCCTTCAGAAGAAGGCCATGGAGCTGTTGAGATCTTCCTTTGTGTCTCCATATGTGGGTCCTGCAATGTGAAGTCTGACTACCTGTAACTGCAGCCCTTCCAGACAAGCCCACTAAGCGTTAGTGCAAGTCACTATCCCCAGGGTCACCACTGCTTGGTGGGAGGAGTGGTGACAAGGGCTAGCAGCTGCACAGCTTCTCCATCAGCTGCAGGCAGACTGCAGATCCTCATCCCCTCTGTGGGCATGGAGACAAGCTGCTGCAACAGCCTTCTCAGGTTAGCTCATTAAGGACCTTTGTTAGAAAAATAATTTTTTTAAAAAAGGTTGTCCAGGATTTACACAGCTCTAGGGGATTTAAGCTTCCTTTTTTGTCACACTTTCAAGGATTGTCCAAGCAATGGGAGACAAAAATCCTCAGATTACCAATTGTTTTCCACCTGTGTGTTCAGTTTCTTGTCAACAGGTTTTGACATTTTTAATGACGTGTTCACCCTGGGAAGGAACCCCATGCATCCCCTTCTAACCCTTCCCTCAAACTCACCCTGACCATGACCCTTGCCATGCCCTGTGCAGCTACTGGAGAGCTGTTGACCGCTCATTATCAGTCATAGTTATCTTAATATCACCTCATTCCCCTTTGTCTAATTAGCTATCTTAATCTCCTGCAGGTAGGCAGAAGGATCAGATTTTTTAGGTGCTACCCTGACACAGATAATCATAACAGCTATTTTAAGGGTTTGAGGGGCTTGCAGGAGCTGCAGCAGTGAGTAGGGTGAGGACCATCACACCAGCCTGATGAGTACCTTGGATCTGGATGCACCTGGGAGGAGCTGGAGGGGTTTGGACTCAGGCTATTCCTTACCAAGCTACCCTTCCTGTTCAATTCAATTAAAAAAAAATTCAAATTCAGGAATCTTTACTGTTGTTGTTGTTTATATTAAGCTCTGGTCAGAGGAGAAATATCAGAGCTGTCATTGAACCCCAGCACACAGAGTCAGATCTACTCTGTGTCCCCTGCAGACTGAGGATATTTTCATCCAGAATCACTGGTTAGAAAAACAGAGGCAAGTTGTAAATGATGGGCCTGAGTTGAGGTTCAGACCTGGAGTATAAACACTCAGTGTAATCAGGTCCAAGAGATGCAGATCAGGGAGTTATATTGCTTTTGCTACTTTCAAAATCAAGATAGACCAGAAAAAAAAGATGAAGATGAAGAAAAGTGAAGAAAAGATTGGAGTGGGGGAATCCTTACTGCATCCTGAAGGAGGAAAGGAGACGCACTTTATTAAATGTTAATGGTACATGAATTTCTGACTGAACATTTATTTTTAATTTCTTTTCCATACTATTCCTTTGCTCAAACTACCTATTTCTCACTCTGCTAAAGACATGTAACTTCTCTCTGTTCTGTAAGTGTAAGGTGCAGCAAGCAGTGACTGCCAACCAGTTTTACTCAAACCAGGGACAGCAGTTTGGGCCCCTGTTAAAACTTTCTCTGAGTCCTCATCCATGGCTGATACCTACAAACAAGCCAAGCAAGAGAAGCATGTACTTTCCTCCCACCCACACACACTGGCACTTCTTGTCCCAGACACTCTGTGGCCATTTCTATTTTCTGATCTGGCATCTTTTCTGATCCCTTGGCCAGTTTGGAGCAGGCAACAGCCTTTCATGACCTTTCATTACAAGCTAGTGGTGGCACAACTTGTTCAGCACAGAACAGGCAAGGGTGTACATGATCATCTCTCCCTTGGAACTGGAGCCAAACTAGGACTTAGGAGGTCTTTTAAGAAGTATGTTTGTTTTACTGATGACCTTTTAGAAGAAATGACTGTTCTGTCCCATTTCTTACACCAAATTTGGCCTGCCTTGCATTGAACAGGCTTGATGAGTGTGCAGCTGGGGGGATTGCTTGGCATCCAGTGGCAGAATTGAACCCACAGGCCTGACAGTCCACATTTGCATATGGTTTCTGGATAATTCATTTCCTTGTTTTCCTGAGAGGTCATGCTCTTTCCACTACTCACCTGTGTAAACGGAGGAAGGAATTTTTCTTCTTCTTCTTCTTCTTTTTTTTTTTTTCAATGTAAAAACTGCTCTGCCTACATGATGCCCTCACTGAACTCCAAGTCTTATCAGCAGCTGATTTTGAAAATCAGACCTACTTATCCCCCACCAAGACTGAATTCAGCTGCAGCAATCAAAATGCCTCCAAGCATGTCCAGGATTTCCATACTAGAAAGGGAGTGTCCATGTTCATGCTTGTGTGGATGGTCCACAGAGTGCCCCACACAGGAAAGGTGAGGAGCTTGGGCGTAAACCTGGTGTCTTCTTTTTGACATCCACCAGAAGAAGCATCCTGAAGCAACTTGATGTGTTGAAGTTAATGTGTTGAAGTTTCTCCTAGATAAAGCAAAGCTGAAAGCAGGAACTTCCATTCCTCATCTTTTGTGGGTGCTCTGAAGGTTGACCCCGCTGCAAAGCACTTCGAATTAGACTGGTCTGGCATTTAGGAGACCTGGGTTTTACTTGTCCCTGCCTTCCCATCATATACATCCATGACTGTTCCTCCAAACAGTTCCCTCCAAGTCCAGCTTCAACTCAGCAGTGTATTGTCTGATGCTTCTTGAGCAGGGATAGTGACCCTGTGACAGAAATATTTCATGAGGAGGAAAACCAAGGTAATTTTAAGATGCAACATACCTCACTGAGTGGGGTTCATCTGTTGTGATGTGGGCATTTTCTTAAGATGATTCAGAAATGTCCATGAACCATAAATCAAGCCAAAGATGAGTATGTAACTCATTAGACATAGGTATTCCTAATGCAGACATCTAAGGGAAAGTGAGACTATTCCCAACTTCTGAGCCCATGACCAGTACTCTGGTGAAATACCTGATGATATTCAGATTCAGAATTCCCGAGTAGGGACCGCAGATGTGTTTTGGATCTATTTAACATCAGCACCTGACACGGGTCAGATGTCCACAGGGGGATGTTAGATGCAGATTACATGGTGTAAAGAATAAATTGTATTGTTCAGTCTGATTCACTTTCATTATTTTTACTTACTTGTGTACTTCATGTTAAGGTAGCTCTATAATCAGTGAAGTGCCTTTGCCTTCTCTTTCACTGTCTCTGAAACTGAAGGCAATACTTAAAAATACTGAAATTGAGAGGCCAGGCTACCCAGATGTGTAAACTGTGCATGGCACTGGTGGCAGTGATGCCCAGTGAGCAGACTGATCTTAAGAAAAGGAACAGATGCAGAATCAGTTTAAGACCTTTACAGAAGAGATAAGGGAGGATCTGAACATTATTCAGTAAATCTCAAACTTCTGGTGATCCAGATGGTCCCTTTGCTCTTTTACTGATGTGTGATCATTAGCAGAGATGTGTAGCCCATCAGTAAATCAACCTAAATACTTTGTTATAATAGTCCTCATTACAGAACATTGATAGATTAACTGTGCTCCTTTTCAGTTTATGAGCAAAGCTCTTTGCTCTCCCTGGCAGTGTGATTAATGTGAGGTTCACATACTTAACATTAGAGACCAGTATTTATGGCCTTAAAAACATCAAGAAAAAAGCAAAATGTCTGCTGTGACAGGACATATAGTACAAGTGTCAAATCTTATCAAGGATCCTCTCATCCATTATAGCTTCAAGAGGTGCTATCATTTACCAAGCTGACCTAGGAGACCTCAGAGCCTCATTGTAACATTCTTTGTATAGTAATCCAGTTAAGAGCAAAATGCAGGCTAAGTGAGACATCGCTTAACACTTTCATATACTCAATAAAACTGTTACTGGGAAAGAAATCATCAGTACGACAGCCAAAGTCATTCTTCTCCAAGGGGGAAGGACAGAGTCCAAATTATCCTTAGCCATGTGAAGTGATTTTTTCCCTCCCTTGCTGTACAAACAAATTGGGAGCAGCAGTGCTGCTGCTGACAGGTGGGTGGTACAAATTTGGGGGTGACCATAAGGTAGAGTTGAGGCACAATCCAGGCCAGTCCATCCCATCCACGTTCACAATGATTAGAGTTGTTTTCAATGATGCTGATCTTAATCAATGTGGCTGGAACTTAGCTGGGGCTTTCAAAAGAGTTGCAACGGGTTGGTCTGCAGTGCAGCCTGAAAGCTTCAGGGAGCACAATCCCTGTTTACATGAACTCATTTCTCTTATGAGCTTCAGAATCCAAAATCATGAGTGAGGGAAACAGATCATAATCTCCAGTTTGGGCATGCTGCTACAAAGTCAAACTTCTCAAAAGACGTGGATTGCCCTCAATCTCCTGTACATCAGGAACGTGCCTGTAATAGGCATGGTCTGCTAAAGGAGCTGCACTGCTCAGCGGTTCCCATCACAACATGTTTCATAGATGAGCTCAGAGACAGCTTGACTGGGTTGATTTATTAATATGCTCCTGTAATAGGACAGGTGATACTGAATGACTAATACTGGCCCTCTATCAGTTAAGCACTCAAAGGCACTTCAGCATGCAGAGAATCATAGACACGCCTCAGTAGCATTGACTTCAAGGAGACACTAACATGCAGTTACAGTCAAGCACATGCTTTCATGAGTCAGGACCCTTATTTGATTAAACTACTTGTGATATTTGCGAGAATACTGACAGATTGTGAAAGCTTCATTGACATAAGGTTGAGTCATTATTTGTCCAGATATGTGAAGGACTATAATCCAGCTTTCTGCCTTTGTCAGAACTGGTTCAAAAGACACATCTCTCATGCTGAAGGCGAGTAACAGCAAAGAACTTCAGTGTGCTTTGGTTTCAGTGTGCATTTCAGTGGGTTTAAGGCAAACAATGACAGGTAGGTTCAGAAATTGTCATTTCTGGACATGTTTTGCCCTGTCTAAACCCAAAGAAACTATGTGCAGGATCAGAATGTGAACCAATGAAGTACAAAAACCAGACTGGACTAAGTTTGGAAGGAAACTGAACTGCATGTAAAGATTCAACCAACTTCATCCACAGACTGTGCAGAAAATGAAGAGGCTTCATCTCAAAGGGAAAACTTTAACTGGCGTCATAATATACTACTCAACTTCCATCCAACAGTAGATCCCATGCAAGAGCCTGCAGGAAGTGTTGTTTCACTTCATCCCCACAATCTGAGGGTTAAAATGTCATCCACCACTAGCTGGAAAAAAGGGTTTGGATGCTTTCTGGTTTGGGAAAGTTTATTTTTCATGATAATGGGATCTCAAAATCAGCTGTGAGTTGTAGTTAAATCACTACCTCTAAATGCCTGGAGCCAGTGATAACTTTCCTGAGCTGTGCTGAGATGGGAGTTTGCAAAATGTCTCCATTTGATGTAAGGGGGAGGACTTGCAGAGGAGTTCACATTTACCCAGAGATTTATTGGGGGAGAGGGCAAGCTTGTGCCAGACTTGAAAGAGAACATGCTTCTGCGAGATAAATTCATTTTCATGTTTATTTATCTAGTGTAGAAAAACGGTCCTGCCTAGCAGAGCATACGCTGAGCATAATGAAAGACAAACGTCAGCTTTTGAAGGAAAACACCCATTCATCAAAGGACACGGAAGAACAAACAACTTGTTCATTAAAACACAATTGAAAGGTGACTTCTCCTCTCCATTCCACCTGCTTTTCCAAGTTGGGGGTTTCATGGGAAACTGCTTCTCTCCCCCCTTTCTACTTACTCTCTGTCTTGCAGCAGATGAAAGGCTTTTCCCATCCCAGAGATGGGCCAAAAAAAAATACCCAAACCCAAACCCTAGGTCTACAGAACTTCACCGTTTTGGAGAAGGCTGTGTCTGCATTGAGTCTGTGTCTGTTGTGACAGATACTGGCTGAAGGACTGACTCTGTATCTGGGCCAAACTCTGGAAGGCACTCGGTGCTCTCTGTGAGACCTTGTGGCAGGCACTGGAAGCTGGTAATGTGATACATCCCAAGGATCCCTCTGAATAGGAGGAAGCAATCAAAATCTTCTAAATTTTCCCAGGATGGGAAAGCAATTTCCTTCTCCAGCTGTAAGAACCAAGCAGATTGAAAGGTCTCAGGGAAAGTAATTATTGCCCTTTGATGAGTCTATCAGGAAGCTGAGACTGGCTCATTGGTGTGAATAAACATTTTTGTCTTTGACCTAATTGTCTGAGTAAATCCAATAAAAAGAAATCATCAGCTTAGTGTGGCTAGTGTGTCTATCCCTGCATGTAATGTTGATTTATTTTATGAAGTCTCACACAGATTTATGGACATAAATAAGTTAAAGAAAAAGGACAATAGCCAACCCATGTGGTAGCTATGCCAGGTAAACCCACCAAAGTTTGGCCTCTGCCTGGTTTATATTGTTTCCCACTGCTCTGCTCATTTTCTGTGATTTTTCTCCTCAATGAGGCTTTTGATTGTATCTGTAATAGTATCAGTCATCTACATCTCTTGAAGCCATAATTAATTTTGGTAAAACTATGAAATATGACAGACAAGAACAACTCTTGCTATGGTTGCCCCTCAGGCTGTCTTTTATTATAGCGTCACGTTTGAAAGCTCAAGATTAGCAAAGGACTGAATCACTGGTTGATTTTTGCACACTTTTAATTTGAAGTCACAGCTCATTCCAGTCCCTTAAGAAAGGGTCATCTGAGCCCAAAAGATCATGTTTACACTTTCCAGTTGTCAGCAATGAACTGCTGCTTAAAAAAAAAAAAAAAAAGAAAAAAGAAAAAAAAAAAAGGGAGACTTTGAGACTCCTCTTCAAGGGTAGATTAGATATAAAAAGAAATTAGTAGAAGAGAGAAATTCTGCTTTGCACTTGGAATCTGCAAAAGGGACCTGGGAAGGAACAATACAGCTTCAATCTGGGAACACCTTGTAAAAGCAAAGCCTAGAAAAATATGGGTAGGTAAAATTACTCACCATCCTGATCACAAAACATCAGTGTTGGCATTTCTTTGGATGTAACTGGAAACTTATTAACCATGATCCACTTTAGCTGGGGATTTTCTTAACCTATGAAGCTCAAGTAGCTGTTTCTTCTCCCCAGACCACTGATCTGGCTTTGCTGCCTCTGAGACTAAATAGATGCCTTGTGTGAGTGACCTTATTGACAACGCTTGGCACATAGGCTTTTATTTTCCAAAAGTGAGTAAGCAGACACCCAGGTTTAACTTGTGACCTATTAATATATCTGGCTGGGACACAGTAAGGCCACAGGCATCTCAAATTGTACATTCATTTGTTTGAATAGGATATTACTTTGTGCCTACTCACAGCCCAAGCCTGAGAGCTTTGCAGAGCAGGAGGGAGGGGCAGTGTAAGCTCAGCTGCGTGGGGAAGAGCTGGGACATGAGGAGGAAGACCTTTTTCTGTAGATAAAAAATATACTGTTTTCTTTTTTTATGTTTTCCTTTTCTTTTTTCCTTTCACCTGCTTCCCCCCCTGCCACTAGGGAATAATAACCTGGGTGAACTGTACCCCATCCAAATCTGAATCAAGGGAATAACAACCTGGGTGAATTCTTCCACACCTGAATCTAAATCCAGGGAATAATAACCTGGGTGAACTCCCCAGCTGCAGTGGCTCAGCTCTGCTGGCCACTGTGTGTGGAGTCACAAGCTAATCTCTTTACATCTACATGGAAAGGAGCAACAGCCCTTTCCCCAGCTCTCCTTGTATTTCATCTCATCTGCTGATCACCCAGGATGCTGCTGAGGACAGAGAAAATCATCTGATCCAACCTTTCTAGGTACTACTATAGTTTGTAAGAGATGGCTCAGCACCCTGTCAAGCTGAGACATAAAACTGCCCAATGTGGGGGAAACTACTACTTCCCTTGGGAGAATATTCCAGTGTTTGACTGACCTCATGGTGAAAAATCTACTTCTTGTGTCCAATTGGTATCTCCCCAGGAGCAAATTGTGCCCATTACCCCCTTGTCTTTTCCATGTGGCTCCTTGTAAGTAGGGAGTCTCCATCTTCTTGGTAGCCACTCTTTGAGTACTGGAACATGGTAATGAAATCTTCCCAAAGGCTTCTTTTCTCCAGGCTGAACAAACCCAGTTTTCTCAATCTCTCCTCATATGGCAGGTCCTCCAGTCCCCTGATCATCCCTGTAGGCCTTCTCTGGACCCTCTCCAGCCCGTCCACATCATTTTTGTAGAGCAGGGACCAAAAATGAATGCAGTACTCTAGGTATGATCCGACAAAAGCCAAGTAGAAGGGGATGATGACTTCTTGATCTCTGCTGGTGATGCCCTTGTTGATGCAGCCCAGCATCCTGTGTATTGGGTAAACTTATGTATTGGGTAAAAAAAAGATGGATTAAAAAGCCTCCAGGTGTTTCTTCTGTTGATCAGAAACTAAAATCTATTGCAAGATTACAAGTAGAACTCTGTTCTACTCTTCTTGTGCCAAGCAAAATGAAAATGGCAACCCTAGAGATAACCAGGCAGTCAAATTACTGAGACTTAGAAATTTATGCATATACACAGGCATCTAGTTTTTAAAGCAAGCCAGGAAGTTCCACTCCTTGGAAAAAAGATTAGGGATATGTCAGGCAGAGCAGACACAGTGGTGAACCCAGACACTAGAAGGCAAATAAATGAATGAGGAGGGTCCCAGGTAGCAGATAACAAACTAAAAAAAATCATTTAGTTGTAAAGGAGGAGATATCAGAGGTGCTTGCATCACAGGACAGTTGGATCCAGCTCTGGAGCGATCCCAGGCGCCTGCTGAATTCCTTGAGGGTGAAGCTGCATTTGCTGAATCTGCCAGCAGCAAAATCAGTACAAGAAGTGCCTTCTGCCCCCATTCACAGCCACTCATCCCCTCTTTCTCCTCTTACTGCAGGTTATCCTCCCCTCTGTCATGCTCATTTGGTTGTTATCCCAGATTCAAACTATGTCAGTAAAAGCTGAAGGGAATCAAGAACTGATCCTTTAACCTGAATATGTGACATACCTCAAGCTGCACCAGGGGAGGTTCAGATTGGATATTAGAAGAAATTTCTTTGTTGAAAGGATCATCAGGCACTGGAACAGGCTGCCCAGGGAAGTGGTGGAGTCACCATCTCTGGAGGTATTTAAAAGTTGTGCAGATGTGGAGCTTTGGGACATGTTTTAGTGGTGGGATAGGCAGTGCTGGGTTAAGAGTTGGACTTGATGATCTTGCAGGTCTTCTCCAACCAAAACAATTCTGTGATTCTGTAATTTTTAGAGGAAAAGGTCCAATTCATTATTACTTTTCTGAACGACACTGTTCCCTTGTTCCCTAAGTGTCAACAGGCTAGAGGAGATACTGTGAAATGTTTTTGAAGTTTTTTGAAGCAATGTTTTTGAAGTCAAATGGAGCATAGATGAAAGGTGGGCAAGTTCACACAAAAAAAAAATAAAATTGCATCAGGTTTCTCACCCTAGCTGAACTGCTGAGATCTGGCCATTACAGATGAAGAAGCAAATCTCTGAAGGATTTATTTCATGTTCCAAGGATTTATTTGATGTTTTGGCATGCCAATAACCCCTTGTTGGAAGAGGAGTGCTACATGAGAGTGTTTAGCTCATTTGGCAATGCCTGGCATGTCCCCTGCTGCTGCTGCTCCACAGAAGAGATGACATGCTCCTATTGAACCTGTTGCTCTTGGAGCATGGCTTTAATGCTGTGACTTGGAGTGATGGGCTCCCAACACAGTGATTGCCTCACTGGCCAAGGATAAATTCACTACCTGTGGGCCTGGGGCAGGCTTCAACCAGCAGGTCCAACCAGGCCAGGCTTTCTCCTATGGGATGCAGCAGATGCATCTCCACTGGAGAACCCAAGCGTGCCACCCCCAGAGGCAGCTTGCAGGTGGCTTCCTTGTTCTGGAGGTCAGAAGAAGGAAGATTTGGGCTGTCCTATGCCACTTGGTGGTAGGTCCTGAAAACATTCCTAAACACATCAAGTCACCAAGCATGGAAGTAAATGAGTGCAGAGCACTGCCAGTTCTTCAGGTCAAGGTAGGCTACCAAGAGGCACAGATTAGTAGTCTAAGAGCTGTGGGATTTCAACTGCTCAGGGCACAAGGATCAACATCTCTGCAGATTTTCCTGATCTGCCTTCCTCTTTTATGGAAGACATTTTTACTTTACAGCAGGTTATACAGGTGAAGATTTTCCATCAGAAGTGGGACTGAACTTGAAAATTAAGAAAAAAAATTAGGTACCCATCTATGGAGATTGACACAGAAGCTTTTTCTAATCTCCTGTTGTAATTAATGAAGAGCTACAGGATGATTCAGTTGCATAAACACAGGTGTCTAGTGACATTTCACATGCCATAGAGCATCAGACACCTACCCAGGGTTGGCAGGTATGACACATGCCGTGGAGACCTGTCCTCAAAAGGCAGTCACAGGGGACAGCAAGAGCATCTGAGGTGGCACCACACATCTGTGACTTTTGCCTCTGGTCCATACTTTGACATTTTATTTTAGAATTAATCAGATTAGTGCACCAAATCTCACCCAGCAGTCTGGTGAATCCCACCAGGCTTTTCAGGAATCCAGTGCTTGGAACATATGATGACAGGATGGCCATACTTGTCCTCAGAGCAACCATGCAAGTGGGCAGGAGTCATTCCCAGGGAAAGCAGCTGACCTGGAACCACTGGCATAGCTCCTGCTAGGAATGGGCTGCTGAAATAGACAGACCCTGACTGCTACACATGGATCTGAGCTGCCAAAAGAAGGTTCATTCATTTCCACAGGTACAGTTACTGGTATCATGCTCAAGAGAAAGACAGTAATAGCTAACCTGTAAAAGCTGTAGAAGGAAATAAAATAATGTTTTCCTGAAAAGCATAGAAAGTTTAGGAGATTAAAACCCATGGGCATAAAATACAAGATCCCACAAGAACATAAATACTTACAAATCCCCATTTTTTACATGCTCTTCTTCAGTTTCTTTTCCCTTAGAGTGGAGGAAGTGTTATGTATTTTTTTTTAAATCCATATAATTTCTGCAGTCCCCTTCCTTTCCATGCTCTTTTCTCAGCAGAGTTAACCCTTTCTTTCTAAAGTTCTGTTGTTCTGGAGATGTTCTACAACCTGTGTGACACTGCTAAAGCACTTCAGAGAAACTTATCAAACCCCTGAGTGTGAATGCAAATTGAACAACAAAAAGAGAAAAAAATACTGTGAAAAATGGTTGTCCTTGAGGAGAGACAAATCCTGAGCTTGTGTGTAGGGATAGGGAGGGATGGCTGAAGAACACACACCACCAATGGGGAGTTTAAAGCAATTTTCTACCAGTTTAACAGAGCTTTGTTCCTCTTTCTGAGTGTGCAGGCCCAAATATGCCTGTATTTCAACATTTTATCTGTTGTTTTTCGAAATAATTAATTTAAAATAATTTAAAATAAACAAGGAAAAAAAAAACTGATAGTGGTGAGGAGCCTTGGAAAGGGCTTTAATAACTGTAACCACGTGGTTAAACTGCCCGTAGATCTTTATTTCTGTTTGTTGGTTGTTTGGGGTTTTTTTCTGAGGTTTTTAGTCCTTGATCTCAGTAGGGAGAATTGTGTGGTAAAGGGTTGTCAAATTATATGTTTGCAGATGGGAAGAAGGAATGGTGTCTGTAACAGCTAATGGGAACTGGCATCTTTTTGTATCATGGGTATTCATATTGTCAGTCTTGCTGTACCAGAACACATTCATGTACACCAGATCAGGAGCTGAGCCATAAGAAGTCTTTCCATAGAGCCTCTCATTTTGGCACAGGTGTGTCTATTACAAATTTCTTAGGCTGTTTGCCTAAAATAAAACAAAAAATTGCGTTTTTCATTGCCTTTGAAAAGAAGTGCCTCTGGCAACCTGCCACAGACTTCCCAGGACACAGGATTTCTCCCTTATCATCTGTGTAGCACTTTGAGTTTTCACAGACAGAAAGATCCATTAGTATTTTGTTATTGCATTTGAGTTTCTTCCTCAAGTTGGAAACAGTGCTACAGCCAACATAGAAATACAACATGAGAGCAACAAAGGTGGCGTTTTTCTATTATTTCCCACGTGGACACCTCAAGCCACTTGACAAGTCTCCAGAACGGGTGTCCTTGCTTGTCACTAAGAGCACGCCAGGAAGTAGAGGTTGAGGATTTGTCCCGTGGGAAATGGATGATGAAGCAAGGCTAGAGACTAGACTTTCTCAAGGCCCATTCTGCTCTGTAGCTTTTGATTTTCCTCCCTTCTTTGTATCACAAGATCCACAAGCACAGAGAGGAAGACACCTTCTCTACCATAATGCTTTGTCCACTGATAAACAATTTCTCTGTGTTTCCCATCATGGCAACCTAAATCCTTCTGAGGTAACAGGAAACAAACCCACTTTCTCCCACTCACAATCCTGGGGTTTGCTTTGTGAGCCCAAAGAAAGGTTCAACACAATATTTTCAGTATAAAGTTGAATATATACAACTGGCCTGAGTTCATAAAGTAAAAAATGTGTGGAATGAAACTAGAATAATTTCAAAAGCATGAAAAATATATATTCAATTAGAAGTGGCTCAAGATTATTTATTTATGCAGCAGTGTGGAGAGTATATGTTGGGGAACATTGCAGTAGAGTTCATCTTGCTGCTAGAGGTGAATCTAAGTCACTATACTATACTTGGATCTCAGAGTAAACTTTCCCAGAATTTAGGAGGAAACCTTTAGATCTCACCAGGGAGCTTTAACTTCAGTCAGTGAAGTTGTTTTTGTTTCTTTTTATTTTTTTAAATAAGTCTATTACCTGGAAACACCATAGGCAGGGTCCCTGCAGTCTCCTACAGGAGTTTCCAGCTGTTCTCAGTGCAGTAATGTTTCTCTTCCCTCTACCAAAGAAGGATGGAAGAAGATGAAGGAGGTGTCTGCTTGTCTCATGGAGGGAGGTCTTGACTGTCACCTCTGTCCCTGCACAGCCATTTGCCATTAACTCAGAGCACATGGAAGGTCCCCTCACCATCCTGGACTTTTTTAGTGACAGTGATCCTTGAAGTTGTAGAGTAAGAGGGAACTTATCTCTCCAGCAACTGACAGCCCAGATATTCACACCATCTCATCAGACTCCTCCAGCTGAGCCAAGCTCACCCCTGTCTGCAGATACAGACTTGGCCATTGGGTGCATTCTCCAACCAACCCCTGACTGAAACCATTTCCCATTTTTCCAGGTTAGAGTGTGCAACCTATCAATTTCAAAGACACTTTTGAATGCTGTGAAACAAGCTGCTCTTCCCATTTCCAGCTTCCAGACTTTTCATCCATCAGTCACATGCATAAAGCACCAGATAGCTATTATGAGAAATTAGACAGGTAACATTTGTTTTGGCTTAGCATGTGTTTGTTTAAATGTTTAAACCACAGCCTGTACTTTATTTTAACTTGTTTTGTCATTTGTCCATAACTACCTCTACCATGTTTGATATCAAGCTTTTTAGGAAAGGAGCCAACTGACAGTGTTCAGTGTGTGCTCTGTGCTTTTGCACAGTGTGTGAACATGAAGGGCAGGACCCAATTTCTGAGGGAAGTTTTGTGCTGTGTGGGCTCTGCTGGGCTGATTCAATGGAGAATAGCCTAAATCATGTGTGAACACACCATTCACAGACTACAGTTTTCTTCTGAGCCTGTGCCACTATGGTGCCAAGAGCAACCTGGTAGTTGAAGACAAACTTCTGTGTCAGTTGAGTCAGAGAGTTGGACTCAATGATCCTTATGGGTCCCTTCGAACTCAAGATACTCTATGATTCTATGAGATAAAGAGTTGTTGACCAAGGGAAATTTTTATATCCTATCAAGATTTTGCCATGTAATAGAAAATGCTCCACATCAGGATGAACAAGAGATGGTTCAGAGCAGTGACAAGCAGCACCTTATCTGCAGAATAAGCCTTTCCCTGGCATAAGGAGTGTCCCTGGCCACTGGGACTCTAGAATGTATGAGCTATTCTGCTTGCAATGTAAGTGACCAAATGTTCACTGGGCAATAGTAAAAATGCTTCCAATATTGCACTGAGCATAATATGGGAGGTCAAGGGGCTGATCTAAATTAGGCAAAGCTGACTTAAATGCAGGTTGCTGCATCTTACAAGGATATTTAATTACTAAGACTAACCTGTGAGGGGTGAGTATGTGTTTCACACTGTTCAAGATAGGTGAAAGTCTTGCCCTTTTCCCTCTGACTCAAAATTCTGTCTTAGTAGGGAACATGTACATTCCCATGAAAAGCTTCAACAGTGTGATGTTTCATACAGAAACAGATCTGAAGCTGTTCAGTAAGTTTATTATGAACCTTTAAATGTCAGTTCCCAGGGTTTGCATGTTTCACTTTTTGGCTGCAAATATTTTTGTTGAAACCGTATTTTTGCAAGATGTGGAATATTGTTGCTGGATTGTAATTTGCTCTGTTTTCTTCCTCTTTTATGTGCAGAGTGGTGTTTGAAAGAAAGCAGTTTTTTGGCTTTTCTACCTACTGCAGCCGGGGTGCTATAGAAAGAAAAAAGAGAAGAAAGAAAAAGAAAAGAAGACAAAATATTTTCAACCTCCTGACCGTTTGATCATGGTGATCATTATATAATGATCAAAGCAATTGCATCACTGTCAGAATTGTTACTATTATCAGAAATCAAAGCTATTTTAGCCTGTTAGCACTATTACTATGCTTATAAGGTGGAGAAGCTGAGGCAAAGGAGGATGATATGACTTGTCCCAGGCTGCCCAACAGCAACAGCTGACAGTGGTGTCCATATCTTTTGAGGGTTGCATTGACAATTGCCTTGCTCCAACAAGGAGTTGATTTGGCTGTTTGGTGCCAAGGATTCAACAGCCATACTTCTCTGTCTCTGAGGAGGTTTCACTCTGGAGCAGCTTCAGTCCAAACCAGAGGACTGAACTTTCCTTGGCTGCTGGAGAAGTGCGTTTCTCACCCACAACTTGCCAAGCCATGCCCAGCAATTCCATGGAGGGCAGCTCATCTCCAGGACTATATTAGGGTAGCTATGATATATGAAGGCTGAGGCAACATTTTTCACTGCCTCTGATATGGTGTTAGCTTTTTTTTCTGCTTTTGTTGCATCTCTGTTGCTTTTTGCTTCTTGGGTTACTTGAAATCCCTGTCAATGAGTTGTGGCAACTGCCACAATCATTTGTTATTTGCAGGCCGAGGGAGCTCCTGGGAAACCATGACCTTTGTGGTGGGTGTTGGGCAATGTCCTCCAGGTCACGAGGCTGAACAATACTCCTGGGCTGTGGCAAGGGGAGGACACCAGTTTTCCTCACAAAACCCAAAGGAGACTGACTCAGCTGTGAGAAAAATCTGTCTCTGTTAGATGCCGGTGAATATTGGGCAGAAAAGGATTGTTGAGTCTTGGCTCTGCTTTTTTAATTTATTTGTTTTTTTTAATAACTGCACTATCTGAATTTGCAGCCTCAGCAACCTAATAATAAATGTAAAATGCCCACGTCTTTCTACCTCATAAATAAACAATCAATTAAACTAAACCCAACCTTGACGTACACAACACAGACCAATCATTGGACATTTCTCTGTGAAAGTTCCACGCTGCCATAACTTCAGGCTAAACAAGTCTGAATCAAGAAGTGTTTTGCCCCAAGTCTGTATATTTTATGGGAACCTGATGCTTATTTTCCATGGGAAAAGCATTTTTCCAAAGGACAGTTTCAGCCTGGCAGCTCAGCACAGTGCTGCTGTGACAAGCTGCTCTTTTAGCTGTGCTGACAGATTTTTTTTGCGAAATATTTATTTTTTCAGCTAAGTCATGAGGCCAGTGACAGGTACATAGTGGAATGCAACAAAATGCAGGGAAGCGCACAAGAAAACATGGAAGTTGGAGCACAACCTTTTTCACTGACATAGCCAGATTGGGCACAGGTTGAAGCCAGATTGTGTAACTCTTAGTAGAAAGACATTAATAATGGGGTAGTCCAAGTCTGTTGATCAAATTAAAGGACCTGAATGGAAAATTTTATGCCAGGTAGACTTGAAAGTTATTTTGGGGTATTCCTGCCAATATGTAAGATGTAAATCATTTGGCTTGATCCAGACCTGCATTTCTTAGACTAAAAAATAAAATAAAATGAAAAAAAAAGCCCTTCTAGCTCCATTCCTTACTTTGGTGGGAAAGTCTGATGTCAGTGAAAAAGAAGTTCTGTTTAGCACTTAACCAGATGGACACTTCTGAAGTCTTAGTGCATCTTACAAGAAAACTTTGAGTAGAAAACAATCCAAAAGGTACAAAGGCACAGTTTCCCCAGATTAAATGTCTTTTGGAATGTGTGTCTTTCAAAGTGTTATTCTTCTTTCAAGTAATAAATTAGACATCTGAGCTGGATAGTTACTCAAACCATTGCATAAAAAAAAAAGTTTTTCTCAGATTAATTAAGCCATTAACATCCTGTAATGCTTAGACTGGTGTTTTGATTCCTGCTCCTTCAGTCCCCCTGTATACTGTGAGAGCTCAACCAGTGTCAGCTGCAGTGATTCTCTCTGGGCAACAGTGTCTGGAAATAGTCTTGTGACTACACATCCCCGAGGCCTTTTTTCCAGTACCTTTCAGGCAAATGGCTCTGTTCAGAATAAGCAGAAAAGGGACACAAATTGTGCCCAGTCACAAACACTAAATTCAGAATACCAGCTCATCTCAAATCCCTTCCCACAAGCCGTCAGTGACCTGAATCACTATTTGCTTCCAAAATTCTTCCTCATGGATGGAAACTGGCATATGCTTTCTCCTTCTTGCAGTTGTTACTGAATACAGCCAATTCACCCACAAAACTCTCCATGGGCATAATAAACTAATTGCATCCAATGTTATACTTTCCTCATGCACTGAGGATTATTTTAGCACTGAAAAGAGTTCAGCCATAACCACAAATCCTCAGGGAACAGAATTCAGGAGATACCCAATGATCATGAATCTCTTGAAACAGAGCTGGATGGTGAACTACTGGCTTGTAAGCAAATGGTTGGTTTAAAGAAAAAATAAAACTTTTAAAAGCTTTTCATGTGAATGATTGTTTATTAAAATGGTTCTGTAGTTTTTTCCAATCAGAAATTTCCTTAAATTTCTAGAAGTTATGCAAAAGCATTTACTTGCCAAAATAGGCAAACATCTCAATTTAGGATTGTATATTCTAAGAGTGCTGACAATTCCAATAGATAAAGCATCAAACATGTCAAGTGGTAGCTGGTAAATTAGCTCATACCACACTATATTGACTTCATGCTACTGCTTTTTGGAAGGTCAGTCATACACAGTGGAAAAGCAATAAAGTCACTGGTTGGACATGATGCAAGGCTTACATCACACATTGATTGTGAGCAGGAAATATTCTTGGTTTTTCTGTCAATGAGGTACCTGAAAGCAACAGACATCACTAACAGATGAGTACGTTCTCACCATTCAAGAAGCCTAATGCACCCAGAATGATCAAACTCTCTATTGGTGCAAGTGCAGAAATGGTGGTAAGAAGGCTCCCATGCCTTCCTATTGAAACCACCTTGCAGAAAGGACTTTTCACTCTGACCTGTGTCTGTGCCCATACTAGTAGTTTAAATGAAATATACTCACTCACTCCATAAAGTCAAGGTCCTTCAAAAGCCTTCACCCTGTGCCAACTAAAACTCTCCCAGGCTGGTGAGAGAGACTCATAGAATAATAAAATCATAGAACGGTTTGTGTTGGAAAGGACCTTAAAGGTCATCTAGATCCAATCTCCCTGCATTGGCAGGGACACCTCCCACTGGCTCAGGTTGCTCAAAGCCCCATCCAATCTGCCCTTAAACACTCCCAAGGATGGGCCAGCCACAACTTCCTTATACAATCTGTTCCAGTGTCTCACCACCCTCATAGTGAAGAATTTCCTCCTAATGTCTAGAGATAGAGCCCTTCAGGAGCTGTTCCTGGCAGGCAGCAGATCCCAGAGCCAGGGATGTTCCAGGGTAATTTCCTTTACTGGTATAGGCAGAGCTTCAGCATATACATTTCCAAACAGTGCAGGAATGTCATGCTGGGGCTTGCAGGATCTGGAACTATAAAATGTTACATTTTCTGCAGGATGACTTCCACTCATTCTTCAAGCTCATCAGATCGTACCAGGGAACACAGCAGGTTGTCACAAGTTAACAAGACATAATATTACTCTTACAGTGACCCCTTGAGAACCCTGAAGTGCACAGCACTCTGCAAACATATTACCAAAAGAATCTCCCCTCAGCCAAAAAAATGTATAGTATAAGCAGGACATGAAGAAACAGGGGTGTTGATGGACAGGAAACAATGAGATGGTCTTGGAAGGCACCACAGGAAACTGCTCAGCTGTAAGCACTGCCACATTTCTTGTAGGCATGACTGGCTGATTTTGAAAGCATAGAGACATTTTCCCATCTCGACAAGAGTATCAGGAAGCTGCAGATCAGTCCTCACATATTTTTGGACTGAAGCAAAGCCTGCTGAGGTGCATACAGGGAAGATCTGCTACTGCAAAACCCAGCACTCCTAGAAACTGCAGCTATCAGGACACCTCTTTTGGAACTCCACGTTCATCATTATTCCCTATATTTCATAGCAAATACTTTACATTACCCATTTTTTCCCTCTGCTGGCAGCCCGGCCAACTCCTTGCTGGATTCTTTCCCTCTGTTGCCTCCTCAGCATCAGAGAAGGAGGCCAAACATTCTTCATTATGTGCAGCCTCAGGATGTCCAAGTTCAATTCTTGCTGACATTTTTGCAGCTCCATTACTTCAGATGGGCATAGACAAACCCAGCAAAATGTAACTGAGGATGAAATAATAACTCACTGCACTTGAGAGGACAGGAGAACCCAGAGACACAGCTCTTGGAAATGTGTAATGAGATCAGTTTTTTAAACATAACCCTAACTCTTACATTTACAAAGTAAGACAAATCCTTCCATTTCAATAAGACAATTTCATTATATTTGATACCTAACTCTGAGCTTTTTGTAGTTTAATAGAAACTTATGAATCTTCAAAGTTGTAAATTTTCCTGGTATCTCCGTCCCAGTAATCATTGCAGAGGTACAGATTTAGACAAAACCTTCTGACTTAAATCCAGTGTAGCTGGTCTCCCTCAACTCATTTTATGGACCACAAATGAAAATGGGAGCTTCTACAGTTCAGACCATTTAACTTCATCTGGTGCTTTCTAGCAAAATGAATCTTAGCCCTAGAAAAACATTATTCATTCCACAAGAGAAGCTAAGGGCAACTTGCCATGTATTCTACACTTATAGTAAGGTGAAGTTTATCTTATTTCAGAAGTAGCATGACTTATTTTTATGACTCAATTTCAGATTTGTTCCTTTAAAGAGCATCCCATTTTTGCTGACTAGAGATGTGACTGTACTGGTAGACACACTTATGAGCACAGATTAAAAGTTTTCCATCTGACAATGTCAGTTGCACTATCACACACTTTGCCATAGCTTTCCAGACTTGTAATTTCACCTACCTCAATCTCAGAAGAGGCCCAGGACCAGATATCCTGATCTCTTTAGCTGCAGTTAGCTGTTTCTCCAGGATTTGGGTTGCTGTTGATGTGCAAAAAGCTTCAGTTTTCCCATTTCACGGGCAGTAGTTACAGCTGTGAGGCTCTGCTGAAATTATTTTCAACCTTGCTCAGGTTTCAACTCACTGCTGCCTTCCACAGGGCTCTGGTTCCTGTATTAAAAAGCCAACAAACATTGCAGAGAACCTCCCAGGGCCTCAAGTCAACCAGGACCATTCTCTCCCCAGCAAGAATAGATCACCCTGCTAATTGCAGCTTTTGAATAAGATACTGTCTAGGAGATATTTATTCTGTTATCAGACCAATTGCACCTTCACCACATGGCTTCTCCTGCCAGGGTTTATGGCATGACTGGTCACCATCACCAAGAGGCAAAGAGTGATCTGATATGCCTGAGAGACTTCCTACAAGGGCACATAGTGTTAGGAAAAGAGGTAAAGATTTTAAACAGGAAGAGAGTAGATTTAGATTAGACCTTAGGAAGAAATTCTTCACTATGAGGGTGGTGAGACACTGGCACAGGTTGCCCAGTGTGGATGCCCCCTCCCTGGAAGCGGTCAAGACCATGTTGGATGGGGCTTAGAGCAACCTGGTCTATTGGGAAGTGTCCCTGCATGTGCAGGGGGGGTTGGAATCAGGTGGTCTTTAAGGTCCCTTCCAGCCAAAGTCATTCTAGAGGTCTATGATTCTATGCTCTTGTGTTTCTCTCCCTTTCTGCAGTCATGCTCTTCACCCCAAAATATCCCCCCTTTTTGTCCCATCTCTTTCTCCTTTTGCTGCTCAAAACCAAGAGCTCGTGATGTTGCTTGTCCTGGTTAAAGCAGGAATAACCTCCTACACAGCTTTCAAAAAAATTTATACTGGTTTTCTCCGCTTCTCATTTCAATCCCTGATGAATACAGCAAACTGCCTCTGAGGAGCTAAGACATAGCTCTGGGCAAGCAGGAGTTTTGAAGGCAGGTAAAACAAGACAAAAGAAGGTGGTTACTGCTCTTTATAGAAGTGGTTTGCACATAGTTTCCCTCTCCTTCAGAGGACAACATGGATCAAACACCAAAGCTCAATTTGTTATTGAACCATGAGGGAAAAGACAAGCAATGAAAGTCAGAATAGTGAAGAGCAATGGAAAGTCAGAAGATCCACCTCGGAGATAATATCTTGAAACCTTCTTACACTCTTCCAAAACAACCATTGACGAGCTCAGCTAGGGCACCTGGGGGAAACCAATAAAAACCAGATGAACCAGAACGAACGGGGGCCATCAACACGTAAACCAGATGAGAAGGAATTACTGTCCCCATGAGCTTGCTAGATTGTTGGCTCCTGAAGGGGCTGACCTCGTGCTAGACACTGCCCAGCAGGGAGTGGAGCACCGTCGCCTCAACCACTGCAGCTTGCTGCAGTCGTGCTTGTTGGCAGCCCCATGCTCCCCCTCAGTTACAAGGAAAGTCAACTGTTCTTCACTGAAATAGAATATAGGAACACAACAACCT
>NW_009953655.1:2120207-2176862 GCF_000747805.2 Chaetura pelagica | reverse complement strand
CCTGCTGAAATGCCCATTGATTTAAAGATCATCTTTACTTGAGGTTAGAAGTGGTGTTGGCTTCGACAACTTGATACATAGACAACGTTTAAACAGTGATTGCAGTTTCATAATAGAAGTACTCATGATCAGAGGACACTGAGAGCTCTCCACTTTTACACGTTGTATGCTGAATTTTACACATAAGAGTGCATATTGTTACTAACTTTTTCCCAGTCTCCATCCTACTTTTAGTCCAAAATAACTTTTCTAAGTGACATCTTTAATGTGTAATTACACGTATTGACTTTCTTCTGAATCTAAGCCAGGATGCAGGATGCCTTCATCTGGCTTCCCCCCTAAACTCCCTTAAAACCTAATAAATCTGTGACTATTTCCTCTCTGAAGCCTCAGAGGATATAGAATTACTTCACAACTCCTCGAGCCTGGAGCCCTCAGCATGGCTGTTGAAGAGCCAAGATCAGAACGGAGTTGCTGAAATTGGGAAGTGAAACAAAAATAGTTCCCTGGAAAGGAGCAAAGTGCAATGACAAAAGCAAGCCCCATTTGGAATTGCAGCATGATTGTTATCAGACATCACAGGGAAGTGTGTGTTTGCCTCCACGGACTGTTAAAACAGTAGCAACTGCTGTATGGTTCTAGTCTTAGCCCATCATTAACAAAAACTCTGTAACAGCACTTGGTGCAGCCACAGGCCAATGCAACTTAGCTTTGTCATTGTAGAGTCAGCAGTTCCTTACTTTTCCTATAAAGAGATAAATTATGTTTCAGTTTAATTTTATATAGTGTAAAAAAAAAAATAAAAGCCACTTACTCTCCCCACATTGCTATTTTATTGGATGATCCATGTCATATTAATCTCCATCTTTGGCATAAGTTTTATCAAGCATTACATTGCTGCTGGCTTTGAAGTACAATTTCATATGCACTTACAGGCTCAGGCCAAGGGAAGCAACAACCTTCCCGCGTTTGTGTGGCTCTGGGACTGCAACACCCATTTGGAGAGTTTCAGTTTCCAACACTGAAAGAACTGGGGTTTTGTTGCTCTCCCCTGCACCTTTCTAACAAGGGTGAAATAAAAACTGTGTTTGGCCACCCTTTCATTTGTATTCACGTAAGGATCAAAGTCTATTTGCATAGATCCAATGGCAGTGCAAAATCACTTGCTCCAGTTCTCCTGTGCAGGGAATTTCCCAGGGCAGAGGCTGCTCCTTTCAGGTAATTTCTGTGCACAGTAAAAGAGACGGAGCTCAGAGGAAGTGGGAGGCAAAAGTCCCCATATATATACCCCTCTGGTCCAAGCTTTTTTACAGCTTATTGCCTGCATTTACTTGCAGACAGACTATTAATATCACAGGAAGTTTTTGTAGTATGCTAAACAGGTGGTTACTTCTGACTTTTGTCAGAAAGAACTGAAGGTGATCTTTCCTCATCATGACCATAAAATGTGATAGAGGTGGGGAGGGAGATCTTTGGTGTTGAAGGAAAGCAGGTAACAGCTCCACCAATGTCAGAATCTACTCTAGGGCCCCATCAACCCTGAATATCCTGATCTGCTGTCCAGATCTACAGATAGATCTGTGGGTATTCAGGTTTTTTCAGCCATTTCGAGTCCTCACTGCACAGAAAGATGATGCTGCACAAATATCCTCCACCCCACGGTTCCACTCAAGTTTGGATCTGCAGCCCTTCCTCCAAACAGCATGAAAGAAAACTGTTCAGTTTGAGAGTGTCCTTATGAAAATTACTTTTTTCAATGTCCTTGAAGATTCAAAGCAGGACTGGTAGGCATGCCACTGTGGTTTAATCATCCCTCCATTCTGCTGTGTGCTCCTAGCTTTGCAGAAGCTAAACTGTTAAAATATGTGTTTCTCTCACAGCATGGACACTTGGCTCTAAGTATTACTTAAAGGACATGGGTAAACACAGGAAAAGAAGTCCCAGCAGGAGGGAAGTGATTGTGAGGATGGTATGTTCTGACAGCAATTCAAAATTACCAGTAGGTTACAGAGTAGGAAGTCGCAGATAACAAGTTGTTTTATTTAAATAGCTAATATAGAGTCTGCTCCTGCAGCTGATGCTGTACACATGCAGGGAACTTCATTTGGTCAAACCAATAAAGGCAAGAAAAAGGCAGATAAAATCTCTGAGGGATGCACCAAGCTGAGAGATTGGCCTTGATTCTCTTTTTGCCCACAGCAGAGAAAGTCAGTTAAGGTGAGCAGCAGTACTCCACTCCAAGCTGGGAAGCAGCAAGGCATGTATGGGCTTTTCCAGCCTCAGGGTGGTTTGTATTTTTCATTTAAACACCTGTGAGTTTCTCAGGCCAAGATCCATAGCTATGCTGGTTTGGGAGGGGCCTG
This sequence comes from Chaetura pelagica, assembly GCF_000747805.2. NCBI lineage: Eukaryota > Metazoa > Chordata > Aves > Apodiformes > Apodidae > Chaetura > Chaetura pelagica. The sequence goes on along the minus strand of NW_009953655.1, from coordinate 2,174,499 downwards.
TGGCACAATAAGACTCAGTGAAAAACCCAGACCTAATGGTGACCCAGTCCTTGGCTGGGCACAGCAGTGGATGGACAAGAAGAAGCCTTCCTTAGGGAAGAGGAAGACTATTTTGCTTTAAATAGACTTTTTTCTTGCTGTGTTATCATTTCTCTGTTAATCCCACCTTTCCTTGGACCCCATCTTGGTCTCCAACATTCATCTCTCTCTGCACTCTGTGTGGGCAGCCCACAGCCTCTACCCACACTCTTCTCTGCCTTCTTGGAGCAACTCCCAGCATTTTTGGATCTACCTAAACCATAGGTGAGTGTGTCTTGCTGTGCACCTCAGCTTGTGCTTTAATTCCTGGCACCCCTTTGATATCAGCACACTCCACCAGAGGTGTGTTTCAGGTACTCTAGGTCTTCTCTATGAGGAACGAGGATTTGAAACAGGATTTTTCTATCTATTGACTACTCATTAAAGGGCAGTTAGGTTATTATGGGACATGGCAACCTCTGTGAGACCTTGGAAAAAGCAGATACTTCTTCAGGTCTTTGGGGGAGTGAGTAGCACGCTTCAAACTAAATAGGGGCTGGGAGCTGGTCCAGTCTTCCTCCATCCACATTGGCTTAATTATACTCAGCAGGCAAACAATTTGAGGCAAAAGGGTCGTTAGTAGCTGTGGCCTTTAGCCAGTGAGGCAGCAAGTTCACAAACCCTTCTGGGACAAACAAAATCACCTGTGAAACCAAGAGGATAAACTAGAGAAGGATTGTAGGGGAAAATGGAATGTGCCAAAGAGTCTCCACCTCTGTGACTTTTAGTATTCAGTGGAGACTTAATGCAGTTTACATAAATGATCTCCTGTATTGATTACATTCACTCACAGTAGTATCACAACCATGCTTGTTGTTTAGGAGGATGTTATGCAGATGGTGAAAGTGTGGCAAATCATTTCCTATCATTGAGTTGACCTCACACCAAAAAAACACTACTTGAGAAAAACAATAAACCATTCTCCATGTCTCCATAAGGAACAGAAGAGGAGGGCTGTCCCTGCAAGAGAAAGGATTTCAATTAGGCATTTAGGAAAAAGGCCAGTGGCTGAGTTCAGGCAAGTCATCATGTAGTGCCCATCACAGGAGATTTTTAAAAAGAGACTAAGCAAATGTCTGTATCAAAGTGACCAAGTCTTATTTTCCGTTTTTCCAACTATTAAATATTTTCAGACCATTGTGATTTTTTTTTTCCTACTTTCTTTTTAAAAAGCAGTTGAGAAGCTGCTCAGCAGAAAGGCTGCCATTCAAACCTCTTGAATGCACAAGCTGGCCGCCATCTATTTTGACTAAGACTCTCAAAGAGGAGCTGGGTAAATCGAAGTCCAATGAGATTACCAGTCAGTAGTGGCATTCTTGGATGTGGGGAGCATGCTTATCCATTTGGGGAATGAGAAACCTTCATGCATCTCATGTATACTGCCAAGAAAGCCACCCGAGTGGAATAATGATGATGTTTATGATTGGGTGATGCTTACGATCAATGATGATTGGGGTGGTTCTTAGAGCAGCAAACCTGAGATGAAATATTTCATATCATATTACCAACCACTCAACCCAAACATGCCAATGAAATTAAGAGAAACCCGCTGGAAACACATAGAGTTCAATTATTTTGGCCAAATTACCACATCCATGGCAAATTACAGACTGTCTATTGGAAAATATCTCATCTTGGTCCTGCCATTTTTTGTTCTTCAGTTCTGTTTATCTTCCCAGCATTTTCCCCTACTGGCAAAGGCCCAGTGTTTTTTGGGAAGGACTAAAGATAGGCTTTTGCTCCACAGAACACTAGTTAGTGGTTGGACAAGGTAGCAATTAGACAGTGTGGTCTTTGATTCCTCTGCAGACCCGTGATATCAAGCTTGTGGCGGGATCTAAAATACTATATTCAGACCCAAACTTTGCCAGAACAAAGCTATGCAGCAAATCTGACGGGTGTTTTGAGAGGGAGTGATAAGGGCTATGTAGTCACAAGCTATCAAAAGCTGCTTCTTATCTGGAATGCCTTCAAAGGGCCTGGAGAGTGATAGAGGAATTCCTGACTTTAAAGTCCTGATGGTTGAGACAGCCAATTTTGGCCTATTGATGGACAAGAAACCTCAGGAAGAGAAGACTGTGAGTGTCAAAACTTAAGTGAGGACTGAGAATTGAAATTGACCAAAAAAAAGGAGGCCTTGGCCAGAGGCAGTATCATGGCCTCCAGAGCTGTAGAGGTCTGTTAGTCCAGCATCTGGCAACCCTCCTAAGGCAGAAATAAGGAGAGTTCAAAGCACTCCAACATTTCCAAACAGTGTAGAGAGGCTAGAGATGGAGAAAGGAGTTCTTCCCAAATTTTTAAGCAGGGATTTAACTTTCTGCTCCTTATTTTCCTCATGCATTTGAGATTTGATTTTCATGCTTCAATCTGCACCCATGTGCTGGTGGTTTCCATGGGCACAGAGGACCTCATTTAAAACCAGTGCACAGCATGATCCATTAAAAGATTTATCATCTGAAGAAGTGAGGTAAAAGCTCACATTCGTGGTTAGAAATCATCAACATTCTTGGACAAAATAGGGACATCCGGAGTACATGCTGTGATACCAGCTGCATGTCTCTGTCCCAGTACTGCATTGTCTAATAGTTTCCCAGGTTTAATGTGGTTATCAACACATCAGTCCTCTGAGATATGGGATTAGAGGTGAGAAATTGAAACACAAAGTCTCAGGTCAGATTTTTAAAAGATTATGAAATGTTTCTTATTGGAATTTTTAAAATGTAGTCCCACAAAAATGCTCTAAGAAGATGATGGCAGATATCTGTTTTTTCTCTCCCATACCCCTCTCTAAAATCACAGTGCTACTCCTGCCTTTAAAGGGCTTTTTATTAATTTTAATTTAGTCCCTTTTAGGCTCTAAAGTAAAATTGCAAACACAAATTTTCATAACAGCTACAAAATCATAATCACCAAATATTAGGGGTTGGAAGGGACCTCTGAAGATCATTGAGTCCAATCCCCCTGCCACAGCAAGAGCAATAAATATCTCTGAACTCAGTAACATCTATAATAAAATTAAATTGAGTTTTCCGATATAGTAGTTAAGTTTCCTTCACATACATGTCACTATGGTATCTGTCTCTTGCACATGGAAAAGTCTGGAGAGGGGAAAAAGAGAAGACAATGAAAATCAGACAAATGAAACAAGAACCACAGGACTATTCTGGTACTGTTTCAACTCAATTACATTACATAATGAGAGATTGCTTTTATTTCTTTTTGCTACACAAGTAACTGGGTTAAAACACATGGGTTCCCTATATGTCATCATAGCTGTCTTTCACAACACTGCCCAGGGTAGAACAAGCATAAACAAAAGGAATTGTAAAAAAAGTTATTAAGAAAGATACATTTTCCAATCTAGAACATGTCCAGGCATATTATTTCTTTGTGGACACAGGTTTATCTGGAGGCATACAGAAGGGATGAATGAACCCCATAGAAAAGTTTCAGTTCAATCAGTTCAGCTTTCAAAGCCAGATGAAATCTGAAAAAGTTTCATTTACCCCAGGGAATTAGTGAAGAGAGAGATTCTCACCAAAGAGGGCGATTTTACATTAACCTTCAGGTCAGACCAATGCTGCATTATTAGCATTATTTAATTAACAAAATTCATGCTTTGAAACTTTAAATATTTGCAAATTCATCCCCTATAATGACTTTCATTCATTATTATTTATCTAGGGCCAGAGTCAATCTCTAGCAGCTCTCGTTTCCCGCAGCAGGAACAGCTGGGGAAGACAACCCAGTCACTCTCTGTAGATGTTTAAATGGGAGCAGAGCTCCTCCAGAAATCTGGCTCCAATTATGAGCTCTATGGGCTTTGAAAATCTGACCCTCTCCTTCAGTGTCTGCTAGACATTTTCCAAACAAGTCTGATGATAATGGCATAGTCACCCAGGTAAAGTGCTCACAGGGTAGACACAGCACAGGGTTTTGCCAAGGCAGACACTCAGGTGGAGGGTCACACCTCTTCATACCACCAGCCAGCACGTGTCAGTGGGGCTCAGCAGGGTGGGCACAGCCCTGGGAACAGCCAGCCAAGGGTCCCCCGCTGGCCATCAGATCTATGCAAATTTGCCACCAAAAACACTTTGCTGTGAAAACCTCAGCCTTGTGCTGGGAGAAAACCAGGCACTCACAGGAACTGTATATATTTTTTTAAATAAATCAACACATTTTACTTAACTTTTTAAGTAAATGCTATTTTCTTTTTTTCAGAATTCTCTCCTAACTTTTTCTTTTTTTAGTTTAATGTTTAAAAAATCCAACAACACTCAAAATACATAATTTAACTTACAGGATTTTTGTTTCATGGTTGCCAAGGACTGCTCCACCTTTGTTATCAACCCCTGGATGGCCTGAAGGAAAACAGTTTTCCTCTTTCCAGCTCTGCTCTGTTGCTGTTTAAAGGGGAAAGTGATGCTGACGTGCCTCCTAAGTGCTCGGAGATCGAAAAGCTCCCACTGCTGACAGACGGAGAGTCTGGGTATGTACACAGGAGTTAATAAAGCTTTCAGTGCCACATCTGCCACCATGTACCTACAACCTTTGTGAAAATATCCACTGATGTTTTTAAAGCCTTGTTTTTCAGATCTGTCCATCTATCTGCCAGGCCTTCATGGCCATGAGAAAGTAACTGAAGTGTATGTGAATGGCACCAGTAAGTACAGCAGCATGAGGGAGTTAATCTGAATTTGAGGCATCAGGCTCAAAAGTCACTGTTTTGCTGTCCCTTCTCTCTGGCTCTTCCTCTTGTGCTGAGATTCCATGGCAAATCTGGAGATGAGTCTCATCCTTCTGCACAGTCTGAGCATGGCCAGGTTTTAGGGAAAACCAGCAAAGGGGAGCAGAAGGCTTGGCTGTGCCACAAGTCTGGGGAAAAGCAATGCCAGGAGGGGGTTGGTGAGTTTTCATGGAGTCAGTGTGAGAATTTACTATTAAATGTGGTGACAAATGCAGCTGATATCTGGGTATATACCTCTTCCTCTGGGAAAGCCATACTTCTCCTGTGGGTTTTACTAAGGGCTTCTAGACTTGGCACCACTTAGATGGGACTGCACTCACTGCTGCAAATGCCGGAGCTTGGACATCCACCTCCATGCACCAGTATCACCTCGGGGTGCCAGTGTGGGCACAGGCTCTGGTGGTCTGTGGCATCTGGACTGTCCCTGCATCCGATCTTGTCACCCTGCCTCTGTGGTCCCCGAGCCCTGCCTCAGACAGCCGGCAGTGCCAGGCGTGTTGGTGGGAAGTACAAGAAACCCTCTAGTGGACAGTGAGGCAGAGAAGGTTTAGGTTACAAAGCATGAATATTTTAATTGCTTATTTGATTTAACACCACTCTGATCTTGCAAAGTCTGCCCTTCTCTGGGGGGGACATTTAGCTCTTTTTTTTTTCTTTTTCTTCTTTTTTTTCTTTTTCTCCTGATTTCAGCCACACCTCAAGCCAGTGCCTTGTGTTGGATACAGATGTTTGTCTTGCCATAGTTGGAAGCTTTGGCATGGGTAACAAAGGCCAAGAAATTGCCCTGTGGCCAATGTCCAGTTGCCAATGCTGTGTCTGGGGAAGCCTGAGCTGCTGTATTCTATGGGCAGACTAAAGTGCTGGGTTTTGAAGGGAGTCAGGCATGTAACTAGGTAAGTACCTAAGATTTCCCCTCTGCATCCCTGCAAATCCAAATGCCTTGAAGGCTTTCCTGAAAATCTTTGGTAGTTTAAGCCATTTTATAGCTCATTAGGTATTGGGTAAGGGCCTTGCCAGGAGCCCAGGGTGAAAAACTGTCTCTCTGAGGCCAATGGCAAGAGCTGGATAGGAAAGGGATTTCCTCATATGAAGTTTCTAGAGTTGTAAAGTCGAGGTTTTTCTGATCCTTGGTATTCCTGAAGTTTGTTTTTTTTTATTGTGAGATACATTTATCTTAGCTATTCCTTTCTCAGCCCAAAATCCTCCAGGAAAAGCTGTTGCTATGAGGATGCCTTCACTGAGAGCAAATGCAAAGCCTGTCTGGCTTTTTGACTCTGCCCTTCTCAAGCATGTCCCCAGAGAGCTGGCATGAATGTCACCACAGCTTGGTGCAAAAAGCCACAGATTTGGGCACTGCAGAGGCTGAGACATGCACAGGGATGTCCAGGTCAGTTTTAGCTTGGGCTAGCTGGTCCCCTCAGGTGGCTGCACACCATTCTCATGATGGGTACCATATTACAGCACCGAATGAACCAGCTGAAAGTTTCTTAGGCTCTACTTGTGCATGATATTCAACACACAGTCCTTGAAGCACAGACACAACTGGAGGCATCCAGAGAGATGGGACATGGTAAAACCTTGATAGTGCCCAGAGGTGTTTGTAACAGTGTGTTGGCTATGCTGATGAAGGCAGGAAGATTGAAGCAACAGATACTTTATATAAATTAGACAGAGGTGGATTTAGTGGGTGGGCTGTTTGGTGGATGAGGAATTGCTTGGATTGTTTAATCCAGAGAGTAATGATCAATGACTCAATGTCTGATGGAGATTGGTGACAAGTGCTGCCCCTCAGGGTGTCCACACTGGGACCAGTACTGTTTAATATCTTCATCAGTTACCCAGACAGCAGGATTGAGTGCAGTCTCAGCAAGTTTGCAGATGACACCAAGCTGAGTGTTGTGGTTGACACGCCTGAGGAAGGGGATGCCATAAAGAGGGACCTGGACAAGCTCAATACATGAGCCTGTGTGAACATCATGAAATTCAATAAAGCCAAGTGTAAGGTCCTGCACCTGAGTTGGGGCAATCCTCAGTAACAATACAGGCTGGGGGATTAAGAGATTGAGAGCAGCTCTGCAGAGCAGGACTTGGGGGTACTGGTGAATGAAGAGCTCGACACAAGCACTCACAGCCGAGAAAGACAAACATATCCTGGTCTGCATCAAAAGCAGCATCACCAGCAGGTCTACAGGGGGTGATTCTGCCCTCTACTCTACTCTGATAGGACCCCACATGGAGTACTGTGCCTAGTTCTGGAGCCCTCAACACAGGAAAGAGGTGGACCTCTTGGAGCAGGTCCAAAGAAGGGCCATGAAGACAGGCTGAGAGCTGGGATTCTTCAGCCTGGAGAAGAGGAGGCCCCAGGGAGACCTTATTGTGGCTTTTCAACATTAAAGAGTCCCTATAATAAGGACAGGGACAGAAATTTTGGAAGGGCCTCTTGCAAGATGGGACAAGTGGTAACGGTTCTAAAAAAAAGTCCCTTCCAACCCAACACATTCTATGAATCTATGAAAAGAGGGCAGATTTAGACTAGATACATGGAATAAATTTTTTACAGTGACAGTGGTGAACAGGTTCCCCAGTGAGGTGGTTCCTTTGGATGGTCATCCTTTGTCCCCTGCCTTTGCTGCCCACCTTTTGTTCATCAGCTGAGCTCTTTCTCAGGAGTCAGGACACTTGTGCTCCTTTGGCTTAGAAAGTGCAAATGTCCCTTTCCCATCCTGGGGAGCTGTGCCTGCCTCTCCCAAGATGTGAGGGGGGACAAGGGCCTGTTTCAACTCTTCTGAATACAATTGCTCCACTGTGAGAGAAGTATTTAAACTGCATTACACTGGTGAGTCAGACAGGGTACAGGAACACACCTCTGTGCTCCAATGGCTGGGGCTCCTCTAGAGGAAGCAAAACGTGTTTTTTCCTCTTAGAATTTGTTCCTGAAGTTTCTTCTATTCCTATTTTAAGCAAATACATACACTAGTTCAAGTAGGTGCAGCAGCCTGTGTGCTGGAGCAGACTTCAACAGGGGTCTCTTAGTTTCTCAACGGTATGAAGGTGGCGAGTGAGCTGCCATGGCTCAGTGAGCACCTTAGAAAGGATGCTTGTCAAGCATAAAATAATGTTAACAAATTAAAGCAATTAAATTTAGGATGTGGTATGTCAGAAGTCAAAGAAAAATGCAGTTGCTGGCAGTGCAGTGGGGTGCTTTTGTCACATAATGTCAAGGGGAATCCCAATAAATAGAGAGACCATTCACTGTGCGCAGAAAATGAAGTTCTCATGGTCTTCATAGGTTATAAATGGGACTGTTGTTGACTTTCTTCATGTGAAGGTTGCCTGCTCCCCAGCTAAATGTCAACGGTCCCAGAAAAAAAATCACCCAAGCATATTTTCTCCCCACTGAGATCCCCCTTTCAGGCACAACCATGATCACTCCTAGCCCACAGCTCAGCTTAGCCATCAGAAGTGTCTTTTGTACGTCCCTCCAAAACAGTTTATTCTTCTCTGGCAAACAACATTATTTAAGCATTATTTAGCTGGAGGAGCTGAGCAGGCTCAAGTTAAGAAAACCAGATGTATTTGAATCATCTGTCAAAATCAGAGGCCAGCACTTGATCTACGGCAAGGTAATGAAAAGAGTCACTCATACATGTGTAGTGCTGAGCCGTAGGAGCACCACAAATCATGGGGTGGGATATTGTATGAATGTGTCAATGTTACTGATATCCAGGGGCCCGTTACTGAAACTCACACTGATGAAAGGCTTCATGTGTGCACTCAGAAACAGCCCAGCAAAGTCCTGCTCCATGCAGGAAACAAAAACAAGATCTCAAAAGGCGGCACAGTGTTAAAACAACAGTCTCCTGTTACCCTTTTTGCTGTCACTGGAGCAAGACACTGGACTTGAGAGACTTTTTTTACTATTTTTCTAAATATTTTTTTACAGACTTAACAGCCTACCTCCAAGGTCATGCCATCAAGAGGCAGAAGTGATGACTCAGATGCCATCAGTGAGTTTAACACTCTGTCCTGTGCTGCTGTTATTTATAGCTGGTTTTATAGCCATATTTTTTGAGGCCCTAGCTGAGGCAGAGCCTTGGTGCATGAAGTCTTGTACAACCACATGATGAGGACAGATCTGGCCAAGGACTCACAGTCTGTGAAAGGGGGCTGCAAAGTGTACATTTCATGTACAGCTGGTGGCATGCAGATCATTTTCAGGAGGTAGACAGGAGGATATCTCTGCAGTCTGGAGGAAGCACTTCCTTACACAGCCAAGAAATCCCCATCACAATGACAACTGTGGGTGCCAGTGAGAGGGAGTGTAACAGGGAAAGCACTTGGAGTCACCAGTAAGAAATCTGCATTTGGAGGCTATGATACATGTGTCAGACACACATAGGATTGGGCACAGTCTTGTGTTTGAGTGATCATTTTGTCTTCATCTAGGGCATTTTCTGCTCCTGTCTAGTGGCCTGAAGTTTGATGACTCTGGTCTGAATATTGTGACCAGTGATGACAAAGGTGATGAAAGACACGCTCAGGGTGTCACTGAATAACAGAAGCTCAGTCAAGAATAAAACCCAGACCTCCTCAGTCCCATCTAGATACCAAGACAAACGGGTGCCAGAGGATGCAGCATCACCCTTGTGATGTCCTTGTAAGATTTGAAGGGTCCCATGGGGAACAGATCAGAAAATGTGCAGAATCAGATCTGCAGCTAGCACTCATCAGGAAAGCCAGCTTCTCTTGACTTGATGTAGCTGTTAAATTTAACACCAGCCCACACCAACTGAGGATTTGGCCCTCTCTTCCTAGCAAGTGACTTACAATGAAAGAATGTGCATATTTTTAGGCAGCTTGTTCTTTTTTATTTTAAGATTGCAATTCATTCCAGATTGATAATTAAGTTTAGTTCTTTCTGTGATAGGAACTCCTCTGACAGCTGCAAATCTTAATAATATCAATCTGTGTACATTTGTGCATCTTTGCTGTTGTCAAAGCACAGTCAATGACTTATGTTTACGACACTGTATCTTGAAATTGTCCTTGCAAACAGCCAGTGCTTACATGGTCAGGAGAACAGTCCTCTGCTAAGACACATTCATTTCCCTCCCAGAATCACCTGTCGCCAGATGGGAACACCTCTGCCTAGGATGCTGGTCAGATCAGGCTCTGAGTTAGCCCAGGGGCTAAGCCAGAATTAAATGGTTGTTTCTCCTGACGTGCTGCCTTCACACTGTAGAACATGCCCCACACTGCACTGTGGGGACAAGACTAGCTCTCCTGGGGGCAGGATGGAGGCTGGGGAAGGGATGAGGGAGTTATTGGCAGCTGAGTAATGTAATGCAAATCTTCCTAGGAGTGGTGGTAGATGGGGGAAAGCAAAGTAAATGCTCTAGGCTATGCATCCTGCTGGAGCAGCTTGTCCCAGCTGGAAGCACCAGCTAACTGGGATAGTGTTCTCAGCAAAGGCAAGGAAAAGGTTCAGAGCAGCTCCTGAGCTGGGGCTTGAGCTAATCCCGATGATAAGACATGCCTGAAGGAGCCCACCTCCCTTCTCAAACGTGTGGCAAGGCCTACATGTGTGTTTGGATGGTAATCACAAGTAGAAGGGCCATCAAAATGTTGCTTCGTCTTTGGAAACTCAGCATAATTCAAAACCAGTTTTATGATGCTGCCAGACCCATTTCCATTGATGGAAATTCAGATTTCCCGAAAACCCAGCGCAGGAGTGACAACGTGCCAGTTTCCAGACTCTCTGATCTGATGACATGGGTTGCTGAGTCTGGGCACGAAGTAGAGATTCTGCAGCTTCACATTTGGCTCTGGTGACTGATGGCCACGTCCTTGAACCCCACATAACCTAGTCGGCTAGTCTCGGATAGATCCACGTGATAAAACCCAGCTTCAGGGGGATTTATTTTCTTCCCGCTAATGAAAGCATTTTGATTCAGTTTGCAGCTTGGTTTGGAGAGCAGGAAATTTAAAACCAGCTCAACGTGTCGTAGGCTTGAATGCAGTGATCTTGTGTGAGCCCACCCAACTGGGGTGCGGGCTGGGGAGTGATGGAAAAAGACAGTTTGGGGGCTTCAGAAATGCTTTCTTTGCTGTACCAGTGATTCACTTCTCAAAGAGCAGAGAGCCACCTTAAGTATCTCTCCCTGAGTGTGGCTAAAAGCATGTCAAGCAATTCAGTAATCCCCAAAACTTGACTGAGATACTGCTACAGGCTCAGGAAGTACAACTAAAATGCAGCATTATGGTGAGAGGAGAATTATCAGCTATGATTGCTTGAATAGGAAAACTGCATCATTTACAATATGTATCAAACAAATTGCTGTCTGGTTTTTTTTAATTTGTATTATCTTACATTTTTCTCAGGCCTCCCTAGTCAAACTCTTCTTGTTACTTTTAAAGGATTAGCCTCAACAAGTCGTAGAGCTGGGAGCATAATGTTGAGTAGTGGTAGATGTATAGGATATATTGAAGCTGGGTCTTCAAAAGGACATCTATCCATGCATTAAACATGGACAGAGCTGCTGGTGCTGGGCTTTTGGAGAGCTAAGCCCAGCCTGTCTGATAAACAAAAGACTTCTTCTAGCCTGGCAACTGTTTGTTGAACCTATCCTGCTAGACTTGTTGGTGCACAGTGAACAGCTGGCCAAGAGAGACAAGCCTGCCCCCTGATTGCTTAGGCACAGACACAAAAGTCAGGAGAGCACAGCATGAATCCTCTCGCATCTGCTAGAAGAAGAATTTGGATCTGAATCTAAAGCTGTGGGCACCACCAGGTTGTTAAGTTTAAAGGAAGGGATGAGATCACTTGGTGGGTAGCACGGTTCTCCTGCTTCTGCTGGGGTGAGAAAGGTTGTACCCAGGCCCTGCACAAAACGATCTGTTGATGTGGATTTCAGCTGCTGTCAGGTATCTCCCTCTAGCCCAGAATTAAGCACTTAGGCTCCCTGAGAAGGCCGGTGGTAGCACCATATCATGGCCACCAGCACATTCTAGAGCTGGCCCAGACATCTCCCTATCCAACAAAACTGCACTCTGGCCCTTGTTTTAAGGTCTCCAGGGGTCTCACTGACATATGCCTGCTCCTGGGACAAACATACCCCTTAGCTCTTTATAGGCAGGGGCGAAAGTTGGTATGAGCATATCTCACTCTCCCATGCCTTCACCCCCAGTCCCAGCCAGCTGTTATTGCTGGTAAATATGAAATAGCTTTTGAAATCCTATTTTTCCCTGTCAGAGCATCAGCTGAATTTGGATGGAGTTTAGAAAGCTAATGAGAGCATTGGTTTTAATTTTAGGGGGGGGGAAATAACCCTTGTAAACTTGAATTTGTTTTCCAGCTTCTAGGACAGCGACCACATCCTCCCTTTTTTTACTGCTTCTCCTTATCTGACAGACAGGGTTATGCTGCAGGGATAAAACAATATACTTTAAATGCAGAGGTCTCACATGTATATTGAGAACAGCTACATCCCCAGCCTACTCAAAGTGCTTTGGAAAAAAAATATCTTTTTTTTAGAATTTCTTTGATGGCTGGTATTGGGGTTGGGTCCCTTACTTCTTCAGAGAAAAGTGACCTTTAAGTCTCCAATTTTGAAAGCTGTTCCAAACCATGGAGGCCCAAGTGCCAAAACCTTTTCACATTCAAATCTCTTTCAAGCAGAACAGGGAGAGGAAGACCAGAGTTAGTGCACTCAAATGACCTCATTTGCCACATCAGAGCACAGAGCATTTATTCTATAAAGAGCATCAGTATGTGTGCAGTATCCAGGATGTCTTGTTAGCCGGTTTTTTGCAATATTGCTACTAATAAGCCAGCTTTTATATGGTATGGTTTGGCTGGGAATAAATGTATAAAATCTGCAACATGCAAAATGTTGAGGTTCCAATCAGTAAAGCCACTTTAACACATATGTAGGTTTCAGTACACAAATGTGGAGATCATAAAAACTTTCCACAAAAGATGTTTTCCAGTAGAAAATTAGCTCTTAGGTATTTGGAGGGTAAGTGGTCTTTTTTATTTTTCCTTTTTCTTTTCTTTTTTTTTTTCCAGAATTTATTTATTTGTGAAAGCTCTGCTTTTTGAGAAAAATGCCAGCAATCCTTCACAATTCAAATACTTGCTTTGAAAATAAAATGTTTAGATTCAGCTTGCTTTCCACAGCTAGTGGTGGTGGTTTCAGATCCCTTTATATGTGGATTTTTTTTAGGGGCTTGGCCAATTTTTATCTCCCAGGACACAACTGTTTTTTCACATCATGAGAGAAGACTCTGGTATATCACAGGAAAAGAATCCAAGCAAGTCTAGCTGATTGAGGCAAAGGTGAGTATAAGGCACTAAAATGGCAATTCCTGCAGGGTAGCACATTAGCATTTTTAACTTTAAAACAAGAAGAAAAAAACCTCAGCTTGTCTCTGCAGAAAAACATGCCCTTTACTGAGAAAAGCTTAAACAGTTCTGTGGAAAATACTAATGCTGCTTTCACTTTTGTTAAAACTCCCAAGAGAAGAAAGGAAACATTTTGGAAAAAAATGCTGAAGAAGCAACTTCTGAAGAAAGCCAAATTCAGTCAAAGGAAAGGGTTATTTCTGAGTAAGTCAAAATAATCAGTTTTCAAAATGTGTCAAGCAACAGTTTTGCCTCACAAAGCCAAACTAGCAGAAGCACCTCACGAGAAATAGACAACTTTCTGATCCTTGAGCTGTGCAAGTTCATCATCCAGAGCATTAACCTAACGGAGGAAGGCTTGGCTGAATGTGAGAGTAGCAATTTCTCTTAAAACAATGAGAGAATTGGGTTGGAAGGGACCTTAAAGATCACCTAGATCAAACCCCCCCCAGTGCACATGATGCATCATGTGCTTTGGGACCATCTATGTTCAGGTGTCTGACAGTGCAGGACTATTCAATCTATCCATATGTTAACTTTTTGGTTGCAAAGAACAGGGCAAACTGTGCATAAACCACTATCTGGGTAGGATGGGGCTGTACTACAGGAGCTGTTACAGCAATGGATATTTCACATTTGGTTAAATGCTGGCGGGCTGTAACAGAGACTGTGCCAGCTCCCAGGACTTGCACTCTATGTGTCAGGCCTCACAAAATCAGGATGTGGCTGAGAAACCTGGTGGAGGGATTTGTTTGGAATTTTTCTAATTATTTAAGCCTTAACTCAGCCCTTACTCAGGTGTATTGCTCTGCAGAGCATTTTGCTCATTAGCAGGACTCATTTTGGTGCAAAGCTCTGGAAAGGTTTGACTCACCTCAAGCTGCCCTGAAACGTATAACTAAGGGTAGATAATGCCATCAGATTCTACCTGCAGCTCTCCAGAGGTTTCTGTGGGATCCTTAACTCTGCAATTGGTGAACGATGCACAGCAGTGATCTTGGTAGGTAGGAGATCTCATGGTCCACTTGGGAACAACAGCAGAAAAGCAGAAATAGCATCAGTACCTTATAAGGGAACTTGAAAGCTAAAGGCTGTATCTGATCATAAATCAGTGCTTTTCTTGGTCAAGAGAAACACTAACACAGAGAGAAAAAAGCAAAAGCATCAATGCCTGCTGGTATTCAGGAGAGGGAGGGGAAACTGATATGGATGGAGACATTTTTCCTGGAGACATGCATTAGTGGGTCTGCACTGGACAGAGCACAGACAGGATCAGTCTGAACACGGGCAGGACCTGTCCTATGCCAGCAGTCCGTGTCACCCAGTTGTGTCTGGGTGTTTGGGTTTGGGGGATTTTGCTGGGGAAGGGGCAGTGCAGATGGCAAAAGTTTCCTTCTAGGGACAAGCAGAAACCTGGCCACCTCTCACTCTTACTGCATGATTTCCACTGAGTTTGAGATTTTATGACGGTTTGTCCCTGTTTCTACCAACTCTGTGACTCAGAACTTAGCAAATAGGGACAACAGAAAATTATGGCACCAACATCTGGGCTTGTACAGCTGACAAGTTGGGTGCAGATTGGTTTAAAGGAAGAAAGTACTGCTGGAAAAAAAGTTTTCCTTTAGTATAGGAACATATGGGTCTGATATGAGGTCAAAAGGGCCTGGTTCAGCACTGTCCAAGCAGTTTGGTTTTAATTTTTGCATTTTCAATCTAGGGAAATAAAAAAACCTCTTCCATTAACTACCAATATTTGGAGCCTGCTGCCCTGTAAGCAGATGCAGCTTTACAGCTCTTGTGCCAGGGACCAGGTTTACAGCAAGAGAACAGATTTTCCAGAATAGCTGTTTCTACCAAGCAGTGTTCTTCTGTCCTCTTCTATAAAAGCCCATGACACCTTCTCTAACCCACACTCCCACTCCATGGGGACACAGGAGACAATGCTGTCCTTTACCTGTTGTACCTTACTTTGCTTTAAGCTCTCTCCAATTATGTGGGAAGTTAAACTTCACACCTCTTTCTAGGCATCTATTGTGCTGGCACAAAGTACTTGATTTAATCTCACCGTAAAACACAGATGTGCATAAGAAAAGCTCTTCAGCCCTTCAGCAAGACGGGTGTGATGGGAACAGCAGACAGAGCCCTTCAGACTGACCCAGCGAACTCCCTGCTTCATCCCCCACTTGGAGATTGGCTGAGATACGTGTAAAAAAAAAAAAAAAATACACAATGCCAGGACCAAAAATACCCCACACCTCATTCCCATGGTGTACAATGTACCTAACAAGTAGCTCTTTCAGAGCACAGCCATTAAAAAAAAACAAACCCAAAAACATCAGCTTTGCTGGCAGGGAACACGGTGTTTTGCAGGTACTGCTGATAGCCAGCTGACATGTTAGCTCTCTGTGCTTCTGGGAGAGGAAACACTGGCCTCTTTTGTTGTAGTTGGAACTACCGAAAGTTTATTTTGTTGTTGTTATCACTTTCTGCTAAGTGTAGAGCAAAAGGACACGGAGCCAAACAGAGGGGCTCCTGGACAGAAGTGAGGACCCTGAATATCTTCCTCCTCTTCTGAACTGAACTGGGCAGGAGCAAGGGGACTGCAGGGATTAGAGGCTGGGCAGATCAACAAACCCACTGGGAGCAGGAAGCCCTCTCCCCAGGTCACAGTGGCTTCATGTTCCCTTCCACACTTATTTCACAAGGACCCCGGGTCTCAGGGACTGCACTCCTTTCCCATCCCCTCCAAATGATGAGTGAGAGAGACATCAGCCTAAGGGTAAAGTTGGGGACCTCTACTCTGCTCTGTTACCCCTGCTCTGTCTGTAGGTGCTTTGCTGCGTGGGTAGTATATTCCCAGGGAAGCTGTGCTGGAGCCTTGGGAAGCACAGGGGGAGAGGAGCTGCTGGGGTAGGAATGGGTTCAGTGGTGGGAAGGTGACCATCCCCTTGAAGGATGACACCATCCTCCCTTCAGTAGCAGGACAGTCCTACCCCATGCACCCTTGCTGCAGTCTGAAGTACTTCTGGGTAAATATGTTTGGGTATTCATTCTCAGCACTGTTCAACCAGCCAACAATCTGCAAAACAGGAGCAAATGTGAAAAATCAGGCTCCTCTGCAATACATCTCATTCGAGTGACAGGCAGGATTATCCCCCAAAGGCTTTGGAGAAGCACTTTCTTCCCTGCTTTGACTATATAGGGAGACTTATTTTAAGTTCCTGAGTACGTCAGGTTGGATCCAGGCCTCAGATTCCAGTTCAGCCACGCACTTTGGCATGTGCCATGTTTAAAGTAGGTGCTTGAGACCCTGCAAAGTTCATAGCACTTAATCGTGTATCCAGAGGTAAGTGGATACTTAAGGGCTTTGCTAGATCAAAGTCCCAGTGCTGGGAGCAGACATCTACAAATCTGAGATTCTCTCAGGGAAGATGCTTCCTCTCTTGCTTTCTCCCAGGGAAGGCTCTCTCAGAAGAAAAAGTGTTTTTTTTAAACTCAATTCCTCTATAAATCTTCTGTCTCAGCCTCACCTGAGACCACCCGCAGGGGAGTGCGACTGTCTCGGAGAGACACAGGGAGGTCGTGACCAATAGGAGTCTGGCTGATTAAAGAGAAGGGAAAGCTCCTAGAAAAGCTTAAACTTAAGAAGTAAGCATAGACCGGGTGGAAGCTAGGGCAGGTACCCTGGGAGATTTACAGAGAGGTTGTCCAAGTAGCTAGGGAACAGGTAACAAGAGCCAAATCCCAAACGAAATCTTGCCAGGGAAGTAAAGAGCAGCAACCTCCAGCTCCAGCTTCTGCAAATAAATGCATCATCTGTGTACTCTGGGAGGTCCCAGTTCAGCAAGATGTGCTGGATTTTCAGGAACAATTTCAGTGTTTCAAGTCTGGCATAAACCTCAGAGCCCTGCCAAAAGGCTCTTCCATGGAGATTGGATGGTCTTTGCAAAGATCCTTTAGTTCAGGCTTCCATAGTGTTTACTTCTGTGGTCCAAAAGAACATCCCACAATCATACATACACCAAGATACAAGGAGTTCTTGAGTTAAATTCCCAGATCTATTTTAATAGGAGATCAATTCACCACCTCCTGGAGGTCCCTTCCTCTCTCCATTCACTCAGGGAAGCTCAGGTTAGGGTTCCATTTATTTACATATATTTTTTAAAGTAGCAGACAATGAAAACAAAACAGACCACCATGACCTATTGGAAATCTTGCAGTAGCTCCTGTTTCCCCAGCTCCTGGGTGGAGTTCCCATTAGGACTGGATTAGGCTAAATCAGATTATGCACCACAGACAATGGTGTCTGCAAACTGAGGACAAAAGGTGTCAGGGCAAATCTCTCCTCACACCCACTAATATTGTACTGCAGCAGGGCTAGGAAATGAGTCCCCATAATCAATGCTCCTCTTGTGGACAGGCATTAGAGGAATAGATCAGTCATTCACATTAATTGAAATAAACCTCTGCCAACACACCTACATTGATCTCAGGTGAAAATGAAAGGCAAGTGCTGGCTATACCAGCTGGCATTCTTCCTGATTATTTTCCTTTATTTCTTTGTTTCATTTATTCTTCCTTCTGTTGGCAGCCATGGAGTGAAGCTGCAGGGCAAACACACATTTTGTGCAAAGTACCAAATCTGGCCAAGCCTCCCCAAGACTGTCCCCAGCCTTTCAGGGCTCATCAGATTGGTGCTGGCATTATAATGCCTGGATGGGCAGTTGCAAAGCAGGAGGAGCAAGGCAGGAGGAGCATTTTAAGCTCCTTCTGCAAAGGGTTCTGTGGGGTTTGGTGACATTGCAGCAGTTAGAGACACCCATTACAGGAGTTTCCATGTGCTTGTGTTTGTACCCAGTCTCCCTTCTGAAACTCCTTATATAATTGCAGACAGTATGAAGCTTTGCAGTCCTTGCTCAATTAAAGCTTCTGAATATTTTTTTAACCTCTTAAACCATAACTGTGAGTTTAGTAATTTATAGTTTCACATGAAGATACTCAGGAACTATCTGGGCTGGTTTTTATGTCTAAAGCCATTTTTATATATTTCTCCATTTTAAATCTTCTTCTCCCCAAGAAATGACACCCCTGAGCAGCCACAGGCTACTAGATTAAGTGGTTGAAAACTGTGATCTTTAGCATTTCCTTGAATAGAAAATCCCACTTGATTTAAACACTTAGAGTTGCCTTATCATAACTGTTAGCATAAGAGTAGTTACTTTAGACTAACCCTCTCTTTAAAAGAAGATGGCCTTATTAAGGCATTTGGAAGCCAGTACAGTCTTTTCTGTCCTCTCTCAGGTTTTGCTCAGCTGAATCTTGACCTGCCTTACGTCACCTAACCTTGAGTTTGATGTAGACCAGGGTGAAATCTGGCTTATCGCCTGCCTTATAAACACAGAAGGGCTGAGAACATTTCCCCTCCCCCTCCTCCAAACCTGGGCTGATGTCACTGTTTTGTGTGGGTATTACTCATGTCAGAGACTTTTGCAAAGAAACTTGATGTCCAAGAAAACAAGGCAAAATCCACAAGCCCATGAATCCATCCTTTGCTGGGCAATGCTAACTAAGATGACAAGTTAAATGGAAAGCCCATTATCACTGTCTATCACTATCACTTTGTCACTATCATGACCACAATGGGATTGATACTCAGTGGAAAATCTGTCTTTTTCTTTTGGATTCTGATATTATTTTAATAAAATTAAATCAACATTTTTTTTCTTTTTTTTTTTCAGTAGAGCAGTTTTACATACTCCAGCATTCACATGCAACATATTTTTATTATCAAATGTCAGATTTTAGTTGCCTCTGGGATAATTATGAGATATATCTAACCCTTCAGTGGCAAAGCAACTGTGAATAAAAATGGCTGAAGGACATTGTCAAACGTTTTCTTCACTTCTCTTTCTGAAGTAGGAGGAGGTAAATACACCATAGAGGAGACAAGGACATGTTCCTGAAAACCCAGAGGATGTATTCCTGGAAATTCCCACATTCAAAAGCCCAATGGAAGACAAATCACCAGCAGTGGCTGAAAAAATAATTTTTACAGTTGCTGCTCATAAGTTTGGCTCAAGAAGATCCAGCCAGAGCTATGGGTGCTTTGGGCAACACCAAGAGGACACCATGGCAGTGTCTATGCAGAGGAACTATCTCATATGTAGGCTTCTCCCTCTGTATATAGCTGGAGGCCTGCAGGAGCAGTGTGGAAAACTCAATGTGGGGAATCTTCTGATTCCCTCCAGGTAGTAAGAACAGCACTATTAAGCAGGATATGGACTAAAAGAAAAATAAAACAACACAAATAAAATTATGTCCCAATCCAGCAAAGATACACTTCTAGTTACTTTTCTGAGGAAGGCTGTCCTAGTAATCTGAGCTATACTTCAAGGTCCTTGCAGACTGTGACAGTGGGGGGCTGTGCCCTACTACCAGTAGCAAGGGGCAGGGGCAAGGGGACCCCATCTGAGGAGCAAAACTGGGGCTGCTGTCAGCACATTGCCTCCTGTCCAGGTTGGTGCGGGACCTTTTGAGCTTCACAGTCTCTAAACAGTCCCACTACCACTGTCCTGACCCAGGAGGTCCTCACAATTTGGACATTCTCACCGTGGGAGTCCTCTGTGCATTAAGGCAAAATAGTGCACTTTGGCAAACAAAACACCACATTTTTTTCATCATTATTTACTCCAAAACATGTGCTTTGGCAGGTCGTGCTCTTTATTTCTGTGAAATCCTACTAGAGAAGTAGAAAACAAATGAGTATGTCTAATACTGCAGCACAGTTTAGAAATATGGTCCAGTCTACCCTCTGATGCAAGACTGAACCATTTTTAAACCTTGGCTAGAGAAGTTATATTGTCAAATAGACATACACAAAGGTCATTAGAGTTCAGTCTTATTTTTTTTTCCCTTTTCTAGCAGCTTCTTTGAGTGATGCTTGAAAAAATTTACTGCTTTATGCTCAAATTATATTTACATTTGAGCATAGAATTTCAGCGTGGCTGGGGAGGACAATGTATTTTCTTCATGGGCAGCTGTTGATGGTTTTTCAAAATGCTTATTTCTCAGAAAATTTCCACAAACTTTCCATTGTGATCAAGGGACACTTATCTTAAACCACTTAGGAGTTGACATGACTTCACAGTAGGTCACTCTGACCACATAAGAATATTTAGCCAGGAAGAATAAGGGGGAGGATTATGACTGTGTCTTCTGTACTCCTGACATGCCTGCCCTGGAGTTGTGGCTGTATAATCTGTCCATCAGTGTATTTACATTCCTGAAAATGCAGGCAGTTTAAGATGTGTTTTAAGCAATTTGTTGGAATCTAGTAAAAGGGAAATCTTTTAACGGATCTGCTGCAGTAATTCCTATTTATTTTATCTTCCATTTTCTTTTTTTTGCAGAATCGTGAATGTTGATGTTGAGACAGAAACAGGACTTTATTGGGACTGCCAGTGGTTCAAAGATGAAAAGGCCCCAAGAGGCTTTTTGTTATCAAATTCCACTTACCCTCCCCGTTGTAACTTTCATCACAGCTTAAGGGACGGTGCCAAAATCTGACTTCACTTCAGAAAGTGCCAGGATATGCCACTGGAGTTGCAACAGAAGAAAGAAAGTGGGAAGGAGACAAAAATAAATGCAGGCTGTGGCCCGGGAGAAGAGGGAAGGGGGAAAGGCTGAGGGAAAAAGAAAATGGTTTAGTGTTGCTTCCCAAACCTTCCCCAAAGTTGCTAGGCAGGTGGGGGAGACGAGGCCAGCCCGCTTTTTCCAACAAGCAGTTTTCAGACCATTTTTCCTGCCAAATGGGGAAAATGAAAGAGTTCCCACCAAATCATT
Organism: Chaetura pelagica; assembly: GCF_000747805.2. Classification (NCBI taxonomy): domain Eukaryota; kingdom Metazoa; phylum Chordata; class Aves; order Apodiformes; family Apodidae; genus Chaetura; species Chaetura pelagica. The sequence goes on along the minus strand of NW_009953655.1, from coordinate 2,153,428 downwards.
GCAAAGTCTGCCCTGTGTTTCCTGCCAGATCCCTCCTCTTCTGTAAAGCAGACAAGAAATTTCAGCCCCATAGCAGCAGAACAGGTAGGTTGCTGCTATTCCCCTGGGCATCTCAGACAAATCCTACTTTCCTTTGCCCCGCTCTCTGCTCAGTGTCTCTCCTGTTGATTATAGCTTGATGTTTTGAGAAAAAACTTTTGGGGCCAGGGATCCCTGTTTTCCATATATTTGACAAGTGTAGAGCAATGAAAACTCCCAAATTAGTATTTGTGTGGAACCACAATAATGATGCTAATAATAATATCTCCATGACCAGTTTATAAGCCAAAACTTTCAAGACTGACAAGGAGTTTTGTTGTCTCCAGTTCTTGGGTAACAGGGGAACCTTTCAGAAAGTCTGGTCACCATTATCACAAGGGCAGATTCTTCTTGCTCTCCACTTAGATTTTGTCCAAGAGGGAACATCTCAGATTACTAATAACTTTAGAAAATCATGCCTTATTGTGTTTGTTCCTCAGTTTTTCCTGATTGTGCAATGGAAATAAGACTGCTTATTCCACTGTGATTTCTTAAAGTACTTTCAGCGACTCCAGCGAAGGCCATTTCAGAGCAAAACATTATTAATATTGTGAAATGATGAATAATCAACATGTGCCAGCTGTTACCACGTAAACTTCTGTCCTTGGGTCCCTTTATACTTGATAGGACTCTCAAGTTATAGGTAAAGGGAATTCAGAGAGCTGCTAGTATTGAATAACACATGGGTGAAGACTCTTGTTTGACAAAAAGAGAGATGTTTCAGATTAGTTCTCCAACAGAAGATTCTGGTAACCAGCAATAACAGTGTCCACAGATGGAGTTACTCAGGAATATTTATTCTGTGAACAACTGCTCCTTCAGGGCTATTCTGGAATAACTTCATGTCTGCAGCTTGGGGAAGCCCCTGATTAATGTAAGACACCACAGAGCAGAGGATCCTGAAAACAGCTATCCTGCAGGCATCCAGCCAGTAGGGAACCTTGTGCTCCATTTCATTGAAAATCAAGCCATTCGTCTTTTCTATTGAAAAATCAAAAGCAATTTTGCAAGACATTTTCTGCTTCTATTTTGGATTCTGTAAGAATGAAGATGGAATAAATGTACAGCTTGCCTGGTACCCTTCTTCTGAGGAGTCCAGGAGCAGATGCTGAGAAAAGGGGCCTCAAGCAGATGAGCATGACATCTCCTGTGGCACGTGCCTGAAGCTCCTGCTGTCTGTAGCTCAGGGATTTCCTGATACCTTGAAGAAAAGTCGTTTTTGCATCTTTATATTTGCTAGATCTTGAAGGAATTTTCCTTCAGAGCTTTGCCTAAACACTTCTGAATAAATTTATAGTTTTTGGCATAACCCCCCGTGGTGGTGAGAACCACAGTGTTTGTGTCATCACTTCATTTGATGTCCTCTGATTTGTAGCTGGTGGAGGCTGGGTAAAAATGCCCAGTCTTCTCCTCAGATCGTTCAAGTACACAAGACCTTTTTCACTACCTTCACTGGGAACTGGATCATGTTCTAAAATTGATCACAGACAGATCCCTGCAGCCCTGAGAAGAAAATCTCCACCTTGCATTCTCATGTCTGCAAGCTGCAGGACTCAGCTGAAAATGGGAACAATTCTCCTCTGACCCAGACTTGCTTGTAGTCACTGAGAATCTTGTGCTGCACTTCAAAGCTTGCTCTTACCTGCTAACAGCAGTTTTCCCACTGAATGGGTGGAATTAGCAGTACAATCTGTCAAGGAACATAAAAAAGAGTGAGATGTATGTGATGTCTAAAATGGGTTTATATCCCATGTTTTCCTCTTGCTTCCCACTGCAAAAATGCTACTTCATATTTCAGTACCTGACAGACTGTGCTTGTTTAAGGCAGCACCACGAGAGAGACAAACATCTTTTGTTTGGTGCTTATCTTCACTCTTGCTCTCTCTCCACCCCTCTCTCTTGCTTGAGATAAGTTCACAGCTAATCATGAGAGATGTCAGATAAACTTACTGTGAATTGAAATCCTGCAAGGCTGAAAGGAGCACTGTTGTTCCTTTCTCAAGCAGGTATTGTATTTATACAGTCTAGCGAACAGGCGATGCAAAAAAGATAATTCCCTCAAAGCTTGGCCCATAAACTCCCCAGGGAAAGATAAATTATATTTAATATATTTTTTTCTCTTGATGTAGAGCCAGAAACATGCCCCTGGTGCAAAGCAGCTATTATAATCTGCTTTCCTGGCTTTGCAAATACCTCAGATTTTGGTCTGAAATATCCTGGCATCCCCTGTCCATGGGGGACAGTAGCAGTGGCAGCCCCGTGCTGTTTTCACTATGGGCAGCTCACAAAGTTACCCAACACCTGCTTGCTCATGATATATCTTAAATGAATGTGAGTCCAACTTCAACACCCACAGAGTAACCCACTTCTACACCGCTCTGGGAATGAAATCTGTCCCTGTCTTCACATAATGACTAGATTACTGGTAGGGACACAAACAGTTAAAAGAATGTTGCTAATGTTTCACTCACTGATGTCCCACTCTACTCAAATTAATGAGTTTTGATATTGTTGTTTGGTGCGCAACAATGATCTCTGGTTAATTAGTAATACGTGTGTTTTTCCTCTACCTATTTGCTCAGTGTGACTGAACAGTGGAGAATTCTTTAGATTGGAGACAAGAGGATGAAAGAAAGCCCTGTGTTCATGGGAACCTGTGGGTATTCCAGCAGTGATTTTGTGTTTGTAATGAATAGTGACGGGGTGTTATTACACCTAAGCCCTCCCTGTACCAGCCACTACACACAGAAACACAGCAAAGGGGGCCATGACTCAGGTCTGCTGACCAACAAGCAGAACTAGATGGGAAAAGCAGAAATGCTGGGGGAAAGGTAAAAAACAAGAAAGATTTAAATATGCCCTGAGCTGGTATCTGCTCCAGCTTTGCTGCACTAAATTGTACCACGGCCGTGTCCAGCTCCATGGCTTTGCATGTTGCTGTGTTATTTCTTTGTGGCCTTTTTTTCTTTATGCCTTTTAGCAGCCACTTACTTTGCAGTGTCAAATGCCCATAAGCCTTACTAAAGTCAGAGCAGGTTCTCCCAGCATAAAATTACGCCAAATCCCTACTTAGCCACAGAAAAGGATTCAAACCCTTCTTGCTTTTAAACTGTCCTTATCTTAGTACTTCTTCCAGTGTTGGAAAAACTGCAGGCTGTTGTTCTCTGAGGGTAGATGGAGATACTTCCTGACCAAGTACCATCCCCAGTCTGCATTACAAGCTTCCTGAGATAAAGCGAAACAGCAGGACTGAATATACAAATATGGTCATATTAAGCAATGTGGGGAAAGACTGTCAAGATCAAATCTAGCCCTGCATGAAGTATGAAACCCTCCCCATTCATGGACAGATGGGATTTCAGACAGGTACTCTGCTGGCTGCCAGCTGCTGCTCCATGTCTTGCAACATGGCCACAGCTGGAGGCACTGCAGGCAGAAGCTGCATGGGCTGAGTGTGGCATCTTCACCAAAATCTTCACCATCTGTAATACCCACTAGGTTCACTCTGACATTACTACTCTGTGCCACTTTGTCCAGGATGCTGCTCCAGAGCCAAGAGAGAGAGCAGGCTAGGAATGTGATGTCTAGTTTTGATCCATCTGGAAAACCCCCTCTCACTGCATAGACCTACTACTCCCAACTCACAGAGTGTGATGAGGTGAGGCTGCTGGGTTCAAATACTCAGTCTGGGTTGGCATAAGCTAATAATTACTTTAAAATTATCTTTAGCAGCCAGCTCCTGTAAGCTGCCCATGCCATCAAAGCCAGCGTGCAGGGAGGTTCTCACCAACCCCAAAGGAGAATATTTGCTACTTTTTCCCAGGTATAAACCCCCCCACCATCCTCCCAGGCTGACACTATCCTGAATCTGCCCCTAGAACTGCAATGCCAACGAGCTTCCAGACAAGCATTACTCATTAAAGGCTTGTCCCTTCTCTTTCTGACCACTCTTGAAACACACAGTTAGCACACAAAGAAGGATCCTATTTATAAGACATTGTGTCATAGGGCTAATTTAAAAATGGCATTTGTCAGCGAAAGCAGTAATTTTTTCAAGATGCTCACAGAGGGCTCCTGAGCAAATAGCCCCGAAAATTACAGGCCTATAAACCTCACTTTGACTAAAGTAACCTGACAATGTTCGCTGCAGAACTATTTGGGGATGGCTATTTAAACACAGCGAGCAGTTCATTATCATTTGTGTTTTCCTGCTAAGCTTTCAGCCTTTTGTTCGCCCCACTTCAGCCCCCAGGATTGAGACATTCACAAACCTGCCAGGTCACTCCTGCTTATCTTTCCCATGCCACCCCTCTGCCTCTGCCGGGCCCAGGGCCCTGTCAGGGTATTTCCACAGAAAGCAATTCTTCTGGCTGAGCGGAGGCATTTCCCCCCCGCGCCTCTTCTCGGGGCCGCTCGCCCGGTTTCGGCGCAGACAGGGTGACAGATGTGGGGTGCATTTCCCAAGCAGCAAAGAGATGGAGGCCACGGGCTGAATGTTAAATGTACCATAGCCCCCCCCCTAAAAACAGACCAAACATGCTTATGAGATTTATACCAGCGCTTGCTTTCCCCAGCTGGTCAAAGGTTCAGGCTCTTATAATAGTTTCCCAAGGCACGTTGACTGTGACAGATTTTAAAGAAGAGACTCCTGAAGGAGTTCAAGGCATAAATTGAATTACAGTATGCTTGGCCTGCGGTTGCTAGGGAGATCCCAGGGCTGAGGAGAAAGTTCCTGGTGATTTTTCACTGGGGGTTGAAGGCTGTGAAATTAAGGCTTTGTGTGGTGCTCACCGAGACAAGGCTGTGGTTGGCGTTCACCATTGACATCCAGCCGGATTGGCCCGGAGGGGGCAAATTTTTATGAAACAGATATGACAAAGCAGCATTTTGATCAAGTCATCGCTCTCTTTTAAAAGGGCCACTTTCGCTTTTATTCACACCGAGTGATGGACGTTCCTATTTAAACACTTTCAGCTGCAAAGGGTTGAACCTCAGCCCGGGAGCCCAAGCTGCCCTGAGCTTTGGGAATAGTGGAGTGGGATCAGGGCTTCAGAGCTAATCCCTTTACCTCTGGCATGGGTGGACACAAATTCCCAGCATTGAATCCATTGAACTTCAAGAGAATTCAAGGCTTGGACTGTGTTTTGTAGCCAGAGTCTAATTTCAGCTCGTTGCACAGACTTGGGCTTTTGCAGGATTCAGGAGAGATGAGTTTCAGCACTTTAGGGTTACATGGGCAGAGGGTAGCTCTTACAGAGGACAAGGATTGTTTCCAAGGGAGCCAGTGGCCAAACAGTGACAAAAGGGTATTTTTTAGAGAGAAGATAATACAGAGTCACCTGCAAACCCCTGAACACTCTCCTCTGCTTGCACTCAGCCACATCTGACCATCACCTGGACTTAGATAAGCTTTCCCTGGGTCGTGCTTTCGATGGGTTGTGCTGCCAACTGCATTATCAAAGGTCAGATTTGTCAGGAGGCAAACTAGGCAGTGGTCAAACATGACCCAGGACAGCCTGACCTCCACTTTCCCCCTCCCAAGAGTCCACTGCTGAGATGGTCCCAAGTTGTCAGGAGGTAGTGGTTCACTACTCTGTTTTCAGTAGCTTATTTCAAAAGTGGAATTCCATTTCCATCCCAGGACCATGGAAATGTATCTCCATGCTACAGTCAAGACTGGACCTGAACAAATAAAACCAGGCTCCAGACTGCTGGGCCCATGTCCTGGGTTACCTATATAAATTCAAGCTGATCAAGGGCTATATGCACAGTGCTAAATAACACAGTATTGTGGGACAAACTCAGGTCCTAAACAACAGATCAGCCACGTGGCTTCATGGTTATCAGGTTCCCTGGTTTGGTGTAGACCAAGTCCGAGTTTGGTTCCAGTGACACTTACCTCCCTGGACCATGCTGGGAAAACAATATTGCTGTGGTGATCTCAGCTCAGCCCTCGTGTACTTGGATACCATGAGCTGGAAACACATAGAAAGGAGCTAGCATAGGAGTGGCATAGGACCACTTGAAGTTTAGAGAAAGATCAGGTCAAAGTGTAGATACAGTGCAGATAAAGTTACACAGTATGGATGGAAACCTGTCTATCCCACTTAGATTCAGGAACAGGGATCATTATCCAACCTCTCTTTTTTTGTGTAGGTTTTTTTTTATGTTTGTTTGTTTGTTTGTTTGGGGTGGGGCTTGGCAGTGTAAGTATAGCCATGCTCTGTCTAATGCAGCTGTGAATATGGTGCATTCTGTTTGATTTCTGGCCATAACAGTGTTTTAAACTGACCTGGTTTGGGTATGGTTGGCATATATGTGCTCTGGACAGTATGTCCTGGCCATGTTGTGTGACACCCTTAAACACTACAGATGTACTGTCCTTCTACTATCATTCTGCCTTTCAAAAGAGGAACGGATTTTTAAATACCCTGAGTTTTTAAATTTTGTTTAAGTTTAGATCCTTGTAGCACATTTGTCCGTATCACAAGACATTTAGTTTTTTCAAGCAGGTTCTTCTTTCCACTTGCAGTTTTCATAAACAGTCAGGTTTGTGCAGGGAATCACTCATGGCAGATTTTGAAGGTGAGGAAAAATAGATGGTCATGCTTGCAAAACGGGTGCTGAAGGCAAGTCAAGACTAAACAAGTGGGGAGCCCAAACCACCCCCAGCAGGCCCAAGCTAGCTCCAATATACTGTGCTTAATGGGACATGCTTGATGTTTCTCAGTCTTCTGTGCAAGGCTGAAAGTTGCCAAATCATACATGCCAAGAGCCTTGTTTGTGACCCTCTCGTAACAAGGCAAGAAAGAGGAAAGGATGAAAACTAGAACAGGAGCCTTGCAGAGCTGGGTCTGCTGCTCCTGCTCTCACCGAAGGGATGCTATTTGGGAGAAGAAGTAGCTGTCCCACAGGTGTCAGACTTGATCTTTCCTTTCTCCTCCCAGCCACCTTTGTATCTCCTTACAGCCCCGTGCTGCTCTTGGTGCCAACAGGCCATTTCTCAGCTATGGGACACCAAGAGCTTTTCTTGGAGAGGAGTCACCTTAACTGAGAAGACTCCCTCCCCTGGGGTAGTGTGATCCCTGCCTAGAGCCATTCCCAGAGTGGCCTGGTAAATGCAGGCCTGGTAATAACAGTTTCCAAGACTACGAACACCTCGGTATCAGACCAGTTATAATGTTAGATTACTTTGGTCAGCTATTGCTTGAGCTTAAGCAGGACCAGTTAGGGAAGAGAGCTAGGATGAAAATAAAACACCAGGATTAAAGCAAAGGAGGAATAAGTTAAATAAGTCATAGCTGGAAACTTTATTTGCTCCAATTTCTCCTAAATCCATTTTTCTCTGCCCTCTGACCCCATTCCAGAGGTATTGATGCTGCCCCTTAGCTAACAAGCCATTTGGCATGTCTCTTGGCATTTGAGGCCCAGCTGGACTTGTCTTCATTTTACAAAATAGCAGGAGAAGTTTGCAAACACAAAACCTCTCCCAGAATGTATGCCTCTGTTTTGTGTGTTGGCCTATTATGCACAAAAATGTCATCTCTGTTTGCTGAGAGGAGTGAAGTGAGTAAAATACAGAGGGAAGAGCCTGCTTTCACTCCAGTGCTGTTTGCTCTGAAACATTATGCAATGCAGATTAATGTCTTAGCACAAGAGAGTTCAAACGAGGTCCTGAGATTATGCCTTCCCCCCAAAAAAAACCAAAGAAAGCAAAAACAAGGAGGGATCTTGTACGAGACAGAGAAAACTCTGGAAAAAAACAATCCACATTTTGAGAAGCTGAACCTAGGAGGCTTAATGGAAATAAAAGAAGCAGACAGGGAGCTCTCTCAGGGTTAAACCCACACAAGATCATGGCACGAAGAGAAGCTGCCTAATGGTCTCTCTGGGGATAGAACTGAGTTTGTGTTTCACTGAGGTCTGGGTTTGCCAGCACTCACAGCCCTCCTCTGTTCTTTGGTGCAAATCATTAGTAATGATGACAGGACTAAATAGATGCAATAACACAGGTATTGTTCTTAGCCATAAGTTCAGACTGTCCTACAGAGCTCAGCACTCAGAGCCTGCTGAGGATGCAGGTGAAAGCAAGTGATCCTCTTCAAATGCTGCTTTTTAAAAAAGCATTAGTAGGTGTCCCACCTTGGTCCTCATTCCTGTCTGTCAACATCCTTCTTAGACAGAGATTTCTCGCCAGGATAGGTTGATGTTGATAATGTGAGTTTCACCAGAAAACCCACAGTCACCCTTTGATTTTTCATCTCTTTGTGGCTTTATGCCAACCACTGGCTGAAATGCCCCTGCCAGCACCAAATTGTGTCACCCTGTCCTGTGCTTTCTCTGACCTTGCTCATCCACATCCCAGTGATGTTGGTTATAAGTGATCAACAGTAGGTCTTAAAAGTAAGTGTGCCTTACACCTGTGGAAGCATTCATCTTGTCTGGAGGTGAAAAATAGTCATGAAAATATTAATTTAATTCTAAGTAGTGATGTTTTTCTAGGAAAATGTCTATATTGACACATACATATGTATATGTACACACACGTGTATGTGGGTGTATGTTCAAAGTTTTTAAAGGTTGACAACATTTTTCTTCTAAAAAGAAGAAAAACAATGGGAAAAAAAAAAGGCAAAAAACCCCGAAAAACAACAAACAACAAACATATTTCTCATCAACGTCCCAGAAAGAGGCAGTGAACATTCCTGGGAAGGTCCTACCCCAGAGTAACAGTTCCATCCATGAGCAGTCCCCAGCCACAGTAGATTCCTCAACTCCCAGCAGGGGAAACCAATGAAAGGAGAGGACAAGCAAAGAGCCAAAGGCAGGAGCTGCAGTGAATGGCCAGCACCACCTTGGCACCTCAATTCCCAAAACATGCTCACTGTCTAGCAAGACCTTGCCCATGAGGACCATGCACTGGTTGAGACATGGTGACCTCCACTGGCTGCTTCACCAACCTGCACATCAACTGCTTCAGTGTGAACCACTGCCTGCCTTGCAGCTGGAAACCTTGAACAAATCTCTGCTGTTAGACAGGTGGAGAGAGATCCCCTGACAGGCTGCTGGGAACAGCTCAGGGCTGAGTTTCTCAGTACTGCAACACCTTTATCTCTCTTTCATTAATTTCTAATCCACCTCTTACCCTGCTCCATATAGCTCTGGATGGGGAAACATCTGCAAATAAATAAGGAATTTGCACTTGTCTCTTAAAAGACAACCCCTCATTCATGTTCTCTTTCTGTTGTTATTGTTGATATTAAATGAGATAGATGCTACATAATTATGTTTCCTGATCCAAAAGACTCTGGGGACAATGGGATAATGTCCATTCATTCTCATGCACAATGGCCAAGTGCTAATACCTACAAACTTCATCTCCTTATACACTTCTTAATTTACATAATTTCTTTTTCCAAATCACTGAGCTGGTCCATGTAAAAAAGTCAACAAGACAAAATGCACCAGAGTTTCTATATTTTCCCTTTGGGCATCTTTATCTAGAATTTAAAAGCCATTATTAAGTAATGTTTTCTCTTTACTTTATGTTTTAAAATCATGAAGTCTAATAAAATTGATTTCCAAAGCCATTCAGTTTTAAATGTAATAAATCAAGCTGTAGAGATACCCTGTGTGTGTCTGTGAATGCCAAATGCAACTGAAATTAATAACTTGGATGTTTTACACTATTACAAAATGTGGGTTTATGCTTTTTTTTTTCATGCCAGCTTGATTAATTGCTCCCCTAACTGAACATTCAGGCTGCTACTGTGATGAAATGTTTTGTAGGTTGACTGGGCAATGGATTATTATAAAAAGCAGAGTAATTAACTCTATTGGGAGTCTTATATCAGGCACTGGGGTTCAAACTAAGCCAGGGTGACTTGGTGTTAGAAATGAACCAAATGCCAGGGGGTAAATTCATACCTGGTGTAATCTGCTACACAGTCAGCTGAGTTATGGCAGGAAGAGGTTTTACCTGTGTCTTTTTTTCACTTGCACAGTGCAAAGGTTAAGGCTGCCAGGCCAGGCTGTTTGAAAGCTTAATGATTAAGTATTATCACTGTTTGCAGAGTCACTCTTCAAATGTTTTCAACATAAAATAGTTTATTAAATGCAATGGTTGGACCAGATGATCTTTGAGATCCCTTCCAACCTGGCATTCTGTGATTCTATGACTGAGAAATGCCAAGATGTGATTTCTTCCCTTCCTCCTTCTTATTTTATGCTTAGCACCTCTGTGCTAAGCAGGGGGTGAGAAAAAGAAAAAAATAAAGCCTGATATTCCAAACACAGCTACTCAAAACTTCAGGAGGGATTCAGGCCCCATCAGAGGCATTTACTGGAAAGGGCTGTGTGGACCAGGAGTCAGTGACATCATCTTGCAAGAGGTGCAGAGATTCCACACAACACATCTGCCCTCCAGACAATTACTGGTAACCACCCGTGAGCTCTCCAGTGGGACCTTGTTCTTGTGCATTACATTTCTTGGCATTTTCTTAATATATTTCAAACTTAAGGCCAACTCTGGCCTGCGTGACACAGTGCCTGGTCCACCAACTAGGCTGGGAGAACTGACAGAACCAGCCTTGTCTCCTCCATGCATGAGACTGCTGCATTCTGCACGTGGCATGGCTAAAATAACTTTTTACCACGATTTCTAAGTCTCTGAAATACCAGCAACTTGAACAGCAGTTGATTCTAGCCCATCATTAGGTAAAGAAAACACTTCCTGTTCCCCAGCAACAAATGATGATTTGAACTTTGCAAATTTGTGGTAGACAATGGAGATTCCTCTGTATAATTATAAATAATTCTCTGGAGAAGGGGAGTCCAAAGGAAAGAACATCATAATGGAGAGAAGTGGAAAGAAGTACAGAAGACCCTGGGGAAGCCTGAAATCTATTTTACAGATGTATTGTGTTGGAAAAGCCTTCCTCCTAAAAAAAAGAATATGAAGTTTACCATGGAGGGATGAAAACGTGTAACTACAACAGTGTAAGGACCCTGGGCCAAAAACCACACCTAAATCAAGGCATTGGTCCCAGCTTTGGGAACAACAGGAAGGGGAAAAGAAAGTAGGAGACTTTGAATGCTTCCCCCATGCTGCAGAGGAGAACCTGCTCAATGACTCCTTCATGAAGGAAAGGGCTGTTGGAGGGTGATTCCCACTATGCCAAGACAGCAGCAGCAATGCTGGGGACAGGCAGGCAGAGATGGGAACCAGGCACAGTGAAGAAGGCAGGAGAGACAATACCCTTGTCTGAGGGTCTAACACCATAAAAATAACATGACACAGGACAGAGACAGGCTTTCTGTAAAGAAGCAGTAATGAATGACATATATTTCCAGATGCATTTTGCAGTTTCCTCTTCTGTACAGAGCACTACGTGGCAGCTAGAGCCATGTTTTGGAGTGGATTTTCTTTAAAGGGGACTAATTCTGTAGATTAAATCCCAAATCACAAAACCTTACACAACAGCTCCCTGCAGCAGATAAAACAGCTTTACAGTGGCCAGTAAATATACCAAAATTCTTCTACACTAACCTCCCTTTATCATTTCTCCTCACCAAAGGCACAAGTGAAATGCTGGAGGCTACAAGAAGAGATCATTGCTAATACTTTCTGAGAACACAGAGAGTTGTATTCATTTTAATAACTTTGTTGGGTCTGTTTGAGACTGATTAAAGGGAACAATGATTTTCCGCTCAACAGTCTATGCTTGTTAAAGGAGAGATGCTTCATCTTTTCTGAGAAGCATGCATCATTAGGGAAACATCATCTTCCTCTGTTAGAATAAATTATTATGCAGCAAATATATGCTACTGCTAATCGTGCAAAAGAAGAAAGCACCTGCTGCCTGCCTTGGTTCATGAGTTAAAATGGAAAAGAAAAATTAATTATCTTTGTAGCCACTCTTTCAGTTATGTCTGTAAAGCATTGATAGTTGTGTTGGATTTACAAAAGGAAAGAGAAATCTAATTTAAAGGGATTATTTAATAATTCCACCAATGCCTGAGCAGGAAGAAATAACAAAGAAGGCAGAGTATTTGATTACTTGTATAAACTGCATCATGCCAGCAAGAATATTTTTAACATGTCTAGTTCCTGGGGTCCTAGGGTCAGAATCTATTGACATACATTGATGTAAGTCAAGAATAAACCTAAGAGGCCTATGGACTTTCTCCTATTTTACATGAGTAAATAAGGGCAGACTCCCAACCTGCATGCCTGGATAGCATCATCTGACTGAGTTACAGCTGCAGCTTTGGGGATCATAACGTGGCAGGGCAGTGTCCACATCCCCTCTTGCATAAGGGTGGCAGCCAGGAAAAAGCTGTTTCTTTAACTGGTAGAGAGAGCAAGAGGAAGCATGCAACAGCTCTCTCTTCTTACAGTGAATCTCACAGATGCAACTTACCTTGAAATGGGAGATTTTTCATGGAAATATTCCTCAGATAGCAGAGAAGAAGGTAATGATGGTACCTCCTTTGTCTTTGGGTTAAACCTTGAGGGAAAGAAGATATCTAGGAAGGGTTATTTAAGAAATTAAGGAGAAGGGAACATTCACTCAACTAACAGAACCAAAACCCGTAAGTATTGCAAATGTTGCCTTTTGGAAAGACACTTCAGTGCCTAGAGCACAAGAAGAGTTACACATGGACATGGTTTACGTGGCTACCAGACTTGTGTTACCCAAGCAGCATCCAGCTCTCATTTAGTAACAGCTTCACTCTTGGACAGCCCAAGGTATATTTTTCACCATGAGGACAGTCAGACATTGGAATAGACTCCCAAGGGAAGTGGTAGATTCCCCAACATTGGACAGTTTCAAGTTTCAGATTGACAGGGTGCTGAGCCATGTCATATAAACTATAGTAGTAACTCGAAAGGTTGGACCAGATGATCCTGGAGGTCCCTTCCAACCTGGCATTCTGTGATTCTATGGAAACTTAATGGTAAATCTTCCATTCTGCCTTCAAAATATGGGAATATACAACATGCAAATACAAAATAAGCATTCATACGCATACATAATACTGTGAGTAGCAAGCACAGGTGTTCAACTTACAAATGTATAGGTTGATATTATTATCTCATGTCAAATGAACATAATTCAGAACTGGAACAGAGTCTGATCCTCATCCCGAATATGAGAATTTACATTTGGAGTCATGAAACCAAGGGCTTTTCTCTTGTTTACACCAATGTAAAGCTCAGAGTCTGACTTGCCCACAGCATGAGGAGTTAAAAATGAGATGCAAATCTGAAGTAATTTCACTGCTGCGTGGATGCAAATGCCACATACTCTGTCATGGGAAGTAAAAGAGCTCAGACATCATCCCGCCTTATCAGACCTCTGTACAAACACTGGATTTATGAGCTGCACATTAAGGCTTGTGATTTATGCTGCTTTCTCTGCTCAGGTTTGCTGCCTTCCCCCTGGGATCATATCTGTGTCCATAGGCACTTTATGGGATTTCTATGCACTACCTAAACAAAATGCCCTTTCATGAGGCCAAATACATCACACCAAGAATGCAACTGTATTTCTTTCATAACGTTTTAAGCTCCATCAGCTATGTGAGGCTCAGTAACCAGCTTCTGGAAAATACTTAGCCCTATGTGTACCAGAGTGATAAATTAATACAGAAAACGTTCTTTTAATTTAGAACTGTCCGTGTTTCTGTCACTGGCCATAGGGCACCATGACAGGAGCACAAGGCCTCTCTGTTTGGGTCACCATCCTAAATGCAAAGAAGGTAAACTCTGATGCAGGTTCTTTTCCAACAACTTAGCAGGTTTTCCTTTTATTTCATTCCTGAAATGAGACTTGGATGTGTCAAAAATGTGTTCGGTGCAGGTCGAAGAGAAAAAATTCAAGGAAATGCCCATTTCCACAGTTTCTTCTGGTTTTTTTGTGCAATAATACAATCTAAACGGACCAAAGAATTCATCAGCATTTACAGGAGAACTGCACCTCTGTTGAGTTTCCTTGGACAGAAAAGATACAGCTGACAGAGAAAAGAGCCTTTATCATATTTTCACCCACCACTATATGTAAGCAGGATTTTATTGGCATGTGTGCTGCAGCTCAGGCTTTGTGGCAGCAAGGTGTCTGGGAAGTCAGCATTTGAGTGTTAATAGCCAGGACTGGGTGCTTTGAAACAGTACATGTGTTATATGGGATGTACATGTCATATCCAAAGATGGAGGAATCTCAGAAAAAGAGATGTGAAGGAGAAAAGAGATAAAGTTTTTCTGTTTCTAAGCACTGACACACCTTTTTGGTTGAAAAAGAGAAATGTAAGTACTTTGCTTTTTAAAAATAAGCATCTATCTGGGCACTAGCCCAGGTTTCCAGTCTCTCATTCTAATAACTTGCCTTACAAGCTATTTGTGTCTTTTTTATGAAAAATACCCCTGCTCCTGGACACCAAAACCTCAACTAATCAAAATAACAATGATAAAAAATTAAAGATGTGCTCACTGTATTTGTAGATTGCATCCCTGTTTCCCACTACTAGTTCTTTCTGGGCAGCATCCAGGATTGCACTTAGGGACCTAAAATGAGATTAGGAAGAGTTTGAGCTCTTATATTGATAAGAACAATCCAAAACTCGTTGTCTGAAAGGTGTTAGTCACTTTAACATCCTTTATTTTCTGATGAAAGTGTTCTTAAGTTGTTGATGCAAGGTGAAGGAAGGGTGTCTTTTTGTCTGAGTGTTCTTACTGACAGTCTTAATAAAAAGGTGAACAGAGGAGAAAGGAGCAGAAGCCTTTCAACAGTAAATAGGCATCCTGGCAGCTGCACTGAGATATATGATTTTAGGGCCTGCCTAAAGAACAATTTCCGACTCTGAACCCTTATTTTGTGTAAGTGCAGAGCTGTAGCCTTCAATGATGAGCTACTTCTGGATAAGAAAGAGATTTTTTTTCCTTTCTATGTGCTTCAATGATCTCACACACACTCCCAGTAAATGTCTCAGCAGTAGAACCATGGGGCTCACTCAGTGTTCCATGTTTTACTATATTTCAGATGTTAGAGCTCTAAAGACCTACATCTCGTGTTTGGATACAAAGCCTACAGTGTTTTTTAAATTTTTTCATCTTTTTTTAAAAGATAAAATCTCTTCTCAGGCATAGGCAGAGTGCTTATTCTTAGAGATACAATAATTTACATACTAATGGCAAGAGAGAGAGTGGAAGAGGAGTTTGGGTGTTTTGCTTGTAGCACTTCTGCTGCATAGGCAAAGTAAAGTAAGCAATAGAATTTGCCTCTAATACATGGTCACCACCTGTGAAGGCAAAGAAAACTGGTCTATAAGTAGCTGCTTATGCGGGTACATTGCACAGTGACAGGTTCATCACACAAGGTCCAGATCAGGTAAGTTTGGGATATTTTTCCAGCTTTAA
The DNA here is from genome assembly GCF_000747805.2 of Chaetura pelagica. Taxonomy (NCBI): domain Eukaryota; kingdom Metazoa; phylum Chordata; class Aves; order Apodiformes; family Apodidae; genus Chaetura; species Chaetura pelagica. The sequence goes on along the minus strand of NW_009953655.1, from coordinate 2,137,932 downwards.
AGCTGTGGCACAAGCAAAGTTACTGTCCATAATGACCTTTTTCTCCCCACTGCCCACAGGGGGACTCTGGACATCTAGTCCAGGCATGGGCTTAGCATCGCAGATTGAAGTTTATTGAAGTGAACACTGTCATGCCTTCAGAACACCCAACCTTCATCTGCAGCAGAAAGCAATGGGCAACTTAACTACCCCTCACTGGACATCTGGAGTTGACATGTCTGCCCTCTCTCAAAGTGGTGCAGGATAAAACCTCTGGACCAGCTCCTTCCCACCTTGCTGCCATGGGGAGTCCACGATCATTTGCACCAGCTGAAGAAGTGCACACCAGCATAACCACCAGTGTTTGCTGCAGGGAGACAGTTCATGGGATAAAAAAAAGCTCCCTGTGGCTCTACAAATCCCTGCAGTAAAACAGAGACTTATGAAGGTGAGACCCAACTCTGCTGCAGAAATCCCAAACAGGTGCAAGTCAGGCGTGCACTGGGTTGAACTGTAACAAATAAATAAGCTTTTCCTTCTCTGACAGACAGAAAGCTTTTGTTCAAGTCCAGCAGAAGGACAAGGCATTCCCATCATTGTTTCATGCTTCCCCCCCACTTTTTTCTTTTTAAGTCCATTTTTCAAAAAGTAATTTTGAAATGTTCTGGGAAGTGCGGGGGGTAGTGGTGCTAATCTATCATCCTTTTCTGATAACATTTAATTAAAAAACACAGCTATTAGTCATCTGCTCCCCTACCACCAGGGCTGACCTGACAATATCTTAACACACTGGTGAAAGAAAAATTGAGAAGATTCTTTTTCATTTTATTTTATCGTAGCAGCAGGGGAGCACAAGGATATAATTTAAGGGAGGGCAAAGAGAGCTTCTTCTGCCAGTTTCTCAGGAGGTTAATCCAGGGGTTTTTTAACATAAGGACTTTTTTCTGCTGTTGTAGCCAATCTGGTTGGTTAAAAAAAAAACAAAAACAAACAAAAAACCCAAAAAAGCCCAGAAGCAGCTGTCATGGAAGAAAGCTCCTATGTGACCAAAGCTATCATCCTCCCAACACAACTTCTATAACTTGTGTTTTCAGCCTCTGCAGAGTTATATTTTTCCCCCACTGGAAAGGGAAGCCAAGAAAAATTAGATGTAATAGTAACAGAGAATATTTCCCAGACCCCAAGTTATTGATCTGGCCAGGAACTGATGAGATTTGGGCTCAGCTTGGCCCTTCTGCTCTCAAACATGTCTCTTCATATACTGGTTGGCTGGATAAACACCCTAGTGGAGAAAGACCTAGAGCCACAACATTGGGAATTGGGCAAAAGGTAAGTCAAGACAGTTTTAATTTACACTTGTTTTTTCTGTGGTTTAGCTAAAAACTACCTGAGCTGGAAGGTTCAGTCACGTTTCAGGGATTGGTGGGACACTACAGAACAGTTCATCTTGTGACTTAAACTTATGACAAGGATAAGAGCAAATCATTACATTTGTATTGAGATCCTGGTTCCTTGTTATCCCTTGTCTTGAAAAGCTACTGGAAATTCTCGCACCAAGCAGAAGCCTAAGACTAAGGTTGAGGTGCTCAAAGACATGTCAGATGCCTAATTTGCATCGCATGCAATGGGAATATGCCCATGTTAAACTGGAGTCAAATGGCTAATGGTGGAAACAGCTGAATCCTTCATGACAGACTCACTGGTCTGCTCTTTGTAGCATTTGATGGGGTGTTGGGGCTTGCCGTTTATGTCACCTAGCCTGATATGTGGATCTAGTGTGAGACTGCTATAAAAGGAATAAGATGAAAAATAAAAAGATAATTGCCAAATCAACTCAGCACTCAGCTTTCAACAAGAAGCCAAACCAGTCAACAAAGTGTGACCACAACCATGTGTCCCCTGGAAGACTATCACTGCAAGAGCTAAAATGAGAATATGTAGCTACCTACTATTATTTTTTTTATTATTATGACTTAAACTTGGGTTCAGGCTATTCACAGCCATTTTTGCGCTAACTTGTAACCTATCATTATGAGCAGATTTCACAGCCTGCACCCTCTGCAACATTCAGTCCTTACAGAAGCACACAATAAAAGATCCTGACAGTGGCAATGTTCTTCTTCACATCCTGAGGCTTCATGAACAAATGGCAAAGCCCCTTGCTTCCAACATACTGCCTAAATGTAATGGGCTGGAGTCTGAAGCTCCCCTTAGCTCCTTAAAACAACAGGGTAGTTTCACATGCAGCAGAACATGGTTCCCAGGTGTCTTGTCATCAGCTGACCCATGTATCTGAGAAAACGTGAGGTCTGACCAATGCCTCTCTGGTGCTTGGAGCAATCCCAACCTTTCTTTCTCAGGTAGGGATTCCCTGGTGTGCAGTACAGTTGCTTTCATGCTACCAGCTTTGATGGGAAGATCATGAGGTTTCTCTCACTTTTCTCTATAGAAACATGTTTTTTTTAATGGAACTTCTAAGAACTTAGTATCTTTAAGATCTTTATGACCCTGTCAGCTTTGATTGAAACAGGCAAAAAGATTCAAAAGTTATTATTGATTAAAAGGGAGTTAAAGAGGAGCAGTAAAAACACAAAAGCTAAATGTAAAAAAATCATCAGAAAAGGGGATGGTGGTGCCATTGTGGGATATCTTTGGTTTTTATCTCTATTTTTTTCTGAGTTGGAAATCACAGCAATGTTCAACTAGTGTAAGGGTCACTAATCCACAAACAGAATCACAGGATCACAGAACCTTTTGATTTGGAAGGGACCTTAAAGATCATTGGGCTCCAACTCCCCTGCATGGGCAGGGACACCTCCCACTAGAACAGGCTGCTCAGAGCCCCATCCAGCCTGTCCTTGAACACCTCCAGGGATGGAGCCCCCACAACATCTCTGGGCAGCCTATTCCAGTGTCTCACCACCCTCACACTGAAGAATTTATGTCTGATCTCTAACCTAAATCTCTCTTCTTTCAGCTTAAAACCATTACTCCTTGTCCTCTCACTGCAAGCCACTGTAAAAAGCCCCTCCCCAGCTTTCCTGTAGCCCCTTCAGGCACTGGAAGGCCACTGTGAGGTCCCCCCAGAGCCTTCTCTTTTTCAGTCTTCTCTTTTTCAAACCAGCAAATACCTTTCTTCCCTCCACTGCTGCTGCTCAGAAAGGCAAGATTACAGCAAGAGCAGACTTCCCAAAGCCAACTGCAGAAACACAGCGCTGAACTTTGGCAACTTGTGGATTTCCACAGACTGAGGTTTTCTGCAGCTCATACCCACCTGCAGGCTGCTGCAGCCACCTTGCTGTCAGCACCTGGGCCATGCCATGTAAGGCTGCCTCAGGTATGTGTCTCTGAGCCGTACTCACACCTGTAACTTCAGGGGAGACACTCCTGAAGAGGCTTTTGAAGCCTGAGGCTCTCGTGGGCTGTTGCAGGTCCAGCCCGTGGCATGAAGAATGCAGGGCAGCAGCCCAGGTGAAAGGCAACCCCTGCACCTCCAAGCTCTTCAACGGTGGAGCCTCAGCTTGGCTTTGTACCATTTGGGTACAATAGTACAATGAAGAGATTCCTCTTGTGCCTCTAAGTTTTTTGTAGATGCAAAACATTAATATTTGCATGTACAAATAGGTTTTCCATGTGGAAAAGACATAATTACACATCAAATAATTACAGTTTGTGGTCCACAGTTGCAAGTGTATCAAACCTTTCCAAACCTAGCAGAGACATGAAGCTAAGGCTTAAAACTCACAGATCTCCCATCACAGACACAATTCTGCCAACATGGTGGTTTTCAGAGATATTTCATTATTATTTAACCACCTCCAAGTTTTAAATTTGAAAAAGGTGAAATCATGCTCTATGTTTATTTCTCTTCCTCATTTGTTGGAGTGTGTGGTTCGGTTAAGAAAGTAGCTACATGAGACGAGACCACAGCCTACTGGTTAAGAAGCTAAGAATAATCATGTTAATGTTTTATTCATGTGGGAATTTTAATTAAGATGCAGCTATAATTACAGTACCATCATCATCTAGTGGCCTGGAAGTGCAAATGTTCTTCCTGACATATGGAATAATAGAAACTGGCTTGGTACAAATGCTGCTAGCCAATACCCGGACAAACATTCAGCTACACACATCTCCTGGCCCCTGGGGTGCTCTTCCAAAAGGCATCAGTCACTGCCACTCACACAAACTGTTGAAGGCAAAGCTGCATTTTGCATCTCAGGGCTTAAAAAAGATCACACAGCATCCCAGGATCGAAAACAAATAAACAGGCAGCTAACCTCAAAGTCCTCCCTGACACCAGAACAAATGTTAGGAGCAAAAGTTAGATGTTGGGGACGTTTCCTTAGGTCCACCTTTACTTGAGGAGTTTGTGGTGTTGATAAAGATGCTGGGCAGCAGGAGCTGTTCTCCCAGGGCTGTGTGGGGGGCCCCAGGGCCAGACCTTGCTGGCACATGATATTCACCTGAACTAACTGGGTGCTGATATTCAGCTAGAGCTGGTGTAAACTTTCCTCAAGAACAGCAGCTCAACAGGTGGGAGCTGCTCAGCGTCTTTCTTCCTGCTGGATGCCTTCCCATAAACAGCAAGAATGCAAAGAGCAGAAAATGCACTACTATTTAAACCTCTCTTGGCATTAAGCTAATAATTAAATTCAGTTTCACATTAGGCTACAATGTTTCTATGGATGGACTTCTCCTTTCCTTAAGACCTGGTTTAAACAGTAGCTGCAATCTAGATTGGTCTGTGTGAAGAAGTATGTACCTAGCTCCAAAACCTCTGTACAAGTCCCTTTTGCAAATAAACCCTGGCAATATTTAACTTTTTTGTGAATTGATTTTGCTAATCCACCATTCTGACCAAAGCTTTTTCATCTCCACACACCCAATGTTTTTGTCTTAGAACACATAGATAATAAAGTTTGATGTAGAGATTGTCTTTTTTACTCCATATCCATGACTGGGATTCCACCCTTCAATGAAAAACATACACAGTGTTTCAGTAGGGAAGATCCAAGTTTTTGGCTTTGTCCATCACAAAAGGTAGGAGCCAGGCAGAGAGCATGGTTTTACACTGCAACAGCTTTCAAGGTCACATCTCAAGGGCTGGTTGAGACCTATTTGTAATAAAAGCATTCACAGCTCACATCCTTGGCTGGAAAAATGTATTTTCATTCTGTTGGACATGTCAACATATCTAAATGAGATTCTGCTATGGGATGGAAGTTGTAGTCACTAAAGAATTAATAATAATCCAAAACCAAAATGTCACATCAGGAGCATAAAACCAAAAAACTAAAACTGAAAACACACAAAACAAAGAAGGAAACAAACAAAAAAGCCCTAAATAATACAAAATGTTATTTTCAAATTTCTGAAATTAAAACCTGTATTTTGTGCAAATGGCAAATCCAAATCAAATTTTTGTTTAAAATGCCACAATTCTGAAAACCTAAACACGTTATTTGAAGTAGAGTTCCCTGAAGAAACCCACATATACTCACAACACTCTCTAGTGTCTCCTCCACCAAATATCAGCCCAACGCTGCCATGTGGTCCAATAGAAATATTTTGATGAGAGATGTTTTGGCCAATGCATCAGCTGCTTCAGCAGTATTTGTCTATCACCAGCAGTTCCTGGGGACTTTGCTCTTTGGGGGGACAGGAAAACCACCGTCACTCAAGATTATGCTTAATGTTTACAGTGTTTAATTGTCTCAGTATTTAATTTCTCAGTAACAGATGGCCAGTACTTAATGAAACCATTTAAGGGAAACAACTAGTATAACTCTTTTCAGTCAAGAGGTGTGTCAAGTATTAACTATGTCTCCTGCTCTAACACAGAGAGCTGCCTACCAGCAATCCAGAAAGGCTGTCTGTTTCCATAACCAGAGGTCTTAAGCTCACAGACCCTCTCCTAAAAACTGCTGGTACTGAAGGGAGAGGAGCAGCTCTGGCCTTTACTGCAACGGAAATAAGAAAAATGAAGAGCCCCTGATGAAAGTGAAAAAATGATACAATAGGATAATGGTTTGGAGTGACCTTGTGTGGGAAGGCAAAAGTTTTGACTGGTTTTCTTACACATGTATTCAATAACTCATCTTTAGTGAGTAACAGGGAGTAGGACCTGACCTTGGTGTCCTTTTAATGAAAGCAAGTGAGTAGTTATCCCATCCAACTCAACTTCTACAGTATCATGTAATGTGGCTACAGGGAACTCACCCTTCACACCAGTATTCCCTGACTCCAGCCCTTAGAATCCCACCACTGCAGCTCCCATAACAAATTACATTCCCATCTACCTCTCACACCAGTATCAGACCAGTATCAGACCTCTTCTGGCTATTACCAGGCTCTTTCTACAGAAATGATACATTAACAAAAGTATTTTTCCTGCTTTCATTTTCCCACTGTTACTTTCTCCACTGATTTTAATTAAACATTCCCTGGTTGTCAGAGTGGGGCAGGGAGGGTTTCTTTCCCTTTCTGTAAAAAAGCCCACCAAGAAGGTTTCCTTAATCTCTCACCAGTGTAAAATAAGCTTTCATTATGCTGATGAACAAGGTTCAAAGTTTTAATTAATTTCTCTGCTTACATAAGCATAACAGTGTTAGTCATGTTGGTCTATAAATTCTACCGACTGGCCTGGATTTTTAATTAAATTAATGTCATTACATTCAGAGAGATGAAATATATTCTACTACATGCCTTATCTAGGCAATACTTCTCCTGTTTCTTAACTCCCTCTCAATTCTTTGTGGCCTACAGAGTTGGCTGTAATGCTGGGCACACCAGATGACCAGCAAACCACTAATAAAAACACCTTTGGAAAAGATATTTCTTCAGGAGAGCAGAACCCGTTCACATCTACTACAAACCAAATGAAACAAGAAACCACAGCAATATAGGGATGGGGGGAATGAATATGCCCACATATAAAAGACACTCTTTGCTGTCTGCAATTTGTGAAATATTGTACAAACACAACTTTGGTTTGCTATTGTAGCAATTTACTGGTGCCTAATAAAACATTCATTTGTGTGGTGACCTCTGTAACAATTCATAGTCTCATTTAATCATGGAAATGCAGGGCTCAAAGGAACCTCAAGAGATCAATTACGTTCCCTGGTCCTCTCTTGAGTTATATAAAAAATAATAGCAACAAGAAGAGCAAAACCAAAATGCGTAAAGAAAGCGGGTAGGGTTTAGAGTTTGGCCTCCTGTTGTGTTAGAGGTTATCACAGATAAATTGTCCTTGGAAAATACCTCCTCCTATTTGCAACATGCTTTAGCTCAGTCGTAACTCATACCAGATGAATTAAAGCTTGACTAACAGCTCTGATGTTCTTCTTACTAAGGCTTGAAGAGTGTGTATTTAATGACTGAAATGTGTTTATTTAAAAATTACATAGCAGAACAGTGACACTCTTTTGTAAACTTTAACAACCAGCCTGTTTTCCTGCCTGCAGTTCAAAAAAATTGCCTTCCAAAACAGACAATAACCTTTGGTCTCTGCAGCCCACATCCCACAGAACAAATTATTTTGCATTACATACACAGAGCACCACCACCCCATGGACCTATTTCAATCCCTAACTGCTGAGCTGTTCAGTCAGAGGTGCTATGGCTTAATGCAGCTCTTCCAGTAAGTTTGTACAAGAGGCACAAACCCTGCGTGTGTCTGTTGTAAGCTTGTGAGGGGACAGGTTTTTGTATTTGCTCAACCTGGGGCATGTGCATGCAAAGGTGGAACAAGTTCTCTGCTGTGTGTGGAATGCAGCCCTGGCCCCATCATCACCCCTCTCCCTGCCTGATATTTATAGGGTTCAAGAGGTGGCCTGTTCCCTGAAAGTGGAAGAAGGTGGCAAAAGCCACACACACAGTGATTGAGGAGCACACAGATTGTGGACAGAGCCAAAGAGGTCACCAGTCCTTGGGTGACGTGGGTCTGCCCCAGTGCAAGATATAAAGATTTAGATAGATATGGATAAGGATGTTGATACAGATATACTAATATACTGCTGCTTATTATTATATAATTATTATAAAGATTACTCTTAATTGCTCCCTTTGCCTGTGTAGACACCAGGCACCCAGAGCCAGCTCTAGTGTTGCATGACTCCTTGCTCCCCCTGTCTGCAGATCCCCTGGTCTCCCCCCATGAGTCCAGCTTGTAGGACTACCTGGAAGGAGCACTGACACAAGCTTATGCAGTATGGATCTCAGTGTGTTTCTCACTGGGGAAGCAAAAAAGGCATTTTCCATCCTGCAACTAACACTATGATGCATGAGCAGAAGTTTTGTTTTCTGTCCAGGAAGGAACAACTTATCCCCCAAGCATCCTTCATACATTATTTCCTGGGATGGACTTCTTCCCAGCATCTGGGAGGGAACATGCCTGCTAGAGTTTGCCAGTGGGAAGCCAGGAAATATTTACTGACCAAGCCAGCAAAGTAACCATGTTCCAGACCCTTCAGAAGCTAAGAAAAATGCATAGAAAACCCTTTTTTGATAGGTGTAGGGCTAGAGAACACTTCAGCCTTGCTCCATCTCACTGAATACTTAAGTATGGTATGTACTCTTCCCAATCCATATGCATTGGCCTCCTGGCTTTGGGAATCCACCAACTAAACTAAACTAAACCTGTCAGACAGTGACAGTGACTGTGACTAAACTGTGACTAAAACCAGTAAACAAAAAATTCATTCAGTTGGAGAACAAAAAACACTGTAGAGGTGAAAAAATGGTAGTTTACCATTGGCTCCACATTGGTAGTTTAGCTGTGAGCAGAAGATATGAGCTTACTTGACATAGCAGACTAGCTCTGTGAAGAGGTGATAGATGCTCAGTCCTGCTAAAGGCAGGTGCCAACCATGAGCAGCTCAGGATTTCATCTGTTTTGTGTCAAAAATGAAAAAATCAGAGTGAAAGAAACAGGCACAGAGCTTAAATTGTCAGGCTTGTAGGAGTATTGCACTATTCATTTTTGAATGGACATCCTTGAGGCCATGAATCCTGCTATTGCTTGGGTATAGAAGGGCATAACACAGCAGCAGATGGTGGAACTAGGTCAGAGTATCATAACTTTCCCATGTGTATATAAAATACAGCTGAATTTTCCTTTTGTTTTGGGGAATTAAGCCATTGGGATGGTAAATCATTAGCTCAAGCAAAATAATGCAACAAAACTACCCCAGTTTAACCCCATGTACAACCTAGATCAAAGCATCTACAAACTGCTACAAACAGTTAAAGTCTCCCTAAGTGAGAGTTATATTTGCAGAGTTGAGATCAAATTATAAAACCATGACCTGGATTTTGGCTGAAACTTTAGAGTTCAGGAATTTTCATAACAAAGGTTTTACTTCATTTTGACATTAAATGCGGAGGTGAGAACTTGTGGAAGTGTGAAGCAGGAGATATTCCTGAAGAAATATTTGAGCAAAACAAATGTTTTCCAGGCAGATACCAGCTTCTCCAAAAATACTAGAGTATTAATTTTCAGACAAACATAAAAAAAAATAATCAATGTGTTATTGTAAGTGTTTCTAAACAAAGGTTTAAGGCAAACATTTTAGAGAAAGCAAGAGCTCTTCATACCAATATTAATTTAAGTGAAAGTTCAAATTCCCAGTGGATAAAGAGGCATGTGAAATACAGAACTCAGTGGAGAAGCCTTGGTAGATGAAGAAGGATTTGTTGTCTGAAGGTATGTATGCACTGCAGAAGAGAAAGAAATAGAATGAGATTAAGGGGCATTTATCTGCAAGATCTAGATTTGAGGGAAGAGCAATGCATTTATGTCTACCAAATAGAAGGAGAAATTTAGACCATACATCAATACAACTATCATATCTAAATGCAAAAATACTTTCATTATGTAGCTATTTTTTGGCCGTGTGAATCAGGCAGTATTTAGTTTGGCTGTGTCAGGAACTGAGATGATTACTGACATAGTGAATAAATAAATCAACAGGGGCCTGACACCACTTTCAGCTGGAGAAATTTAACTCAAGACCAGTTGTTCTGAAATTATTCAAGTTCTTTCAACACGCAAATGGTAAGTGAGATTAGACCTGGGTGTTCAGCATCAGAGAGGAGCCTCTTGGAGCTAAGTATAATGATTTAATCCTTTATGCAACTAGGAGGTAAAGAAAGGCACAGTTTGCCTGGGTTCTTGAAGAGAAAACAAGGCTCAAAGAGGCAGGTCTGTGACTTCTGGTACATAGTGTTGGGTAATTATTAATTGCATCTTTAAGATATAGACAGTGGTAACAGCTAGAGAGTTTGAAATTGTTAAATAGGACTGGAAAAGGAGCAGATTTATACAGAGAATTTAGCCATATGATCTCAGATAGATCAGATTAGCTGCTGACATGGAAAATTAGCTCCATGAGTTGCTTTAGGTAAGTGGTAAAGGAAATGACAAAATTTCAAGAGTGACTGCCAGAAGCCAGGAGTAACATATCCCCATGTAGTTGTAAGAGAGACCAGGGAAGAGAAAGGAGTAGGCTTCCAAGTGAAAGGAACAGACTTCCCAGCACTTAGTTTCCAATGGGCCTTCTTTGACACAACACCTATCATGGTCACAACCCCATGAAGGACCTGGGCTTCTAGAAACTGGTGCAGCACAGATAATAAATGAAAACCACTCAGGAGAAGGCTCTATCCCTCCTCCCAGGTGGTATTTCACAGTCCAATAAGTGTGAATAACATGCCAGCTCCTTGTCAATGCCATCAATGGCAGATGATTGGAAGCACCCACACTTCAAATGGGAAACAGGCCCTCAATTCCAACAGATAAAACTATGGATTTTTCTGAATGCCTCTGTAGTTGGTAATATGGAATTATGCCAATTCAGGCTAAGGATATGCCAGCACATATATATTTCCTGAATCTAGAAAATAACTGACTTTACTGCGGGAATAGGGCAAAAGCCCTGAGGAATCCAGCGCCACAGATATTACATGAGGATGACATTTGACAGTTTCTCACATGTTTTCCAAGTAAGGAACTTTGCTTTTCATCTAAGAAATTTCTTCCATACTTTTCTTGGTCTTCCTTTGTGTCTTTTTTATCAAAAATGGTGATGCACATGTACTACTTCCTTCAAGACACGTAAGAACAGTAGTGTATTCCTTAGAAATTGTCTTATTTGAAACTAGCTGTTGCCACTTGCTTTTTGGCACAAAAGTCTGTTAAAGGTGAGCTCTGATTACCTCTTCTCACCCTCCACTCCTCGCTAGGTCCTCAGCCCTTTTCATTGAAGCCACTGACTTCCCAATAGTTTATATCAGCCAAATATCTGACCAAATATTTCCCCTTTGACGTATTTTAGATGAAAAAATGTACCACCTGCATTCACACATTAGATAGATATTAAACTCATCACCACCAGGAGTCTTTGCCCAGAGAATTATTTGGTATGTGGGTTTTTTCCCATCCTACAAAATCTCCACCAGCAACAGAAAATATCTGTGGATTATCAATCAGATATTAGTAAATCATAAACTGTGCTGTGCAGATACCATGCTGAGGGGGCCTTTGCCATAGGAAGCAGAGGGCCCTTTCCTAAGGAGATAGCTTCTCCATCTGCCCTCCAGAAGACTTGGATGGAGATCCTCATATCTGAGGAAACAAGCCAGTTATGATAAATACAGTAGGTTAGAGTTGTGGGAGCCTTTAGGATCAAATCCTAACAATTTCATTCCATTGAAAATACTCTTAATGATAGAGGAGCATTAGGAGACATTTAGCATAAGGAGAAGTGGCTTTGTGGGGAGACAGAGCTACGCCAGCAGGAGCTCAGCTGGGGCTGCCTGGGAAATCTGCTCCAAGGAAATATCTGCTTTCCAAGATTAGGTTGTTGTCCTGCCATAGTTAGAGACACAGAACAGCCATGAAAATTTTTCTTTAATCCAGGCTCCAGGGTTCGTGGTTGCCTGATTCTGACTTAACATGCCCTGGGTTTATCTCCTGACAGAGATGGATTTTTTTACTGATCACTCAGTGTTTTGAGCACCTCTACAACAAAATACTGAAGACGTTTCAGTCATAGCACTTTCACTTGCAAAAAAAATCTTTGAGGGTAACTTAAAGACTTCACTTCTCCTTTGGTTGCACCAGGTCTCAGGCTGAATGCCCTTGCAAAGGCTTCTAGAAGAAAATTGCACTTCAGTAGGTCAATGTGTTTTTTTAGTACTTAGAAGAAAAATTAGTGTATTAGAACAAAACCTGGAACATTCCAAAAATCTAAGAAATTTTTAGGCATCGGACCATACTAACGGAAAAGTCAACTGTGTAAAATTAACCCAGAGTATATGGTCATTTTCTAGTAGTTAGCACTGCCAAATATGATTCTTGGCACAGTCTTTGCAGTGGGATTTTACACTATGGTCAGCTCTGCTGTGGTACTAACAAGCATGTTATCTGGGTGACTGAAGATACCTGTGCATGCAGTGGTTCAGATGGAGCTGTAATTGCTATGAGAGCATGAAACAGCAAGCATAAGCAGAAACATTCACTGAGTTCCATCCTAGCTGCCTAAAAACTTTAAAAAGTTGGAAATTTATGCTTTTCTCTTCTAATTCAGACAAAACTGTGATGTCAGCCATAGCTAAATTAACAAAACAAGAGCTGAATGACTGCATTGCTTCTTATTTCATTCCTTCTCACCAGGAGAGCAGTGGCAGGCAGGACACCAGGTTAAGAAATCTTCCCCAAAGGAGTTGCACTTGGAAGTTTACACACTTGTGCTATCTTTTCCAGCTACAAGACATGGATGTCAGCTGTGAGTCATGCTTAACTGCTTGATGACAGCTGGAGAGCACATATCAAAGATCCTTCAGCTCTTATGAGCACAACTCCTTGTCTTTACAGGCAGGTGCAGGGCAGCTTTGGGAGGCAGGTAGCAGAGGTTAACCCACTTCTGTGCTCAAGACAATGATGTGAACAAGCTCAGTGTGGTTATACAGCTTTGAGATCCATAGCAAGGGCAAGGAGAACTTATATCATCTTATAGATATCTCCAAAGGGAACTATGGCTATGCTCATTCATTTGTGCCCTCCTACCTGAGCCACGTATTCCTAACAGGAGGAGCACATCTTCAGCAGCAGCCATAAAATTTGCACCACACATTTGGAGATTCTATTTTTTCCATCTGAGGAAATGTTTGCAGGTATAACACAAATAGCTGCAGAGACAGCTGTGTGCTTGGTGATCCCTTTGACACAAGAAATGGGCTGTCTCTGCACAGGTGCATGTATTTATAGGCAATTACTCCTTAGAATGCTCTAAAGCTAAAAATAACATAAAAATGGACCTTTCCAGTAACCTAAATCCATATTATCTTCCTTTGCTAAGCATTTAAAAGAACATCTGAATCCATATTTACAGTAAGCCAAAGTTTGTGTGGATGTTACCATACAGCTGTTGTTGAAGGACATTAATTTCAAACAGTTTTGACTCCTGGAGTTGTGTGTTTTCCTACCAAGCCTGTTCTTGAGCAGTATGAGTCCTCACACCTTAAAATGTCTGTCCTAGACCTCTCAGTAATGCAAGAATTGTGGTTTCCTTTGTTGTCTTCTGAAGGGCCAGTAGAAAAAAATTATTCTATATATTTTTGTTTAGAGATAATGTGTCCTGAGGGCTAAAATCCCAGGATGTTTAATAATTATATTAGAGTTTCTTGAAATACAGCCCACTGTGGAGACAATTGTCTGCTACTGACTTGGGTCAAACTCTAGAAAACTTTGAGAGCTGTTTGTTAATGAGTCACTTCCTTCCATCAAAAGGAGGAATTGTAATTTAATTTTTAAAATAAACAATTCCAAACAGAATTTGTGCTACCAGTGACATGACTCTCAGGTCAAATTTTAAGGAAGAAAAATACCAGAGCTGCCAGAGGAGAGCTCATCCAGACCACTAGAGGAAAATCAGACATTTCCAGGCACATGGGGACAACGTGAACCCAGCAAAGTATCCTTTTTTTACTTAAGTTTGATTAAGAAAATGTCCTGACTCACTGATACTGAATTCTGCAAATCTTGATATGCCAGAAAAATCCTATAGAATACCAAAGGCAGAATCAATGTTAAAACCAAGGCTGGGGTAGGTCATCAACCTGTAATCAACAAATGCAGGAGATGTTTTAAACAATATTTTCAATATAAGAAGAAAAACTCACATGCTACCCATTAAACTCTAGATCCTAAACCTTTCCTTCATTTGCAACCATGTCTTAATCAAAGAGCATCACATCAGTACAGTAAGAGTTAACACTTTAACTGTTTAATGAAAAAGGTCAGTAAAGCAGGAAGTGGTGAATGGTAATTAATGTATGAATTAACTTAAGCTTGAAGTTAAAATAAATTCCCTAACTGGAGGTCCTACTAGGAAGAGTCAGACATTTAGAAGAGAAAACATTTAGAAGACGCTGATAAATTTATGACCAACATGTAAGGCTATTGCCTCTGTCAGCTGGAGTTGAAGTCTTCTGGAGCACTTCCAGTCCTATCAACTGTGTTCCCATGGACCAGATTTACCAGAGGATGCATCCCACTTCTTCCCATTGATGTCATGTATGCTCCAGACTCTCAATAAATACATGCTGCACCACCTCTCTGAACTGCCCTTTGGCAGAGCATGTGTCCTGCCACTGGCTGTGAAGGAAGCCAAGGAAACTCTAAAACTATTCATAGCAGTTTGCACTTCACAGCTACGTGCTGTGCAGCTTCTTCCCCACTCCCAGCCTCAGACAGGGCTCAAATTTCCCACTGCCACTGTCTTATCATAAATATTCAGTGAAAAACAGTGATGACAAAGACATGCTCCCTGGAATAAGGACCTAAGAATCTCTGTGAGGGATCTCCTGCACCTCAGAAATCCCTCCCTAGTTTTCTGCTCTTAGTTTAAGATAGATCCATTTCAACCACAGGAAGAAATTTTTCACTATAAGGGTGGTGAGGAACTGGAATGGCTTGCACAGGGAGGTTGTTGATGCCCCATCCCTGGAGGCTTTCAAGGCCAGGGTAGATGAGGTTTTGTGCAGCCTGGTCTAGTGGCAGGGTTCCCTGGTCATGGCAGGGGGGTTGGGACTTGATGATCTTAAAGGTGCCTTCCAACCTTAACAATTCTATGATTCTCTGATTCTACGAATGTTGTTGCTATTCACTTGTTCCTAATTTCTGCTTAGACACAAGAGCTTACTGGGTCAGCATCCATGCAGTTTAGTATTCTTGCCCTGACTCACCTCTGAGTGCTGGAAAGACCTAAAACCACAGTGGAGACAAAGGAAGAATAACCTACAGAGTTCTGATTTCTAACATTTAGAAAGAGTACAGTAAGTCCTGAAGCTCTAAGTTTGATATCCCTCCCAAAATGCTTTTTATCGTTAATTATAACTGGAGAGTATGGATGGGCATATATATTTAAGACCTGGCTAGTGACCAGAGGCAAGAGAAGATGAAAAATAAGGAGGGAGAAATACTGAACAGATTACATTTTTTTATCTCAACATTTTTGACAGAAGTCTGAGAATGGTTTTCATTTCATCCCAATTAGCTCAGCCTACCATACTTATGAAAAACTGGAAGTCACCCAAGTTTTTACCACAAGAACAATTCAGTAACATTAAGAAATATTTTTATTAATAGCGTTCGTGTGTGTGTGTAACATCTGGGCACATGTAAGTGTTAATGATCATTAATGTTTGCTTCTCTGCTGAAATAACTGAAACCATGCTTGATTTGGCCAAACAACCTGATCTCACTTTTCTATCTCCACCCCAGTTTTGATATAAACGAGGTCATTATCACTGCCAGCAACTCAGAAAAACAAATCAAAACAAAAATATAGGGAATAGATTAAAAACCACCTCCCTTTCATAATTCAAGGACAGAAGAGTCTGAAATAAGCTCATAAATTAGCCCCTGAGGGCCATTTTGATCTGTTCAAACAACACAATGGTTTTGCAGTGTTTGGGTATCTTGTTTACCAGGAGATGGCTCTTTTCCTATTCATCAACAGGGCTAAGAATAGAAAGGAAAAAATCCATACAGAAAATCAGTGTTCTCTCAGCTGTCAAGTTCCCTGAAGGCAAGATCATCTATGTCCATCATCTGAAGAGCATAGCTCAGAGGTATTGCCAAGGTCCCATGACTGAACATACTTGGACAACCATGATGCTTTACAGAACAAAGGATGGTCCTTGCTGGTGGCCAGCTCTCTGGTTCAACTTCTGAATAACAGCCTCCCAACTTACCATGTAAATTAACGTTATCACTCCTGAAGTATCCATTAGAAATATTTTCTTCTCAAGACTTGAGTGCAGGGGACAAAAAAAAGCAGGTGGGACCAGTCACACTTTTTAAACTTTATTTGCCTAATTTACATTTCCCAATTCAGAAGCCAGTCCCCTTTATATTTTGTGGAAACAGCAGGAGGCTAATTCAAGATAAATCTTAATTTAGGACTCTGAATCCCCAGTCTCTAAAGTGTCCCTCTTTTAGCTGACTATGCCTTTTATGCCTTAAGGATGTAGGCTGCATTCCCCATAGGATAAGAACACTGTCAGTGCCCTCAGTAAAGGAGGTCTTCATCATATATGTTCAGACTTCAGTGAGACACAGTCTTTGGTGGTATCTCCAACTGTTTTGACCTTAGAAAAACTACCACCATTAATTTTATGACAGTGTGTCGTGTGCCTTCCTTATTATTGTAACTTGCATTGTGGCACTAGGGAAGGTATTTAATCACAGAGATTTAATAATATATTCAATTAGTTCTCTAGAAGTCTGAGTAATAGCAGAAATCATAACAATCTCAGCAGGTTTGGTAGTATAGTGTTGTAAGGATAACACTAATTCTTTGAAATATTATGGTAAGTGACCTTCACGTGGTGGCTTCTCACAACAGCATTGCTGGACGGGGATGGTGACTCTTTTAGGAGGACAATACACTTTTCAGAAAGTGCATTTGCATCTTCAATGTTAATGCAAACACAGGTTTGACTGCACAGTCACGTCTAATGAAGGTGTTCATTTCTTTACTCCAACTGGCAAAGCATTGCTACAGTTTGAACACATTGTTCACCCTCGTCACCCCAGACTGTCCCACCTGCATTCAGGTTGCATTTCATCAGTCTCTCATTTGCCTTCTCCCACATTTGCCAGTTTCATGTTAATGCCTCAAATGGCACTGGACAAAGTTCCCCTCTATAAAGAGTTGGGTGAAATATGCCTCTTTCTCTTTAGTGATTTAAGACAAATTTCACCTGGAGACTCTGGGATCCTCTTCTTAGCAAGATGATTGTAGGGAACAAAGTTTCTGTTTAGAAGTAGAGCACTAGCAATTAATGCAAAACAATTAATGCTTTCAACAGATAGAGAAACTCTTGAAACTAGATGCCCATATGAGAGCACAAGCCATGCCTGCATGTGATGCAACCCTGCCCAAGTCTAGTGGTTCAGCTGGTAAGTTCCTCTAAGTTCACCGGCCCAGTGATTTATTCCCTTCAGGATACAGATAAGCTTCTTAACTTGGAGTGTCCAAGTTAAGCAGTACTTTCCAGTGGGTGGAAGACACATGCAGAGGACACTGTGCTTGCTGATGCCTTTCAGACACAATCTCCTGTGGTACCTCCTCCCAGGAGTGTGAAAAGTCAGTCACCAAGTTACTACACCAAACTGGTATTGGGGCCCTTAACCCATGCACTGCACTACAGAGCTGGGACAGAGCTGCCTCTG
>NW_009953655.1:2095940-2120173 GCF_000747805.2 Chaetura pelagica | reverse complement strand
ACTTTGCATTTCACACACAAAATAATAGTTTGAGGCTCTCTCCTTGTGCCCACAGCTGAATATATGAAATATAGGAAGAAGTTTTCATCTTGTTCTGTGTTTCTTTGAGGTGAAAGCAAGATACACATAAAAACTGGGACATGACAATGACAACACCATTAAAAAAAAAAAAGTTGTAGCAAACAGCCCAAAACAGTCTTCATGCCAGAAACCACCACTAAATAAAAGGGCATGACAAAACAGCAAAAGTGTTTCCTTCCAAATTCCCCTTAGTTTTCTGGTAGTTTCTTTGCCTTATGATCATCCAGCCATTATTTTCTCTTCTCCTCACAAACCTTCAGAAATACCTTTGAGGAAGCCCTGCAAATTCTCTCTGGGGGTAGATGACATGGGTTTTGTGTGAGAACATTGTCTCTGGACTCAGCAGCTTCTCCACTTTCTTTTTTTCCCCTCCGTGTTTCAAGCACAGAACTAACTCTGTGAAAATACATTTAAATGTTCATATTATTCTAAATCCTTGCACAGAGTTTCTCCATTCCCCCTGGCAAAGGAGATCATCAGCTTGCAGACAACTGGGTGGTGGCCTCTGGCTACAAGACATCCTAACCATCTTATAGTGTTCGTAAACAAAGTCCACCGGATGCTCAGCATCCAGTTTGCATGAAACTCTGCCAAGTCTGTGAGGACAAAATGTTGAACTAATAATGAACTTCCATAAAGCAGGTCGTATCATAAACTTCCACGAATTACTGTTGTAAGCTGCAATAATTTGCTCTGCTGTAGGTTCCAAGCAATGTTTTTTCTGTCCTTTCTGTCCTAAAACTGCAAAAAATCCTTAGAAAGAAGGACCAAATCAGACGTGCTCTGCCTCCAAACCTTGTGGAGCCACTTTGCAACATTGATCATGGGAGCTTGTGTTAATCATGTACACAAACAGTGACAAATCTCTGATTGTTTTAGAGTCAAGATCTTTCTCTGAAGAAAGTGGAAAAAATAGTCAGTTTTTTTTAAAACTGCAAAGACCTTGACTTTAGACAGCAGTTGTTTACATCCAGTGGGAGCCAGGAGTTGACAACTTCTCTGAAAAACAGGTCCAACAACGCAAGGGACTTTTATCACGTCCACATGTATTATAACTTCAGCTATGATGTTCCTTGTCCCTTGGCTCTCCCAACCTTTGATCAACCCCAGACTGCAAGGAAAGAGAAGATCTGACAATTATGAGAATACAGGTAGAAGTCACTTTTTTTTTTTTTTTTCTTTTCTCTCCTCACCTTTCCCTATTTCCCTGTCCTAACTAGTTCTCTTTACCAATGAGCTTCATGGATGTGTGCCACAGCTAGTATGGCATTCTCCATCTACCTTACTGTGATGTCTTCTCCTCCAGAACAGTAAACCAGCAACTTCGGTTTCCAGTTTATTCATATAATAGAACTATAATTTTACTATTAACATATTTCAGTGGAAAGTGTGTTTGTGTTGCTTCAGCCTACTAGGTGGAGTATCCTACATCCCATTTAAATTTGGTCAGGAATACATAGTTTTCAAGAGAAGAACCTGCCAATAAGGCCACGATGTTGTAGTTTGGTGGTTCAGCTGCCTGGGAAATTACCAGATTTCTAAATCTGTTCCCAGATATCAGTCTGCTCCAAGACTTCAGCCTTTTGTCCCAAACTACTCCATGTAAAACCCTCTTGAAGCAAAGCACATAAGAGTTACATATTGTGATGAGTAGCTTTGAGACACTGATGTCCTTTCCTGAAACAGTCATTAATAGCCCAACCCTGCAAGATGTGGAGTTCCCCTGGTTTTCACTAACGTCAATAGAATGTGAAGGAATTTGGTGCTTTCTTGCAAGGAAAAAGCAACGAGGAAGACTAGGCTTTAATGACTGGGAAGATGTCCCATCCCAACTGTGTGTTGTATCTACAGCTCCTGATGTTAAAAACTTTCCTGAATGAAAAAAAAAGACAATCTCAACACAATCAAAACTGTCTATTATTTTCCCTTTGCAAATATCAGCCATACTTTGATTGTGTTCTATATTCCTCCTACCTTTTTTCTCTCTTTCAACCTTGGCCTGGTGTTATCTATATAATCTGTTATAGGGAACATGGCTCACTCTGTTTCTATTCATGAAACATCCTTCAGTCCCAAATGCGAGGCTAAGAAATTTCACAAAGGCACAACCATGATCAGTTGAGGAGAAAAAAAGATACCTCAGAGACAGGCAGGAGAGAAGACAGAATGTGTTCAGTCAGCAGATCCTGTGGCAGCTGAGAGGAGAGTCCCTCTGAGGGACTCCATCCTGATACATAACTTTTCCAAGCAACTAATTTTTTAGGAGTTGAAGAGGGCTGGCAGGTAAACTGCCATGAACACCAAAGTCCTCTGTTTATCCTGTGCAACAGTGCAACATTCCCCCCCAACACTGAAACCCTGGGCCCCAGCCTTCATCCAGAAGAACAATCTCTGGGCAGCCTGTTCCCGTGCTCACAGTAAAGGAAGTTTTTCCTCATTTTGAGGCAGAACTTCCTGTGTTCCAGTGTTTGTCCATTGCCCCTCACCCTATCACAGGGCATGACTGAAAAGACACTGGCCCACTCTTCTTGACACCCACCTTTCAGATATTTGTAAACATTCATAATATCCTCTCTCAGTCTTCTCTTCTCCAGACTAAACAGCCTCAGGTCTCTCAGCCTTTATTGCTCAGGAGATCTCAGCACCACAACAGGACTAGTAGATGGAGAGGAACAAAGAACTGAGTTGTAAGTGTGGTGAGCAACTACATATTTGCCAACAGGACTGAAAATAACATGTCATATATATATTTTTCTAGGTCTTACTCATGTACAAAGGTCTGTTTAAAAATTCACTGCAATCATTGGGACTTTCTCCATTGACACCACTAAGCTCCAGATTCAGCCCATAAAAAGCTGTAGCAAGACTACAACCATATGGAATTATTTCTGAGTCACAGTAGTAAGAGATATAATAAAAATATGTTGGCCTGTTTTAGCTGGTAAACATACAGCCTTGGCAGGCTCAGCAAGAGACCAGATGCTAAATGGCCTGGAAACTATCCCCTCATCCTTAGAGGTGGCAACTTCAGGGTGAAGACCATGAAGTGTGAGCACATCAGCATTGCTACTGGCTGTTTTCTACCTGTCCTGTGGATGTACAGACCAGTCTGGCAGGCCAAAAGCTAAAAATTGCCTGTATCCAAACAAACCCATGGGAAAGGACAAACTGAGCTAGACAAATTACAGTTATGAAATACAAGTATTTTATTAAATCTTGGCTGTATTTTGTATCCTCCTCCCCCCAAAAAAAAGTCCAACTTCAAAACTAATCTGGAACTGACTGCCTATGTTATAATTTACTAGAAACTCTGTTGTCATCGCTTTGGTTCATAGAAAGGAAAAATAAGAGCAGCAATGGCTTTCATCAGTTCCTGTTTAAAAACAAACTGCTGCATTTTAATAGGAAAAAAAAAAAAATACTGAGATGGAGCCAAGTCCAAGTTTGCGGTAACTGTGGGGAGGTCAGCCAGGCCAGCCAGGGTGGAGAAAGGTGGGTCAGGTTAGCAGAGGGCAGACAGGTTTCCCAGTGCCCTCCCTCCTTTAGCCCTGGGGATACCCCTCCTGACCCTCTGGCTGGATTAGCTCCTCTGGCTCCAGCTGAGGCAGGACATCTTCTGACTCTCTGCCAGCAGCTGCATGTCTGTGTGATAGTGCATAGAACAGAGACTGAAGAGAAGAAAAGGGTGTGGGAGAGCTGGAGGATCTCACCATGTCAAAGACTCTACCAGATGTCATTTAGGTGCAGGATATTGTCACCACTGCCTTGGCTGAAAACATCCTTTGAGGATCCTGACTGCTGCAGATCCAGGCTCCTGACTGAAAGGTGAATAACTCCTCCATTCTCCATTCCTCCTATCTAGGAATCACAGAAACACATTATTGCTGGAGTTGGAGGGGACCTCTAGAGATCATCGAGTCCAACTCTCCCTCTGAAGTAGGATAACCTAGAACACTTTACACAGGACTGTATCCAGGTGGGTTTTGAATAACTCCAAAGATGGAGACTCCACAACCTCCCTGGGCAGCCTGTTCTAGTGCTCTGTCACCTTCACTCATATTTAAGTGTAACTTCCTGTGTTCCACCTTGTGCCCATTGCCCCTTGTTCTGACACTGGGAACTACTGAGAAGAGCCTGTCTCTATCTTCCTTGCACTCACCCTTAGATACTTATATGCATTGATAAGGTCTCTCCTCAGCCTTCTCATCTCCAGGCTAAAGAGCCCCAGCTCTCTCAGCCTTTCCTCAGAAGAGAGATGATCCAATCCCCCCATCATCTTTGTCATATTCCTCTGGACTCTCTCCGGCAGTTCCCTTTCTCTCTTGAACTGTGGAGCCCAGAACTGGATGCAGTATTCCAGCTGTGGCGTCACCAGGGCAGAGTAGGGGAGAATGACCTCCCTCGACCTACGGGCCACACTCTTCTTTATGCAACTAGGATTCCATTGATCTTCAAGCTTAGTCATTTTTCAGATTTCCCTCTTAGCAGCCATTTGTTCAGGACCTACCAGAACCACATCCAAAGCTTGTGAGTGTAAATATAATATATTTAAACAAGAACAGAAATATCAAGGACAAAACAGTACTACAGCTTTTACAAAGCAGCTTATAAAATCACCACTGCTCAGTGGATTTTCCCAAGCACTGGCCTGACAGCTCAGGTGAAACAGAGAGGGGGCAGCTGAACCAGTGACTGTAATTGCTGTGAAAAAGCAGCTCCATCTCATTTAACTTTCACAGAGCAGCTCTCTGGAGTTCACCATTTTCTGTGTCTGGTTTCAGGCAACTGGTGAACTGTTAAAGGGAAGTGTCAGCACACACCACTCCCCCAGCTTGAGCTGTGTCAGAAAACGCTGCTTACATCTTCCTGTTGAAATGCTGCTTCATTTTGAGTCATTTATGGATGGACCAAGTTTATTCAGGCTTGGCTTGCTTTCATAAACATTGTCATGCGACAACACACAGTCCCTGCCCCATGTGTGTGTGGTCAGTACATTGGTCAATAGATTGTTTATTCCAACCGAATGGCTCATGTGCAATAGGATTTTCTTAGGTCTTTGTGTGTCCCTTTCTTGCAAAAGTAGCAGCACATGTTGTGTTGGTTTTGTTGTTTTCTTTTTTTTTTTTTTTCTCTGTAAATAGCAGTGAGATCAGAAAGAGAAAAACACAGGCTATTTTTACAGATGCATCTGCAGAGGAAGCATGTATTCCCTGTGACTAGATACTGAATATCTACACTCAATACCCTTCCAAAAGGCTAGTGTATGACAAGTCACAGTTTGTAAAACAACTCACAATTTGTAAAACAGACATTCTGGAAATCCAGCTCCTGTGAAGACTGCATGGGAGAGGAAATATGAATTTAGGTGTGTCCTAAGATCCCAAGATGCTTTTAAAAGATAAAAGATGTCTCAGTATTCTGATTTTTTACAGCAAGTGTCCTTTTGGGGCCCTATGCAAAAACTTCAAGCAAATTTTATTTTCTATTAAAAAACACTGTATCTCATTGGAAAAAAAATAAAATAAAATTGTCCACTGTATTTGGAAGCTCGAAACAAGATGAAGGCCCCTTGTTCAAGACACCATACAGACATCATGGTCCAGGATGGTGGCAATCTAAGGGAAATAAATAGATAAGAAAGAAGCACCAGAACCATTCTCTGATGAATGAAGTTACAACAGGATTAACTGACTTACACAAGGTCAATCTGGAGAGAGAAATGCTAAACCTCAGTCTCCTGACTCCAAAGCCAATGCCTTAACCACAACATAGTCCTTCCACAATGAAAGAAGGATTACTTTTTACTGTTGGAAGCTGTTCTTTTCATCCTATTGGTGTTTAAGAACTGAATGTTTTGTTAACCATTAATTTTGGATGAGTTTACTATATGAAATCTTATAGCACTTACAGTAGTTTTTGGAGATTTCCTTTGTTGGATCATTCAGGCAAGTAGATATATCTTATTCTTTCCTTGGCTTCTTTCTGTGTTTGTTTTGGCTACCAATTCATTCTACTTACAAAAATAATAAGGGAAATCTTTCAAAAAAATTAACACACTTACTGATGAGAGAGTCAAAAACATATTGTGCCCTTGCAAAGAGTGAGTGACAGAGAAAATGCCTCTTTTATTTTTCCTTAGCCTAGAAGAAACAAAATATTTGACAGAAAGAAAAAAAATGGTAAATTTGGCAAATTTGAAACAGGAGAGGGCTGCACACACTTATGGAAAGCACCAGCCTCATGTGCAGCACCAAAACTCATTCGACACCTGAAAGAAAGGTTTTCTTTAATTGGGAGGCCAAGCACAAGAGCAGTGGGTTTCCCCAAACACACACAGACATTTAGCTTCCATCTGACAAACACAGGTCAGTGAATTTGCATTCTAACTATTTTTTGGGGGGTGAGTCAGTAGTTCTTTTTACTTTGCTTATGGCAAAAGTCATTAAAATATCCAATGGAGGAAGGTCTGTGCAACTCCGAAGTTCCCACTTAAAGGAAAATTAATTTGTAGCCTGTATAAGTTTTATGTTGGATATTTGCTTTATTAATTTTCTTCCTTTTATGTTCCTGGGCAACAACATGATGTTTTGAAAGCTGGACTGGGACCTTATTTAAAAGATCTATTCAATCTGGTTTCTGTTGAACATTTATTTTGCCAATGTAGATGTCCCACCAGAGATCCTGGGGTGCCTGGCACCATCACTTGTCACCAAGTCACCAGTGAGCATCAGCTGCAGCAGTTGCCTCATGAGCACGTTGCTTTTGTAACCCAGAAGGCTGAAGGCAAGGGCTGAATGGGATCTGCCCCACAAAATTGCCAGCTTCCTTTTCAACTGTTTAATTAAAAACACTAGTCCAAAGCTGCATTTTGTTGGGAAGGGTCTGGATCAATTCTGGAGACTTTGGGATTACTCAGCCTCTTGAGATCATAGAATCATTGAATGGTTTGGATTGGGAGGGATTTTAAAGAACATCTAGTTCCAACCCTACTGCTGTGGACAGGGGCACTTTCTAATGGACCAGGTTGCTCAAAGCCCCATCCAACCTGGCCCTGAACACTTTCAGATAAGGTTGCAAAGAAAGAGTCTGAGATAAAAATTCACACAGAGTGATACCTAACATGACACGTCCCCTCACCCACAGACCTACTGATGTCCCTCAGTGTCTTATACCTGTCTGCAGGAGCTGGGCCATGGAAAACCTTCCTCTTCCCTTTGTCCTGACAGTTTAGTTCTCATAGCAGGATAAAGCAGTCACTGGTGAATTCTACACAGCCCGTAAGGAATGCTCTTGTCTCATCTCCCTTCTGTATTCAAATGGTTTAAGAGGCATCAAAGCTGAAGAACAGCAGACAAAGGTTTAAGCTTCTTCAGGCATCTCCTCTGAAATGCCTCAACACCCACCCACATCCCTGCATAGCTTGTGGTCTCCAGGTGCACTGTCCCTAAGGACAGTAAATCTGGTCTTGAAATGAGCTTTCAGGCAGCCTTCAAATGACATTGAAGACAAAAGGATCCAATGCTTGTGGTCTAGTGTTTACCAAGGGTTTGCCCTTGAGTCCTTGACTTGTTCCCACAGTAGCTCAGTATTCTATGCTATCCAGGCATTGCACAGCTCCAATGTTGCTTTGCTCCGTGGGACAAACAAGATGGGTTCATTCCAGGAAGAGTGACAAAGCAGAGCTCTTTTTCAACCAGTAGACATCTTGTCATTCTCCTTGCAGGCAAAGTGGACCTAGAGCATCCATTTATTTTCTCAAGGTTTAACACCACAATGAGCTGACAAGCCCAACACCAAGGAGTCAGGGTAGATGGGGTCAGACTCTCCACAAGTCTTCTCTTCTTTTTTTTAATGTTTCATCTTGAGGGGCCAGTCATAACTTTTTGTGTAATGGAACTAAGAAAGTTACCAGTGTATCATTCCCACTGGAAACAGACTCCTTTATCAGTACTTTTAATTAATTTCAGGATCCTTAAATTATGTCCATATGAATGGTAGGTAGAGTCTGATCTTCAAATACCCATGTGTATTAATTAAGTTATTACTTTAATAAAAAGAATCCTCATTTAAGCTATGGGAAATTGCAGTGCATGCATGAACATGATCCTTGTATCCACACTACTTTTTCAAGTACATTTACCTTGCACACACACTCATCCAAAATTAATTTAATGGCCCCAATCCACTCCTCAGGACTCTGCAGATGGCAAAGACTAATCATAAACAATTTTTTGAGAAAGTACTAAGGGAGCAGAAAGAACTTGGAAAAGAGGAAGGATAAAAATATAATTACTGTAAATTGTGTTATTCCATGCTGCAGAAGGAGAGTAAGAGAACAGAAGTGGAAGTAGCTCTGGTACGGGTTCCTTGCAGGTAACTTTCTGCAGCCAGTGAATCTTCTGCCATTTGCTTCCAGGGTATCTTGGCTCCACACTAGATTATTCTACAGAAGCAGAGGTGAAAAATAAATATTGCAATCCAGAGGAAGTTCATAGAATCATAGAACCATTAAAGTTGGAAGAGACCTTCAAGATCATTGAGTCCAACCACAATCCAAGTACCACAACCACTGAACTACATCCTGTAGTGCCACGTCTAAATGCTTCTTGAACACCTCGAGGGATGGTGGCTCCACCACCTCTCTGGGCAGCCCATTCCAATGCCTCATCACTCTTTCAGTAAAGAAATTTTCCTCAATATCCAACCTAAACCTCACCTGGCACAATTTAAACCCAGTCCCTCTCTTCTTATCACTAGTTACTTGGGAGAAGAGACCATCACCAGCCTCTCTACTACCTCCCTTCAGGTATTTGTAGAGAGCAGGAAGACCTCCCCTGAGGCTTCTCTTCTTCAGACTAAATAACCCCAGTTCTCTCAGCCTCTCCTCATAAGACTTGCCCTCCACACCCCTCACTAGCCTTGTTGCTCTTCTCTGGACACGCTCCAGGACTTCAATGTCTTTCTTACCCTGTGGCACCCAGAACTGAACTCAGTGCCCAGACTGTGGCCTCACCAGCCCTACAGCAGAGAACATGACTGCTGAAATACTGGTGGGATGACAACTTCACTTATCAGCACATCATTTGGCTTTATATTCCTCCAGCTTTTCAAAAAGGAGAGGGAGGGATTTTCCACCTCATCAAGACAAGTATCAAGTTAAAATAAATAGTTTTATAAAAAATGAGCACACACAGAAATTTCTTCTACATTCCTGAGTGCCTTTTTTTTTTTTCTTGGCTACAATTATGAGTCTTCAAGATCTCTGAGGCACTATGTAAATCTGTTGCCGAATAGATCAAGAGCTCTGTCTGCTTTGATGTGTGCAGCAATGACTAGAGAAACAAATGGGTGGCAACTGGGTTTGACTTCTTGAGTATAGCATCCTCATACAGCCCAGTTTATTTAGCCTTTGTCTCATTTTGGAAGCAGGTACTTCACAAGCAGCTAAAAGGCAGGGTCAGCTTTGAGGGAGTTCAATAGTTTACAAAATTGCAAGCTCCAGTTTTTCTTTAAGTATGTTTTATTCTTTAATTTATGAATAAAGGCCATGGTATTTGCAATGTGGTGGTTAACCTCTATCACCCGGCTTTATGATTGTGAATTCTGTGCTGGACCATGAATCCATCATGTTTTATTGAGAAGGAGACAGTCTTGCATTTTAAAATGTGCAACAACGATCTTTGACTTCATTCTTTTGATTTGGGTCAGCTAGCAAAACTGGAGGAATGTTTATGATTAAGGGAACTTATAAATCAGAGAGAAAGGAGACAAATTCATTAGTTATTGGTTATGGCAACTCTGGAGTTCTGACGTTCCCTTTTTTTTTTTTTCCCTAAATAAAAAATTCTCCAGAACAGATTCACAATGTGAATTCTTTGAGATAAACTCCATATCTGATTAAGCCACATTTAATTCAGCTGACATTTAACTTTAGGAGATATTCAAGGCTTGGCTTTTTTGTTTTTGCACTTATCTCAAGCATCTCTCTTGTATTTGAGCTCTTCTACAGAAAGTAAACAGAAACAGTAAATTACACAGTGAACATAACAATCCTTCTTCCCTGATGAAAAGTCCTTAGGAATTCCTGTACTATGTAGCCTTTAAATTTCCCAACAAGTTTTGTTTGGCTAAAACAACTTTCAGAAAGTCATTCCGTTTTAATTAATGACATTGAGAAATGAAGGAATCTATCAATCTTTCCATGGTTCGTTGCAACAGTTAATCAACTTAACAGTTAAAATGTGTCTTATTTCCAGTTTGGAATTGCCTCATTCTAGCTTCCTGCCCTGGATAAGCAGCACATTCTTCCTCAAGAAAAACAATTAATTACACACTACAGTGAAGTCCTCTTTCAACTTTTCTGATAAACTAAAATAAGGAACTGGAGTTCAGTGAGTGGCTCACTGCACAGCATTTCCTGCAATCATCAAATCATTTGAGTTTGGGTTTTGTTGTTGTTTTGTTGTGGGTGTTTTGGTTTTTTTCCCTGAACCTGCACCTTCAGGAAGGTTTTGAAAGGGCAAGCACGAGAGCTGGGTTAGTTTGTCTTCTAGGCTGGGATAGAAGTGTCGCAGTCCCTGATGCCATGTGGAGGCTGAGTTATTTTCCAGCATCAGTGTTTCTTTCCACTTCCCATGTCATGTCTATCATGGACCATCCTCTGCAAATATTGATACTGGGTTTCTGCACTCCATGGCAAGGATTTTCCTCAATCTTTGTTGTTAATGATCACAACTCTCTTATTTTTTTTTGGCTTCTGTGAATAGTCCCAACAAATGGTAGATAAATGAACCTTAACATAACCAGTTTCCTTCTCTTTTAAGCACCATGATAGCTGTTTCTCTGGCATAACACTTTGAAAACCTTAGAGATGCAGTCATTCTCTGCTGTTGTACTGTGGTGTTTTCTGCAAACAGCATTTGCTTTTCTTGCAGAACTCAGGAGCCTCAGCCAAGCACCAGACCTCTATCGTCTCTCTTGGGGTTGGTTCAGTCTTTTGAGATGCAAGTGGAGGCTGAGGAGATGGAGTCTGCAGTGCAAGCTCTTCCCTGACCCAAGAATACTCTGCATCTGGAAAAAAAGTAGAGCAGAGCTTGGATGACTATTTCCAAAGGTGTTTCTTAGCAGCATATAGTTCATATGCAGCCACTGAGACTACCAAGGTGGGACAAATCCCCCATCGCACAAGCTCTAGGTTCCTTTGTGGTAAATGCTTGTCTAGTCAGCAGGCAGAAAGGCATTTTTAGGGCATAGATCATCCTTCCTGTACTGAACATTTCTTTCAGGATAATACGAATCACACCTTGTAAGCAGTTCTTTATCTCCATTGACAATGAAGAATATTCCTGTACATTAACTCAGACACAAACCCCCTTACAGTCAGGCAAGATTAATTCCACAAACTTCAACGGTCCCAGATGAGCAAATAATTTGGAATAATTTCCTATTTGCACTCGGAAATAAATTACTCACTAAGCAAATTACTTTGTTTGAACACATTAGCAGACACAGGTGTCACTCTGATTTCTTTGTCTGTGGCAGCAGCAGCAGTGGGAGAAAAGGCAAAGGAACCTTCAAACCTGTGTTGTATCTAAACACAGGAGTTCCCCTTCGTATCTTGGGCAGGTCTTAGCAGAGTATCATGTTTTAGGGCTTACATTGACTCCAGGATTGGACATATGTTACAGCTTTGTAAAGGGTAATTTGATATGGTGTCAGCCCTGTGTTATCATTTGCCTCACTGGCATGTTAAGCCTTGTTCATGCAGAGCTATTGAAGGAAGAGACAAAATCAATATATCTGGACAGTGATGAAGACACCAAACCAGAAACTGTGAGCCACTGACATCTGCTTTACAGGAAACTAATAGAGCACAATGTGTGTGTGTCCAGATACTTGAAATAATTGAAGAAAACTGGACACTATGCTTAATATAATCACAATCAGAATTAAAAAAAATAAACCAAAATTGTAATGGCTGTTATGTTACACATTTGAGCACAGAAATTGGGAGAACTGCATCCACTCCTTGCTGCCTGGAGTGAAAGTTGTTGGCTCTGGGCTCACTGTGAAGTCATTCCTGCTCTCTGGGAACAAAAAGCCTGAAAGCATGGGGTGATCAATGGTCGAGGGGAGACAGAAATGGATTTCCATCCAGCTGCTCCCTGGCAAGGGCATTTAACACAGTCTGGGGTGGGAATTAGCTGTACCCATTCCAGGAATGAAAGTTCAGTTGATAAATAACCTCCTGCTTCTACTAGGGAACCACAGGAAAAGATGCTGTCCCTGGTTGAGAAATTAAATGGTAGGATGGGGCACAGTACAGAAAATAGGGATCACAAGGAATCCCCCAGCATACAAGGTTTGGCATGGTCACCCCAAAAGACTGCAACACAAATTGAGGGAGCTGGCAGAAGAGCAGCTCAGATGGAGAAGTCTTTCTTTGGGAATGGAAGAATCTAGTAACAACAGCTGTGTGGAAAGACAGAGCCCAGAAATATAATTCCCCAGGATGGTGTGTACCTAGGAAACACCCTGCACTGTACAGTGCTGTACAGCCTGGCACAGTGCCACCAATTCCCCCATTTGGCATTCACTCCCACTGATATAGGCTGGTACTACCTGGGAGTCCCCATGTATGTCTAAGTTTCCATGATATTTGATGGAGAGTTAAAGTGTTACTGATCTCCCTACACAGTCTGTGGCTGTGCAAGATGTCCTAAGGCATTCAAGAACACCTGAGTAAGCCTGGCAGATATGGCACAGAGTTACATCCTACTAATTGTTCCTCCATCCCATATGTGTGAATAGGTGGACCCATAAAATTCCTCACCAAACCCAAGTTCCCCTTCTGGCACTTGGATGGTGGGAGATCACTCAGAATGGGGAAACCAAAGTCTAGCTCCTTCCCCAGAGAGGTTAAATCCAAATTCCCTTCTCCTCTGAACAATGCCCTAATTGCTAGCTACAGGAGAACTTGAATGGGAAGCAGAATCCTTTTATCCAGTAGGAGTTCTGCCACTATGTACAAAAAATGAAATATATTCTCTAAACATGTGGGAATGAGTAAACATGACATTATAACCTAAGGACTCTACGTGGGAGAGCAAGACCTTGATGCTGACCTTGCTCAAAGGACTGTTTCTGTGTTTTGCCAAATGTGATGTAAAATGCTTGAACAGAACATCAGGGAAATCTTGGAGCACTTACCCCACCAGTCAAAGGCTCATCCGTGTTCTCTCTGGTTTCGTAAGTCTTTTTCCTCTTCCAATAATTCACCAAGTAAGAAAACTTCAGCCCTCTCCAGAAAAACCTACAGCCCTGGGGCTATGGACAAGCCTTGAGCTGCATGAGGAGGGCATTACATCTTGGGCACTGACAAAGTGCAGGTCACCCTAACACAGTGATGTTCTGAAAGAAAAACAAGTTTCTCCTTAGTTCATGAACAAAAGGATACAGAAGTGCCTTTGGGGCAAGATTTGAGGCTGTCAATCCCAGAGGAGAGATAGAAACTTCTTTGGATCCTGGACTCCCGTGCATAAGCCCTATAAAAAAGCAATGTTTACGGTACATTCCTGCCAATATTATTTCCTGTAGGGAACTGGGGATCTCTGTCTGGGGAGCATTCTCTCTGGAGAAATATATATGGTTTACAATAGTGCCTGTGTCCCTCTGCAGCCTAATTTGTACTTGGGAGCAAAAGCAGTTGCCCAATCCATAGGTCTACATCTATTAAACAGGCTGATAATAGGGGCCATAACTAAACCACAAATTAACTTTTCCTCCCTTCCTTGCAAAGGCCAATGAACCTTTTGGAACAGACAGTTCTGTGACACTGTACAAAACAGGTCTTACCAGAAAAGAACCCAATTGTCATGCTTTGCCATTTTAAACTCACCCAACCCTGCCTCAATGTAACCCATCCCCAAAAATAAACTTCTTATTAGTAACGAAGAAGTGAAAATTAAATATCGAATGTTGGTTTGTTCTTTGGTTTTTTATCCTGCATAGCTTTAAACAACACACATTTTTTATTCTGGTTCTTGTCAGAGAAAACAAAGCATGGATTGAAAAATCTGGAACATTGGCCTTGCTGAACAAGTTTCAGCCCTGTTTCCAAAGACCAGAAGAGATTTCCACAGCAAAATATTTTCATCACATAAGAAAGGTCTCTGACCTACTCTGAAGAATTGTTCTTCAGCATTTTATCATTTGCTCCTTTATCATTCTGCAAGCTGGGAAAAGAAACTCAGAGAACCACATTATGTTATTTGTCTCTCTACTAATTCTTGTATCAAATATAATTTTGTTCAAAAAAAACACCCCAACTTCAACATGTGTGGCTGAGCAGAGCTGCACAATCTGTGCTGTCTTAAGAATAAAAAAAAAGGTAACCCAAATTTTCACAGACAATTTATTTTGCCATAAGCTTTTAGAGGCATAAACTGTCTCAGACTAAATCACTCTGAGATAGGATGCATCAGCCGTGATGCTTTGCTGACAAAACCCTGTACAACAACAAGCCAAACCCTTGGCCCAGAGACAATGCACATCCAAGTAGAAGTGTATCTGAAACCCCTGGAAATCAAGACTGTCTTTAAGATTGGCTGAACTAGTGCCCAGATGTAAAATGCTGCAAACTGAATCTTCCTTTCTCATCCTCTGTGGACATCAGAGTGTGAGCTCAAATGTCAGATAAAGCCAGAGTCAGAATGGCCAAAATTTTATTACATAACTTCTGCATGATGCTTTTGCCTTTCTACCCTCTAATGATGGAACAAATCCATGGTGGCTCACTGTGGGAAACATGGAAACAGAGCCCCTCTTCCCTGCTTCCTCCTCAGCAGTGCATTAGCTCCCTGCATAAACAAACTCTCGCAGCAGCAATAGCACAATAAGTTTGATAGGCAGCAAACACAGTAGGAAAAATGTCAATTATTTTGCATTTTCTTAACAAAATACAATAATATTTCACTGCTCTAGTCAAAACCAACAAGTTTACTGTTACAGAGAAGGACCCTGGGACAGATTTCATCACGAGGGGGCTGTTCACTGCGCAAACAAAAACAACAGCACTTTTCATAAGGAGTGGAATAGTAAAAAATAGTACCCACAAAACCAGTCAACTCTTCAACATATTCAAAATTTAAAACAAATGTACAAAGGTACTTGAAAGGAGCCAAAAGAAAAGAAATGGACCAAAATGTCTTCTCACTTGAAATAATGAATAACAAGTAGTGATTTGTCACTCAAGAAACTTTCTCTTTCAGTGAGAAGAAAAGACAGGAGGCAGCATTTTAGCCTGTTTTCTCTCATACACCTTCAAAGTCTGCAGGGTGTAATCCTGAAAACCAGTTAGTAGACCAGGATGAAATGACAGCCTTTGGGGAACCAACAACAGCCACATCCAGTTAATGTTATTGTATGATCCATTTCATGGTTTGGAATTAATTGCAACTGGGGCATGGAAAAAAAAAAATAATCCTGAAGCCTAAAGTGGTTTTTCAAATTCATAAGGAAGTATTTTCCTCTGAATAATAATGTTGTTATAAAGTTACGATGTTTCTCTTTTTTAAAGAAACCCTTGATTTTCTTTCAAATTTCTGTTACTTGTGGCCAGGGTCTGTCTGGTGCTCTCATCTTGTGGGAAATTGCTGGCTGGAAGCAGTAACATTTCTGTAATTGCCACTTTCTCTGAAATAGTTCTGGGCACTCCAGAAATACCTTCAAGTATTTGGTCATAGGCATTAAAAGTTGGAGGGACAGCTAATAGCTGGTGGTTGTTCCTGAATGCTAGAAAAGGGTAAGCTCACTTGAAAACTTCTTTTGAAACATCTCAGTATGTTTCACATTTCCAAAACCAAGTGAGTTTGCTCTCCTGCCTGTGCATAACACAGAATGGTACTGACTTTTCCTGCTTTGTAAATACTGATGGTGAACATCAAAAAAAGTCAGGTGAAGGTTATTACTCTCTACTTTGCACCATAAATCCCTGCCCATGGAGACTGCTCAAGCATTTGACACACGAATGAAGCTTTCCAGCATGCCCCTAGTTCAACAGGCCCCCCCTCCTCACAGCTGAATCAAAGTCAGGAATCCAGCCCAACATCAAGGTTTCCCTTGTAGTTCCAGGAAAGGATGGGTACCTCCAGAAAGAGATTGAAGACCCCTAGGATGAGCATCCAAGGCAGGTGAGTGTTTCCCCTATTGAGGTCATTTGGAGTCACAGGGACCTGTGTGCCAGCAGCAAGTGATGGGTGAACCTATCCCATCTTCAGGTCCAAACCGAGAATTGGCATCTTCAGTCATCTGAGGCCAAAGAAGGAGTTTAGGAGGACAAATGCAGGCAATGGGGCCTCAGGAAGACAATCAAAGCTGCAGACTTTGCATGCAGAAACAGCAGCTCCCAC
This sequence comes from Chaetura pelagica, assembly GCF_000747805.2. Classification (NCBI taxonomy): domain Eukaryota; kingdom Metazoa; phylum Chordata; class Aves; order Apodiformes; family Apodidae; genus Chaetura; species Chaetura pelagica. Next base: position 2,103,683 of record NW_009953655.1, on the reverse strand, counting down.
CACGTGATCAGGGGATTGTCAATGGTAAGTGTTACATTTGCAGATTTTCAGTCATACAAACTTCTGTTCAAGCACAGACTCAAGATTAGGGATCTTGTTTTTGGGTTCAATAGAGCCAACATTTAATTCCATTTTTCTTTTCACACTATGCTACATCACAATCTGATTTCTGGCAAAAATACATGTCAAAAAAAATTGCTCTGTGTCCCCCCTGCATCACAGGCACTCACCCCAACTCTGTTCCATATCCCCAAGGATAAGAGGCAGATCATGCTATGGCAGAACTACAGCTACCCCTGTGCAGCTTGGGAGGCAGCAAACAGCCTCTTCTTTAGCTGGGTGCTGTCAAATAGAGCCACAATGACTGAATTTGCTGTGCTTTCCCACAATAGGAGACACAAATTTCCTTCCCACATGCTGATTTTCATGAGTTCTGTAGGAATATAATTATCTTTGAGATACCCATCTCTCTGTCAAATTTGATGGAAATAAGCTGAACAGTTACTGGAAAGGCTAAACTGACAAACAGGTATCAGCAGACACAATTCACACTTCCCTACAAAACCACACTAGAAGGATGTATGTATCATTTACTGAACACTAGGAAAGAGCTGAGCCCTGCAAAACAGAGCGAAGAAACCACAGCAACCACCAAAGAGCTTCACACTTTTGGCTGGATCCCTCAGAGCAGCCACTTTCCAGTGATGATTCAGGGGTTAGGGTCCCAACCAACACCGAGCCCAGCAGCAGAGACAGGAGGATCATGTGGTAACAACAAAAAGACTTCAAAGTCTTTCAGCTTGAGCATTAGGCCAATGAGACATTTTCCAATAGGAAAACCTGACATTTTTCTCATTAATAGATGCAAATGTGAAAAGTGAAGTGCTTAATTGTAAGAATAAGATTTATTCTTTGCTGAGGTGTTGACCCTGTTATCTCAGATTGTGGACACTGATGGAAGGAACAGGGGGACACTTCTGTTTTGTCCTAAGCAAATTTGCCCATCATTGGTAATGGATGCAGAAGAGCTGACAGGTATCCTGGATATTGGGTCCTATTTTCTCAGACATGATGCTTGAGATTAATCCCTCTAAATAGGAGATTTTTCTTGTTCAGGTAAAGTAAATTGCTGTTTCCTTAATATTCCCTCAGTGTTGGGCAGTGTAGGGCTATTTTCCATCTTTGCTTATAAGGGTCAGCCAGGAATTGGCAGCAAGTAAGAGCCCAGCCATCTTCTAGCTGCACACAGTACATAAAATGTGGATTCACAAGAAAAGTATATTTCCTGATTCCAGGCTTACTGGATTAAAAAAGAAGACAGAAATATTTTGACAGTTTTAACCTGTAATTGTGCATACTTGTTGCCCTTGTTTCAATCGACGGCCACTCTCATGTAGTTTGCAAACTCTTGTTTTCTCTGGTGTTAGGAAACACTGAGACAGTCCCATATGCAGCATTTTGGGTATCTCAGCTCTCCAAGCTGTCGATCAGTCCCTTTCCTCTGCTGCTGTTGCTCCTTGAAGAGCCCTTGTCCTTGCAAATCAAGTCCATGAAGCTTAATTCAACTTCTTCAGAGTCTGAAGTGGTAAAACACCAATTAACTAAGCAGCACTAATTGTGAGATGGTGCCAAGGTACTCAAGGGAAAACTGAGGAAGTACATGCAGTGAACCAAGACTGTGCTTTCTTTCTTTGAGTTGCTGTTAGCTAGAACCAGAAAAAAAATCAGAGAAGGGCATCCCAGAGGTTAATGAAGAAGCCTAAAAACACATTTCTTCTCTTATTTGTAAGGCTTAATTGCTATTTAAAAAAATGATAACAATGATAATACACATTTAACATTCTACATGAGATTGCAAATATTCCATAGGGGCCTGGTTTGCTTCTCCTATAACCTGTTTATCATTACACCCTTAAACAAGATGCAATTAGGACTAGATTTCACTGGGACTGGATCACCAGGTATTTTCTAACAGAAATATCCTTTACAGAAAAATCCTTAATGTTTTCCACGGAGAGACACCTATAAACACCATTTGAAATTACATTGTCCATCTGTGAAATTGCTACTTTAAAAACCTTTCTTATTTTGAGTCTTGTTTATGAAGAAAAAGGAAATGTAAATCAAGACCCAGAACTTCAGAGAAGAATTCACTTTGTTTCTCTCTGAATGTATTTCTTCTTAAAGATTTTGCTGCATTACACATTCTTCCTTTCCTTGTCTTGCCTTGCCTGTTGAATCACAACATTTTCCTCCTGCAATAGCAAATTTTGTCCTTGAAGTTTGAATTTCTATTTCCAAACAAACTGGGCTTTCTGATGATGCCACTCAATTTAAAGCTCCTCAGTTCCAACACTGTGTCTCAGCTGGACCAGAGGACCTGAGCACACAGTTTGGCTGTTGGATAATTAAACCTGAGTGAATCCTTGCTTAGCTTTTAGAGATTCCAGCTTAAAATACCTCAATGCAGGGTTTGTGCAAACTAGTCAGAAATTTGCCTTCTGCTTCTGGCCTGAAGGCAGAAGAACTAGCACAAAAATTACTTGACTTTGAAGATGCTCAAATGATGGGAATCTTTTAAAATCAGCTTGTGTCATTAACGTCCTGGCCTCTTGATCTTACATGTGTGAGGTTTTCACTGTGTTAATCTCAACTGCTACAACCTTGATGGTCATTCACTAAGTCTACTTTGGGAAGCAACATAAACCCCTCAAAACCTAACACATGGCTTAGAGCACTCTCAGAAGGGCAATTTGTGTGAAAGTGAGACCTGCATCCCGACCCTCACAAATGGACAGTTATCTGAAATAATTTAAGTTCATGGTGACATGGGGGATTCAATTTTATGTGTCAGTTTTGCCTTTGCTGAGAGGGATCTCCCCGATTAGAAAAGGCTGCAATGCTCCAGTCACATTTACAGAACTGGTCCCTCATGTGCTGGTGGTTGGAAACCACAGCTGCGTGTCACGAGCAACAACACCAAGGGCATGAACCCACTTTGAAGCAACCCAAACTACAGGCAGTGGTGGGGAAACAACAAATTGCTAATTGTGAGATGGTTTTGTTTAAACGTGCTGATAGACAAAGGGGCTAATGCACTGCCTGCCTCTGGCACCCCAGAGATAGCTGCCTCCCTGGCTAGGACATCACAGTGCTCTGAAGTGTCCTTCCTTCCTATGGAGATGAAAGGCAGCCTGCATGGCAGCTAATTTATCAAGCATACAGTGCTCAAATATAGCCCATTTATCTCTTTCTAAGTGTTTTGCTTCTCCCACCACTCACCTCAGCAAGATAAAGTTGATGGTTAGGGGGATGCTGTGGTAGGTGCAGGAAAACATTCAATTGTCCATTGTGAATAATTTCTAAGCACACCCTATTTCTGTTCAGAGAGCAAAAGTTGCATTTTTCTAAAATACTTTGGAAATCAATAGGACTTGCACACTTGAAACATTTCCATGCTTAGAAAAATCCCATGTGTCTGATTTTCCTTTCCTGCCTTTGCTTCCCACCTTGATGCTACCTGCTGCTGCACACAGAAATGAGGGGAGGACCCAGGGCTACTCCCTGTGTGTGTGCATAAAAGGGGACATGGACCAACACACCAGGCTACACCACACGAGAACCAGGTTTCTTTGGCCCCCTGGGTACTGTGCACTGCAGAGCTGAAAGTCTGTGGGTTTGGCCCATTGTTAAAGTTTCATCACCTCCAGTAACCAAAGTGGATTTCATTTCATATTTGCTGCTAGGGACATGCAACAGGGTGCTCTGTACCCTGGTGATCACTATGCTTGCTTGTCCAAACCCTTACAACACTGGCATTCACAGTCTCACACAGCTGCCTCTGCCCATCATTTTGTGTAAAGTCTCCACACACGCCTAACCACACCTATCCAAATAAATTAATGTTCCTAACCAAATCTGCATGAGAGTAAAAAGCAAACACACTGCTCACACAGAGCACAGAAAAGCAAACAAAAATGGTTGTGAACACGATAACATCTTGTTCTATGCACCATGGACATCAGGAATGAAAAGCAGCCTACAGCTTTTCCCTTTCTAGCAACCTTTTACATCTTGAAGATGGCTCAGGACTGAACACAGTACCCTAAGACAGGTTTGCCAGCGCTAAGCAGAACAGAAGAGTTCCTTCAAGGATGTTTCATGCTTATACACACCTCTGTGCCCTCCAAGCTTTTAGGACAGCCTGACATGTCTGACTCTGATCACCTTGTGTCTCACCACAGCCTCTAGATACTTTGTTGTCTAATCAGTTGCTCTCATATTTATTTGGACAATTACCTATGCCTGAGTGTGTCTTGTCCTTCCTGAGTTGCTCCCTTACTTTTTCAGTGTCAGCCTCCAATTTATAATGGTAATTTAAAATTCTAACTTTATCCTCCAAAGAGAATTGTAACATTTTCTTCAAAGTCCATTGAGTCTTGGTTCTCTCTCAGCATTTAAAATGACCATCTCTATTTCATTGTCTCACGAGGCCACTTATTCCATCCTCTGATTGGAGTGCAGGCCATTTTTATTACTTGTTTTCTGAATAAATATTTCCAATCTATTTTTGCCCAGTGATGAGCGGTTTCTTTTAGACTATTCTCTTTTGGTTTCCCAAGCAGAACAGCATATTCTGGCATATGCCAGACAGGATGCTTTTCCTCCACTCTAAAACCCTGTTGCCTTCTTATCAAGGGGAAAAACTTCTGGAATCTTGTAACTGAACATAAGAAGCTGCTGTTGTTCATTTTCAATATAATGTCTATACCTGAGCACAAACATTAAAGTCATCATGAGATAAAACCCAGGGAATTACTGGGGAACTTCCAGTCCAAAACATTTTGAGAGAAGTGATATGAAAACCCCAGCACCCAAACCAAAACATATCCTATCATAGACTTCTGTGGACTTTAAACGATGCCCTGAGTGTGATCATCCTGTTCTCATGCAAGTCAGAGAAGACAAACTTGATAAAATTAAGCAGGACAAAAGAGGCAAGTGGTGGTCCCTTGAATTACCAGGTCCCTGTTCCATCTTATTGTCCTCTTTTGGATGCATACCACCTTTTTGACTCACTGCAGGCAACATACCCTTCTGCATCTGGTCTCCATTAGATAGTGGGCATCAGAAGAAGGTGGAGTTTACTATGGCTTCTTATTTGGAGGGCTTGTTGCTTGGTAGTACAAACACTGGGTTATTAAAAGAGCCAAATGTTGATATTTCCACCACTTTCGTAACACAAGCTCCAGTTTGTTTCAGTTTGGTTACAGTGGTTTACACACAGAGCCACATACATTTAAATACAATATATTATTAAACTTACCTAAGTTTATTCTGAGATATGACTGGAACCCAGTTTATTCTGGCTGGATCAGAGAGCCTGTGTCAGGTTTGGAAGTGTGGTGCCCTGCCATGTGCACCAGTCCCACTGCAAGGCTGGAACAATCTGCTTTCAATTAGCAGACCAGCTTATTTTATTGTGCTTGGCATGGCCCTGCTACCCAGTGACCCTGAGTGCCATCGCCCTTAAAGAGATAATATGGTTGGATGAAACATAAGAACCTTCAGAAAAGGGGAAGAAGTATCAGCTGTCAGGGCTAATTACAGCCCATGGTGTATTTCCTTCTCTTCCTGGATGCCTGTCATACGTAGGCTGCAGAAGCAACTCAGTGCACCTGTATTTTGGCTGGCAGTAACTTCTTCTTCATCCCACACACCAGTGATCTCCTGGCAGTTCATGCACAGCAACCATTGCCCAATCAAGGTGCACACTGGCAAATTTCTGTGAAATGCCTCTCAGCTTCTCCAGTGCTCCAAAAGCAAAGCCAGGCTTTCTGTGGCTTAGGGACTGAGCCAGAGATGGAGTCAAAACCTTGCAACCATTTTCCAAAGGGTATCTAGATGTCGTGCCCAGCTGGAAAATGGCCCTTTGTGCAGATTTGCTGAGTAAAGAGATTGCCTTGGGATGTGCTAAGCACATATAATTTTAATAATTAGATTATGATATGGGAGGCTATATATTCCGTGGTAGAAATCCACAAACAATTGATGACTTGTAAGGGGATCTATGCAGCATACAGAGCATTTCCCCCAGACAAGAGCCACTGGCTTGACTTCCAGCAGCTACAGGAACATTCTTCACATTTATGTTTTTTTCAATAGACAAAAATCAGTCTACCAGAAAGCTCCTAAAGAGCCATGAATACTAGCAGGGAAGTCAGCATAACATTCGTTTTTCTGGTAGTGCAAGTTCTCAAAACAGTGAAGATAAGGTAAAGATTGAGGAAGGGAAAAATGAAGAAAAATAATTTGTGAGGCACCTTCTAAAATTAATGGAAAATTAGGTTTCCTGCCCTTTCAAATTCCCACAAGCCTGCTTAGACTCTTGTCAGTAAAATGAGACAATTGAGAAGGGTTCTAGCTAAGCTCCAGATACATCCATTTTCTCTTAATTAAGTTATTTAAGTCCAGATTTTTCACATAACTGACTGTGATGATTTTGAGGAGTTGAAGAACCATATACGTTCAAAAATTGCCTTTTTTTCATGGTCTCTGACCCCCATGAATCACCAGCTCACTCTGGGACCAGAATAACCTCTCATGTTCCTTGGTACACAGGTTTCTTGACAACATTTTATTTTTCTTTGAAGAGAAAGAAGAAAATGAGGTGTCTGTGCTTTTCTCTGCAGCATCCCAGAGTTTGGGACCTGGTGAGCTTCAAATCAGCAAGAAAAGGCATACAACCCTCAGACCCGTTGTATTCACAACTTTCTTGTATGTCTTTCTTATATTTAGATATTTCTTGTAGCTACACATTTTCTGACATCCCCCTGTCCCTGTAGTAGTGCTGTCCCTGGCATGAAACACTCCAGTGCAGGAGGAAGTGGGGCAGGGCAGGGGCTGCAGATCCTGCTGGAGGATCGTGTTCTGTTGCAGCAGCAGAAGTTCAGGTTTCTTCTTGGATGTTTTCTCTCCTGCCCATCTTCCTTCCACCCCATTTCTCCAACAGATGAGGATAGTTCTCACCAGCTGCATAGACAGTGAGAACTTCCATCTCTGCAGTGCAAGCCCATGAGCAACAGCCCAGAGCTCAGGCAAAGAGGAGACAGGACCACCTCCAGCCATTCTGGGATTCATCTCACCTAATACAAAATCCCTAAAAATTAGAGTCTTTGGGTAGATACTTTGTCTTCTGTAGACACCTGCCCTGCTTTCTCAGTTGACTTTGGAGGCAGATTATTTGCCAAGGGCAGGATTCAACACATCCACCTCTAGGTACCTACATGCAGGTATCTAGAGCAAGATAAAGGCTCAGATAAGTTCCTCACCCACATCCAGCTCTGCTTGAGATGCTAAAGGGCATCCCTCCTTGGACAGGGGTGTCTCATAGGCCAGGTCTCACTGGTGGGATCTTCAATTAATAACTCAGGTGATACACCTAATGTTTGGGCAGTGTGGGAAATGGTTCTGCTTCTTCCCCACATAAGTCTAAACAATTAAGTCAGTAAAGCCCTTCTGCTGATTATTCCCAGCTAATGGACCAAAATCAGGCCTGCTGCTCAAAGACAAACGGAAGCAAAACAACAGGTGTGCTACAAGGCAGGAAGGGTGGGCAACAAGTTATCCATTGCCCTGCTAGTTACCTCCCTAACTTGGAACTCATGGATGCCAGTTGGCTCTGGACAGTGACACTGACTGGACAGGGGGTCACTGGGGTATAAAAGACGGTGAGTTCAGCAG
>NW_009953655.1:2075082-2095879 GCF_000747805.2 Chaetura pelagica | reverse complement strand
AGCAGGTGAAAAGGGGTGGCCTGCTTGGACACTTCCTGCGTGGGACACCCCCCTGCTCTTCCTCGGACTTGCCCTGACACGGAGCCTGGTGCCAGGACTCTGCCTGCCTGCCCTAGGGATGGAGACTGAGCCCTAACAGTGAGTGTGCCAGGATTCTCACCCTTGCGTGCTGAGATTCTGACCCCTGGAGCACTGGGTCCTCTTTAAGAACTGTCGCCGGGCTTCCTCCCTCCTCCTTCCCTCTCCTTTGATCCACAGCCCTCTCTCAGAGACAACATCTCAAGGGCACAGCACTTTTGCATTATCTCCCTAAAAGACACCTCACTTCCCTGATATATCCCTGGCAGCCATTTGCCATTCTTACATTTTCCCTAAACCTCATCCCTCAGTTTGTGTTCACCCTTAATAAACTGGTTAATTGATAAAACAAATGTTGGTCTCAGCAGCAATTTGTGAGTGTGGTGAGGGCAGCATTCTAACCTCCACCCTAAAATACGGTCCCGCAGAGGCTGTTCCTCTGTGAGAGGCAAGTGCCATGTGTGACCCTCAGTCTTCTTCAAAAAGCCCTCCACATTGTGGGGAAGTCACAGAAAAATCCTGACAGCCAGGAGCCTCTGGCCTCTGTGTTGGCATCGGCTCGTGACAGGCAATCAACACTGAGACAGTCCCACACTCATCCATCCTCACTGTGGGAGACCTGACAGGTCTGTAGCACTTGCAGCAGCACAGCCAGAGGAGAGGATTTCAGTGCAATCTGCCACAGCCCTGTGGGTCCCTCCAGAAGGCAGGAGGAGCTGTATATTCGCCTGGGTCTCTTGGATAATGGATAATATTTTCTCCTTGCGCTTTTCTAGCATGATATGTGAGAGGAAGAACTGGCTCGAGGTAGAAAGTGCAATCTTGGCTGTTGGTGCTCCTCTATAAAGGTTATACAAAGAACGACCTGGGAAATATTGCCCTTATGCAATCACTGCTAATTGCCAGCATTGATCAGCTGGAGGTGGCTGACGGGCTCTGTCAGGAGACATTGCTTCAGCAGCACAAAAAAATACACCAGTCCTGCTCTTGTTAAAGCAGGGCATTTTCTTGTCAAGTGCTTTGTCACTGCTGTACTCTCCCCAGCAGGGCTGCCTCTCTGCCCAGCCTTGCTGCCTTCATATCCAGAAAAGTCCCAACCGAGGGATGTGGGGTAGGACCCCTACAGGAGAGCTCTTAAATCCACTGAATAACAAGTCATATCCTTTCACAGCCCTGGAGTGGAGGAAGAGAGTCCAGTCCTCTGTTAGGCCTGGAGGGCCAAGCTCTGCTTTGCCAGTGTGACCTTCTGTGCTGGTTTAAGGCCAAATCTGCAGAAATGCCCCAGTTCCCACTGCCTTTGGAACCTTTTGTGTATTACAGCCTCATTTCCTCCATCTCCCTGCTGGGGTTTTCCTTCTAGTTTCACACCAGGAGAACTGCATTTCCCTGTTTTCCTCTATTCTGATGCTAAGGGGCTGGCTAGGAAAGCAGGAGCCTTTGCCAGTGAGGGGCAACCAGCCAGCAGGGCCCCCAAGCCAGCTCTGGGAAGGCAGGGCAGAGGGGGGTGGTTTCAGCCACATGAAGGTGACAGATGCTTCTGCCAAAAGCAGCTCGGGCTGATGCTGGAGAAAAAGCTCTGCCCTCAAAACAGGCAATGCAATGTCCTAAAGGACCTGAGGAAGGAAGGGGTGAAGGGGTTTCTCCTGTCCCTGTGTTCTCCAAGCACCAGTTTGAGCTCCCTTGCAGTTGCCAGGAAGTCTTTCAAACAATGGAAAATAATGGGAGTCTCATGGTGTGGACAAAAAGTCCTTGAAATAATGGGGGCCCCGGAGTATGGACAGTGGCTGGGGCACCCTGGGATGGAGATGACTCAGTCTGAAAGGGCTTTTGATTATGAACAAAGTACCCAGGACCAGGCAGTCCCAGGTCCACAAAGGCCCAAAACTCCTCAGAGAAAATCCCAGGTGACAAACTGCTACTGTTTGCAGCACAGTGGTTCCCCAGCCCTGCATGCATCAGCTCTGCATCCCAGCCACCCCTAGGCTCTGGTGCTGCAGGACCCCGAGTGGGAAAGCCTCCCAAAGGAGGTAACTGTCAACTAGGGCTTCTTTCATATTTTTTTTTAATCTCATGGAAAATATTCACAGTTCACCACCAGTCCAGACCTGAGGCAATCTTGCCCAAGGCTGTATCTCAAGCTGATGGGGTGGTATGAGCTGCAAGGCTGGGAGGATGGTGCTGCCAAGCCTCTTTTGGAAGCAGACCTTGTCGGTTTTCCCTTTCAAGCTCATTTGTTGAAAAAAAACTTAAAGAAAAAGCCTGTTCTCACACCAGCTTCTCCTGACAGCCTGGTAGAGCTGGGAGCTCAGCCCACGGGTGCCAGCAGGCTCCTGGAGGGAGCCATTACTCCCTGTGGCAGGTATAAGGGCAAGGACCAGCCCTGAGCATGAGACAGGCATGGGGGCTGTCTCACCTACCCAAAGGGTTTGGTCTTCCTTTTTTAACACCACCTGCCCCAGGTTGAGAATAATTGCCCTTGTCACCTTCATACATAACAGCAAGACCTGCCAGGATAAGGCCCACATAATATGTCACCTGCATTGAACACCTTCCCTGCCTAATCACAATGGGCAGTTTATACTGGTACCACTGGAAAACTGATGCTTGACAGCCTTGTTACTGGAGCTGTAAAACTATCTGACATTCAGGGTTTGTCTGCTCTGCTGCCTTGCTTCTTAATCCTACTACATGCCTTTTTCTCTCTTAGGCTCATTCAACATCTAAATGACAAACAATCTAAGTGACAAATTTAGTAATGACAATGAAAACCCGTGTGTTCTCCTCCTGTGTTGAGTCCCAGACTGCAAAAACTTCAGGGACAAGACTCTGCCAAACCTGTGTGACTAAGTACAACACCACAGAACTTGTGGGCTCAGACTGAGCTCCTGAAACCATACCAGCTCCATCCCAGACATCATGCTTGAATTTAAATCATCCACAGCCTTGCAGGTTAGAGGCCAAATAGCCTCTATCTGCACAACCCAGATGGCACCTCACAAAACCCAGGTGACAAGAAAATTTATTCAGGCCTCTAAGTTGTTTTATGAAGAGTGGGTGATGATGTTGTGCCCATTTACAAAATCGGGTAGACAAATCAATGAATCTGCTGTAACTTGGGGGAGCTGCAGGCACCATCCAGCCAGATGAACAAGCAATACACGGATTGCCTTAAGTTCAACATTAACTAGAAAGAATATTGGAGATATATTTGCCTTTACAAGTAGTAAAGGCACTGAGTAAAGCAAAACATGCCTCTGCAAGGATAAATGAGAGTGTAGCCTCATGCCAGCATGAGAGGCAGTGAACTAGGTTCCTCTCTCTGTTGCATGGTTATGGAGTACACTCTGCCAAAATTTCTTTTGGTTTCAGGGTAGTTAGCAAGGGTAGAGAAAAACCCCACAGTAACAAACAAGTTGTTGCAACCTGCCCTTCCTGCTCCAGTGGTTTCCTGGTTTTGTAAACAGGAAACACAGCAACTTGGGCAGGACTCCATGTGATAATGCTGAAGAGTGATGGGACAGTCAACTATGAAACCACTGTGGTGTCTGCTGAGGAAAACCTACAAGCTGTCAAGAAAGCTGCTGGATGTTTTGTGATACAATCTACCAATTATCCGAGATGAATGCCTGTATTTATAGATGGATTTATTTTTCTAATTCTGTTGTAGGTCCGTGCCATCTCAGCCTTACAGTAAGACACCTGGCAAGTGTGAATACACAGGTTAATTTCAAGGTAATATATTATTCTATGTAATAAAACTGAGTTGTCTGGTTGTTTTTAGTGAAGTTGTCTAAGCCTGTTCCCATGGGCTTCCCACCTCCCAGGGAGAAGTTGCAATCTGCTCTCTCTCATCATCACTTTTGTGGCATTTCCTACTGAGATGAGTGGCATTGAGACAATTTCCAGACATGGTTATTTGTTCTCCTTGACCTGAATGACTGCTGTTTTCTAAGCCATTTGCAGTGTCAATCCTGGGATTTGACACTTAGACTTCTCCAGTTGATGATTAAAACTTTGTATCTTTCCTTCAGGCTCCTTATTAATTTTCTGGAGTCAGTTACAATGTAGCTATTCCAAGGATTTGTTCACCACCAACACTGAATTCTGCAAATCAGGCCAGTTTCACCAATTTCACGTATCCAGTTTACAACAAGCTACAACTTTTTCCCAGACTTCCAGCCCCAATTCTATACAAAGTGTTCATCACTACTAGGTTTGTCTTTTTCCTCACACCAAAGGAAGATTTAACACACTCTGTTCCCGGCTGTGCCTACAACCTGCACAGACAGATCAAGAATAGCTTGCAGCTCCAAATATTTCCTCCCTTTGAATTCTTTCCATTGTTTGTTTGTCTGTTCCCCTCCCAAAATAAACAATTCCATGAAAATTTAAGCAATCTTAAATGTGTTCTTTGTAGCGACCTAGTGTCTTGCAAACAGATGAACCTGGAGTTCATTAGGCAACCATTTCCTACTTTCATATACAATCTCTGCCTAAAAATGGGATGTGTGCCCCTAAAAACACCTTCAGTTGTGGTTGGGCAACATGGTGTCAGTCCCCTTCTTCAAGTAGCTGCTGTCTGCAAGACCAGATGAACTGAGCAGTTTAGGTCACCAGCTCTTCTGGGCTCTTCTCACAGGCTGGAGAGTTGGGCAGGGAGAAACCTGCTGAAATTCAACAAGGACAAGTGTAGAGTTTTGCATCTGGGGAAGAACAACCCTAGGTACCAGTATAGGTTGGAGGCTAACCTGCTGGAGAGCAGTGTAGGAAAATGAGACCTGGGGGTCCTGGTGGACAGAAGGATGACCATGAAAATTCATGCCAGTACTTTTTGTCACCGCTTTCTTCCCTAAATCCTCTCCCTTCTTGAAGAGGCAGCCTTGTGCTTGCAAAGGCCAAGGAAGCTCAGCCTCCAAGGAAACGAGAAACATGTTTGTCTGGCCGTGCTGGCAGCCCCTGCCAACAAACCGCTCGGTGCAGCCGGGAGCTGGCAGCAAACGTCTGGGTGCTGCGGCACGTCGAGCTGGGAGGCTTTTGGCTTCGGGTCAGGAGACGAGCTTTCCCGGCACTGTTTGAGCAAACACACCTCCTCAGTGCCAGGTGTGCTCCCTCCAAAGCATTTCCGTTGGCTGCGCCCCGACAGTCGCTGCCTTGATTGACAGCCCTGCTCCAGCCGGTGGAACTGATAAGGATCTCCAGGCGTTTCAGCAAGGTGTGAGGAAGAAGCCCAAGTGAGTCAGCAGAAAGGTACAGTTCCACACAGGGCCTCTGGACATGATTTGTTGGACTTCCACCCACCGATGGAGTGGGAGTGTTTTCTTATTGTCTCTAATGAGTTTTGGATCAAGGTTTTATCACAAGGAAAAGAAAATAAGTAATGTGTGTTATGAAGCTCTCTCCTCCCCCTAACTTCATTTTTAACATGATTTAAGAGTGCCTAAGGGAAAGCATTTAATCCAAAACCTGTTTTGGATTTGTATTTTAGGAACATACAGGGAAGTTATGAGATGCAGCATGTTTTGAGCTTCTAGCAATTCAAAGGCACATTTTCAAAAGTGGAGTCAAGCTGGGCACATTAATTCCTTTAGCCAGTGCAAGAAGAGTATCTGCATATCCTGTGTACTTCTTTATAGACTCAACAAGACATAAAAGAAACCAAAGCCATTATCCCATAATATGCGTTGGACCACATTTAGAGCATGGATCTTTCAATGACAACTACTTAATTCTCTAGAAGTTAACTCAGAAATTTCAACACGGGAGTCTCAAGGATGGGAACATTAAAAAACCTCATGTTTCCCAAGAAGCTGTCAAACACATGCAATTCCAGTCCACCCAAAATGATTGTGATAAATGAATTTCAAATATAGCCATCTGGGATAACTGTATGGCCTAAACAAATGACTCAGTGTGCTCCCAGAACAGCAAGGTCAGCAGCCTGGTGGGTGCTGCAAAGTTTTATGATGTAAAGAAAATTGAAAACAAAAGCAAGATGGAGATCAAAGATGACCCTGAGGTTGACCGACTCTAGCATCCATACGAAGAGGGCTCCAAAGGACCTGGAGGGGTCATTTGGTCCATCTGCCTTCTCCAGGACAACGTCTGACTCCCTTACACTGTCCCACAAGCACCGTAGAGAAGAAACCCCTTAAAATACTTTGCAAGAGTTCAGTCACAAAGAGCTCTTTTTCCTTCTGGTAAGATGGCTTTAACGGAACATGACACTCCAAACTCCAAAAGATTCCTGGCTGCATGAGCAAAAATGGAGCTTTGTGAGGGGATGAGGCTGCCACACTGCCATTGCTCATCTAGCCCATCTGCATCAGGAGTGCATTCAGGTTTGCGCTCAACACCACAAGTGCCAGAGAGGAACACCACCAATGACCCCAGGTCAAGATCAAGTGAGGCAAGCAAAAGATGAGAGGCCAAATACTAAAAGACACTGAGATGTTGCTATTGGAATAGTGGGATTATTTAGGAATTCACAGTGACACAGTGACAACAATTGAAATGAGGAGACGTAAAATTTTTCACGGGCCTAATGTAAAGCCCAGTGCTATGGATGAGGTATTGGGCTGCTGATCTCAGCTGGGTTTGGGTGACGTCCTACACAAAGTGTCCTGAGCTTAGGTTAATAGAGGAAGTTCAACCATACAAGACTGAGATCAATATGACAAAACATTAGTTACAGTGTGCCATATCTTTCCCATCCTGAACTTCAGAGGTTCTGGTCTTAATGCTGTTGCCTACAAGCTAGAAAACATTTGCACATGAACATAATTTTAGAAACACGTTTCATATGATAGCCCCCCAGCAGGAGCAGAGCAAATCAAATCCTCACTGAAACCAGAGACAAAGGTCCCATTGACCTCCCCATCTTCTGCCTGAGACCATGGGTCATCCCCAGCTGTGGGGTCCCACAGCACCTCCTGGGTTAATGCAGATAATCCGCTCTTACCGTTTTTATTGTTTCTGCATTTTTTCTTCCACACTGACACATGCTACACTGACAAAGGAAAAGAGCTAAGTGGTGTGTATTTTTAAATGTCCTATAGGGACAAGCCGTATTTTTATGAGGAGTTTATGTGGTTTGGATCAAAAATCAATAAGGCAAGTGGTTTTGAAATCAGAAAAATTACTATGTTGCCTTAAAAAATGTATCTTTCCCTTCTTTAGAAGGGTTTGACTTTTTTTTTTTTTTCAGTTTTTCTTTTCTGAGGGTATATAAGAGTTGACTTTGGATTTCTAGCCAATATAAAGATGTATTGTTCCATAAGGAGAATATTTTTCTTGTTTTTTAACTTGGTCTGTATTTGCCTCACGGGTCAATATGGATGAACACTGACCTCAACCACAAGTCACTATGGGTTTATGCTGGCAACTCACTATAATATGCTTTGAATTAAGTTACTGGAGCACATTTTTTTTCCTTGCAGTGCACATTCGGTGGGAGGTTTGGGTAAATCAGAATAATGAAGTCAGAGCCTGAAATACCTTCAAAACCAAATGAAGAGACTTCATGTCAGTAGTAACCTCAAATTGCTTCACGACCTGTTGACCCTTTTTTCAGGTGGAGATACTATTTTGGGAGGGTGCAATCATAATTCAGCCCAGTAAAGGAAGATATTCCCTATTTCTTGGCATCAGTTATCAGCATCACACAGAGTGGGGTAGGGACACTGTCAGGTTCAAGGGTGCCCCTTTCCTCTGCACTGAGGTGGGGCAGAAGTGCAGGCAGGGGCCTGGGTGCTCTGTGGTTGGCACTTTTGGTTCAATACCAAGGGAACACACCTTCCCTTTGCCAGGGGAAGGACAGGTTAAACTGAAGGAGGCAGCTGGGATTTGAATGAAAGGTTCTTCATTTTCTTGCCTGTTGGAAGAGCATTGATGTGAAGTGGATGTGTGGTGATTCCAAGGGCTGCCAGATGCCCACACAGGCACAGCTCTGGGCTTAGGGACTCATGTGGACCTCCTAGTCCTGTGGTCCAGAGTCATCATCACTGTAATGCAAGCCATGATCTGTGTTCCACTGCTCTTATGGTACAATCTGGATGAGAATGAGCTCTCAGGATATTTACCATCAGGTGTTCCACAGTAGTTAACCAAGCTCAAAAGACCATGAGAGTAGTTAAATAGAACAAAAGTTGGATTATGATTAAGGGACTGGAACCCCTGTCTTAGGATGAAAGCCTGAGAGACCTGGGGCTGTTTAGTCTAGAGAAGACTGAGAGGGGATCTTATTAATGTCTATAAATATCTGAAGGGTGGGTGTCAAGAAGGTGGGTCCAATCTCTTTTCAGTTGTGCCCTGTGATAGGACAAGGGGCAATGGATGCAAAAGTGGATGCGATTCTGTGATTCTGTGATTTTTGGTTTTGTGGGTTTTTTTAATATCAGCATTTTTGGTTATGCCTTTGGGCAATTTTTCGTTACTTTTTTCAAGAGTTTACTTCGATGGCCTAGGCATTTTTTCAGTGAATGTTGAGATTTTCATCTAATAGTTTGCCCCTCGTTACTGAAGCTTTAAAGGCAACAGTGAATGTTTCATTATTTATAAGAAAGGCCCCAGAGCTGGCAAGACCAGAACTTCAGACACCAGGAGCAACCTATCAAATATATGGGATTTATCTGCAAGACCAAGGCCCAACAAGCATCGACAGACCATGACAAGAAGGAGCTGGGGATGAAAACAGACTCACAACACAAAATCTGGGGAGAGAAGAAATGATACCACACAAACAACCATTTGTCCTTGTAAACACGTGGTAATCACTGCCATTAGCATCATAACAGTTTGGCAATGCTTGCTAGCCCAATTCATTTCTCCCAAAAACTTCAGCCTGCCCCTGCCAAACCCCCCCCCCCGGTTGTACATGAACCCTGAAAAGGTGCACATAGAACAGGCCCTTATTGTATCCTGGGGCTGAAAGGCCAACTCCTGCTCGAGAGATGAAAAGCAATTAATCTTGAATGACTGTTTGTACAGTAACTCTCCCCCTTCACTCCTCCTGGCCCCGATAAGTGGCTTTGTGCTGCGAGGACAGGAGCACCTTTCACACAGCCCATCAGTCCCCAGATCGCTCCTGGCAGCTCCTGGACAGGGAAAAAAGGCATTTAGCATTAAATCTGCAAGGGATTTGCCTTCCTACTCGGTGGGAAGAACAGGGGCATGATGGTGAGGGTGTGGGGACAGCTGCTGGCGCTGGCGAGGAGCTGTGCCACTGCTGCCGGCACAGCCAGCAAAGCGTGTCACTTCTTGCTCCTGGCTCCTTTTCAAGTCCCTGACATTGCTGACAGCAATTCAGACACTGAAGTGATCACTGAAACTGTCAGCACTCAGATCAGCAGGTTTCCCTCCATGCATGTCTGTGTGCATTTGCATTTTAGCATTAGGTGGACTTGTTCTCACCTGGGGCCAAATCTGCCTGTGGACACAGACACACACACAGGTAGTGAGCAAGGGATCTTGCAGACTAAGATGAAATAAAATAAACTCTTCAAAAGCAGATGGGTCCTCTGGGACCCTCACCATAGTGCACTATCTTCTACATCATTTGTGCTGCTGCTTATACCCTGCTTTGCCTGGGACAATCACCATCATCTCAGACTTAAGCTGCTCTTACATAGCACTCTAGGATCAAAGAGTGAAATTCTCTTTCCTTGTGTCTCATTGGGTCCAAGTTACCTTTACTCAGTGTCTCAGTCATCTGGGGACATAGGGACAGATCCATCCTGACACATAACACCAGCCTAGCCTCTTGGTATCCAGCAATCGCCTTTCACAAAGCAGGAAAGGGAACCATATTAAAGCATACTTTTTAACTCTTTGACCTTCATCACCCTACTTCTAAGGCTTTGGCCCAGGAAGAGAAGAGGACTGGAACTGATCCCTATGTGTCTCACATCTGGGAGCAACAAACCCAACTAGAGGCTGGGATTTCACAGCTCAGATTCTCCACATATATTTCTCATTTTCTGAATTCTCTGTATTTTATCCTAGAGACCTAGTCCCCAAGTCCTTCTTGCCACAGTCCTTATCCACCAAGCCCCACTTTCTCCTGATGGGAGGGCATAACAGAACATTGTCAATAGGCCATCCTCCTCCTTAGGGTAGCCAGAGGTTGGGCAGAATATGTTATTTGGGGCTACCATACCCATTTCCATGAAGCCAAGGCCTGGGAACTGCAAAGAATGAGATTGTTGCCCAAAATTTCCCATGACTTCCATGTACATTCAGTACTCATCAGAATTTGGCCCCCAGTTACTCAAAGGAAAGGAGGCAATTTCTATTGCTTTCACCAGCATTTAAGTAGTGTTGTGAGTCTCCAGAACTAAAAATCCAGCATTGAATAGTCATGAGGACATGAGAACTAAACTTGCCAAAACCTCTTTAACCCACTGATTGGACTTTATCTAAAATATTTTAAAGATAATAAGTAATAAATACCTTTGGTAGGTGAGTTCTATTTTCTCAGTGAAGTCAAGCCAGCAGTATCCTTATCCCTACAGATTCTGCAAAACCTTCACCCGTCAGTAACAATAAACCTGGAGGTACTCTTGGATTCCATCACCTTTCTATTTGCTGATGATTAATTTCTAAAGACAGGTAATTTTGCCACTGCCTGGATCTGAAATTACCTGAGTGTGATCTGGGTAAAACTTGCTACTCCTGGGGGATTACATCTCCAGCTCTCATCTTCTCTGCAGATTTCTCTCCCCTGCATAAAGGACAGCCAGGAAGTCCCAGGAGAGACTCCTCTATGGCTTAACTGTCCAATGAATTGTATTTAGAAAGGAATCAACAGCCAGCCACTGATAGGAATTGGGCTGCCTCCAAACTAATTTCTTTCCAATTAGTTCATCACACTGTGCAGTAATGTTCACTGTTGTCTAAAACCAGTTCTTTTTCATGCCTTTAGATTGAGTCTTAAACAACCCAAGCGCACGTGCCCACAGACCTGCATTGCTTCTCCCACAGAGGCCGGGGACCCTGGAACATTTGGGCTTGTGCCTGGAGATATCATTGGCCCTAATAGGAACTGAGATGTCAGGAGCTCATCAATGTACAGCCAGGAAACACAAAGGCAAGGTTCTCCTCTCTGCTGATTTCAACTGAAGAGTATTAAATACCCATAAAAAAGCATGTCCCCTCCTGCTCTACCTGCTCCTCAGGCTACACCTTTTCCAGCATACACTCCCATTAACATTTTTCTTCTATTTATTCTACCTTTTCAGCAAGCCAATAGGAATTCACTGAAACAAGAGATCCAGAAGGCTGGAAAGTCACAAAGTCACAATCTATTTCATAGATTGATTTCTATGACATTTTCATTGTGGCTTTATTCTCTCTGATTTCTAACTCCTGCAGATCTGCTCTAGGGTGTGCTTCATCAGATGCATCCATGCTGTGATGATCAACCTTAGTTGAAGTCACTGGAATTCCAGTAGCCTCACAACAGAAGGAATGGGTTAAATCTGGGACAAATGGATTCTGGAAACTATAAATTTGAGGTGCCAACTGAATCAGGCTTCCTGAAGTGTTGATACATCTGCTATGGGGAGAGAGAGGAAAGCATTTCAAAATCAACAATGATAGGGTCTGCCCAGATGAGGGAGGTAACTGTTTTCCTTGACTATGGTGAGAAAATTTCATCCAGTTTAGGAGTCCCCAATGTGCCTTAGGCAGGGGAACTGCATTCCTCCACCAGTGTTTCAAAGGAATGCAGAATTAATTATATTTGGATCCTTTCAGCCAAAAATGTCACCAAGAATCCAAAATCCTCATTTTATTTCTGTCCCGAAGACATCAATGGGACCTTTCCATCATCTTCAACAGATCTTGAGTGTTTTAAATCCCCATAATGATCAGTTGTTTCTCTCTGATGTTGAACTAGAACATCAGTTGCTGTCATCCCTCCAAAACTTTACTACCACCTGCAAGCCCCTGCAAATCCCAGCCACAACTGTCTTTCACAACTTCCGTCCACGCATCAGTGAAACCTACAGCTTGTAAAGAGCAGATGCAGCTCCATAAAGGCGGCAGAGACATCTGAGCAGTGCCCAGGGGCTCTGCTGCTTTCAAAACGCCTGGTTTTGCGTTCCAAGCGCTTCCCTCCTCTGCACGCTCCCTCCGCGTGGGACGGCGTCAGGGTGGATGGCTTCCAGCTCCTGCGGAAAACAAAGGGCAGGCACATCTGGCAGAGAAGCTGCAAGACGTTCATAAATCATGGCAGATCGTGGTGTTGCTGTGACGTGCCACAAGGATCCCTTTGAAGAGCCATACCCTGCTAGGATTTGATAAACCCGGCACTGCTGCTGCCTCTCGCGCGCAGAGCAAGGGCTGCTCAGGCTCCCCGCAAGAGATGCAGCTTGCTCAGGGCTGAGCAATCATGCTTCCCTCCTTTTCCCTCTCTTGGGATGAACTTCCCACAAGGAAGGAAAGGAGCCTGCCCCACCCACCACCACAAAAAACATGTGAGGTATAAAAAGAAATCAAGACGCCAGCCACACTAATAAACACTGGGGCCTTCTGGCGTCTCGGCAACCCCCCTGAATTGGTGTTCATTTTTTCTGATGCTCAGGCAGCCTGAGGAGACAAGACACTCTCTGCTCCAAAGTCAATGGCCTGTTCTGCAGAAGGCTGAAAGGAATCATACATGTCAACAAGACATTCACACCAGCACTTCTGAGCTGGGACTGTCTCTGGAGAGTCCAGAGCATTGAAGGCATGAGGTGGCCCATGTTTAGCACAGATCTTTATAGACTTGATCTACACTGTAAGGGCAGGGGAAGGGGGGAAAGGTTTAATAAATCTGAAGCTTCTCTTTTGCACAAGTATGAGGCACCATCTGCCTGCCTTTTGTTGCTTGATGTTAAAGATTTATCTTTAAACAGTGTCTCAGTCTTCCACCCCAATCACATCCTGTATCTGGCTTGTCAAAAATGGAGAGGAATTCCATGGAAAAATGCTCAGCTTCTCCAGTGAAAAATGTTATTGATATTTGGAAATCTGAAATATTTCAACCAGCGTTCAAATCCATAGGTTTTTTCTCTGCCTGAAAATGAAACATTTTTGTTGCACATACAGGTGAGAAGGCCAGGTAAATCAAGAGTAAATTAAATAATGGCAGGTAAATGAATGCATATATTAGGGACACCATTATTTACCAGACACTTCCCTCCCTTGTAGCCCTTAGAAACATATTTTGTGCCTTCTTCCTTTTCTGAAGCACTGTGTGAATAAAACTATTTATTGATTGTTCCTTGCAAAAGAAAGACTTCTAAATATTTCCTAGAGCTAAATGTTGAATCAGGGCTTTTTTCCATGGGAACTTATGTGGGGTTTTTGTAGTGTTTTTTTGTTGTTGTTGTGTTGTTGTGGGGTTTTTGTTCCAATTTAGCAATGGCTGGAGTGTTGCACTCTCCCACTGGTTTTATATCTCTTTTCAGTGGTCTAGAAAACATATCTAAATTTCAAAGAGTCCATTCTCTTCACCTCCACCATGTCTCTGCTGATATAACCCTGCTGACTTCAGAGATGGTGCTCAGAACTGCATCTGGAGCAGAGAGAACTGAAAACAGCCCACATTTTAACTGAAATAAATAGCTGTGGTTATTTCTCCTTACAGTTCTTGCCTTTCTCTGAGCAGTAACATAGTTTGTGTCATGGGGGGTGACTCCAAGACCTTCCCTTCACACATGAGCTTTCCACTCCATTTAGCCCCTGATTGTTTATATTTTTGTTCGGAGTCTATTGAGCAAATATATACGGATAAACAATATTTTCCTCTGCACCAGCAGTTGTATTTGGGTCACTGGTGCCTTGTGTCTTGCCTAAGACAAGAATGTTAAAAATACATATATCTTAAGAATGGCTACTCTGTTCTGAGATGAGAGAAGAGTGGCTGTGCCAGTACTCCAGCTTTCCAAGTTTTATAGACCACGTGGGCTGTGGTTGAGATCAAAGATACAGACATTTTTTTCCAGCAGAAGACAAATAATGGGAGGTTTCCATAGGGATGGAAAAGATAACTCTACAAAAAAAAAATAGAAAAAGTGGAAATTCTCCAGGTAGCTCCCAACCCTTCCACTCACTCAGCTGCTGCAAGAGAGAAGTTGGTGAAATGACACCAGAAGAACTGCTCAGCCATATGGTCTAATTATAGCTTTTTTGTGTACTTCCCATGTATAAATGACTTTCAGGACTGCTGTCAGGAGTAAGCAGTGCACTGCACTGTAGTGATGCCAATTCTCATAATTTAGGTATGCTTTGTTATACCCAGCACTCTTCCCTGCCTTCAGTCTTGCAGACCAAACACACTCAGAAAAAGAAGGTTTTTTTCAAGATCACATGTTTTCTTCCCCCATCTCATTGCAGTGGGAGACACAGCTCATGGGCTCTGCATGGGTGGGTGGGCTGTGGAAAAGTGCCCAGTTCAGGCAGCGTGCAAGGCTGTAAATCACACGTGTGCACACACATCTTCCACACCAGTCCTGCAGTTTCAGTGTCCATAACACTAGGCTCCTCACTAAAGGAAGGATGTCAAGTTGCTGAAATGTGTCCAGAGAAGAGCTACCAAGCTGGTGAAATATCTGGAGAATAAGTCCTATGAGGAGAGGCAGAGGGAACTGGGATTGTCTAGTTTGAAGAGGAGGCTGAGGGGAGACCTCATTGCTCTCTACAACTACCTGAAAGGAGGTTGTACGGAGGTGGGAGTTAGCCTCTTCCATCAGGTGAATAATGACAGGATGAGAGAAAATGGCCTGAGGCTGCACCAGGGGAGGTTTAGACTGGATATTAGAAAGAATTTCTTTATTGAAAGAGTGGTTGGACAGTGGAACAGGCTGCCCAGGGAGGTGGTGGAGTCACCATCCCTGCAAGTGTTTAAAACAAATATAGATGTGGTGCTAAGGGACATGATTTAAGCACTGAACGAGTAAATGAGGTTATGGTTGGTGGATTTAGGTGATGGTTGGACTTGATCATCTTCAAGGTCCCTTCCAACCAGGATGATTCTATGATTCTATAACACCTGCCTTCTCAGCTACTCAAAATGTCCTACCCATGCTCCCTCCAATGTTACTCAGACAGGCACCATATCCTGAACAACCAAAGACATCACCCTTCACAGGACTTGGCCACAGTATAAACAAGGACAAAGATTTCTATGCCTGGACACACAGTGCAGACTCAGACATTTCACTCCAGAGACTGTCATGAATGTTATGGGTGCAAAACAGCCTCTACTGAATTTTTCCGGAGTCAGAGGTGCTCCTGGCCTGAGTACCACTGGCAGAAGACACAATTTGGGTTTTTTGAGTTGATGTATGTCTTCATCTTGCATTAAAATATTCCCTCCCTACCTGTCAATCCATAAATGAAGAAATTTCATGTTTGATGGAAGAAATAGCATTTAGGATTGATCACACAGTCAGGTGGTTGGGTTTTTTTAATGATTATTTGCGATTATGTGATTTTAAAATTGCAAACCAAAACGTGATTTGTGAACAGCAAAAATCATGGTTTGTTCTGTTTTCTTGAGATTCACTTTCACAATATGAGAATTTAACTTTCCTTCAGCACAGGATTTTTAAAAATACCTGTGTTAGAGAAGTACTTGCTTTTCAACAAGACTGTTTCCCAATGAGAACGCCCTGTTGGCATTTGTCCAGCCAGCTCTAGTTACTTCTGGTTTATGTGACTAAGGAAGAATTCAAGCCTGTACATCCTATCTGTGCTGTCTATCATTACCAAACTTTAATCCCATGTAGCTTTCTACAATTTAATATTTATTATGCTGAATAAATACCAGTGAAATATCTGCGGAAGAGGTGTGTTTTCCTTGGCATCCCTTGGCATGTGGTGCTTTACTGTTCCAAGCATCTGACACTGTGCTCACTGTTTGCTCTGCTTCAAAGCAATATTACATGACTATAATTTCTTCTACTATGTATTAGGTATGTCATTGCTGCTGAAATTAAATGCCAGGCTATGAGCTGTAACAGAAATCCTATCACAGCCAATAGTGCCGCAAGATTCCTCTGCTTTTGTTAACATTTAAGTCAAGATTTTTAGGATCTGAGCTGGGTGGCATGTAGTTTCCTTTCTCCTTTACCTTGTTGTTAAATTTTGTGCAGAAACAACATTTCCAGTTCCTCTGTTAAATAAAATATTAATTGGTGCTCCTCAGTTAATGATTTGCAACCAGTTTCTTGACCTTCAGAAAGGTCTGAGCTTGGTTTTTTAAGTGTAAAGAGGGAAAGCAGAACTCAGCCCAGTTTCTGTCCAGGGTTTGGCCTCTGGCACAGCGCAAGTCTCTGTACATAAGTTTTCAAATCTCTAAAACCAGGATAAGTATTTTGGTCAAGATCAGGGAAAAAGATTTAACAGAGCCTTCCCTGGCTCTGTTAGAAACTTGGCTCAAAGCAGAAACTTTGTCATTTTGGTGAGATGGCAACACCTGAAGCATGTCTATTACTCACTGATCTCATAAGACTTCAGCCCATTGACACTGATGTGCTGCTCTATGAGCTGTGAAAGAGCTGCTGAGGAGAAGTCCCATTTCAAACCACCAACAGATTTATCATACATAAATGTTTCAGTCATATAAAAGGCAATTTAAGGATACTTCCTACTATCTCAATTGCTGTGCAATAAAACAGTTTCCTGAACTGCAAAACCATAGGGAGAATGGAAGAGGTGGGGGAAAGATAGGAAAGGATTAGAAGAGCCATTACATGGTGGCTTATCTGCATTTTTAAGCATTTAACTGACTCATAAAAAATAATCATTTTAGAAGAAAAAAACCAAGAAAATAAGTAATAGTGACTCAAACATCCTGCTATTCAGAGAAGTGGGACAGCTGAATTCATCAGCTGCTGGTCTCTACAGCAACTGAATTAGTTGGGAGGTGCTGGAAGGTATATGGAGAGTTGACAGTAAGTAAATGTTCATTGTTCTTCCTGATATAAGAACAATTAATCATCACACAAATATAGCAGGTTCACAGAAGAAGACACTTTGTTAAACTACAGGGCTTCTGGACATTGAACGCTCTGGATATCAGACATGGGTTCAAAAAGCCACCAGGCAAATTCACAGAGGAGGAAGCAACACAGAGCTCTTAAATACAAGAGGTACCTTGTAGTCAAGCTAGAAATCACTCACAGAGGGGAAATATTACTGAAAAGCAACATCACATTTGCCATCTTCATATTTTCTTCCCCAAATCACTAAGACACAGGCTTCCAACCTGGGTGGATGCTCTCTCTAACCATTTCTTCCAGAAAATTACAGCATTTTTTTTCACCAGGGAGGCTCAGAGCTTGCACCTACAGACAAGAATTAGCCAGCTCATGTCCTTCCCCCTGAGTTTATTAAACTGCTACTGGCAATTAGAGGTATTTAGCAGTTTGTGGGTAATAGACTTTCATACCTGCAGGGAAAACAGCTGTTGCTGCTCTGGAGGCAAAGAGCAAAATTATGGTAGTAGCAAACAGAGGTTTTTGCTAACAAGCAGAGAGCACCTGAGTGAAGTTTAGATAAAAGCTCAGCTGCATTCAGAAAAGCTGTATGAAGGCAGGTGTATGTATGGGGAGAGGCTGGAGCACTCCTGCTTGTAAAAAATCCAACCCACTAAGCAAACCAACCAACAAACCAACCCCCCTTCCCTGTGATGGAGGTATGGCTTCATGGAGGAGTTACTGCAGCACAGGGAAGTGGGGAGGCTTGTGTGCATGGTCATGTTTTTATTTGGAGACAAGTCTCCAGGAGTTGCCCATCACTGTGATGTATTGGGGTGGCTGCACCCCCTCAGTGGGGGGAAATGGCTGGTGCAGTGGGTGCTGGACCTGGAGTCAGCACAGCGGTATTTAATTCCTGATTTTAACATGGCTATTTTGGGTTTGCGTCACTCAGCCGCTTAATTTTTTCAGAGCACAATTTCCATATGAGAAAATGAGCCTAACAGTGTCCTGACTGTTAAGGCTGCATGTTTCTTGTAATGAGTTTTAGCTGTCACTGTATTTTTCTGCAGTGCCCAGCAAAGCAGGGGGCTAAAATTTATCTGGTGCAGCTAGACACTTTTGCAATTATAAAGCAAATTTCCTGCCGTAGTTAATTCCTTGTGGTGGTGGATTGTTTGGAGATATTTAAATTGCCTCCTTTTGTTTTCGTTGTGGGTGATGCATTTTGACTAGTTTTCATATGAACATCCCTGTAAAACCTAGTATCCAGAAGAATGCCAAGTAAATTATACCTATTTCTTGTCTATGTTTTAAGCATTTCTGTTCCCACTTGAAAACCTTCGCAAAACCTTCTCCTCCAACACAGGAAATAAGGTTTTTCAGCTCCTCAGAGGCTCAGACTTCTCAAGAACTGTGCACCTGGATAAGTTATAGCTTCCATATAGCACATACATTTCCAGCATCCCCCTTGGGCCTTTTCCCTGTGGTCATCTGAGATCTGGTAAGAAATGTACACGTGCATGTGCTGAGCTGCCAACAGACTGAGCATGAGGGGACAGGCTGTGATAGAAATTAAAGTGTTCTTTCAGGAGACCACAGTCTGATTTTGAGTTACGCTGATCTAAATCAGAAGGTGCTCCTGTGAAATCACTCCCTGTGAACTGAATGCACAAGTTGGAGAAAAATTAAGGCCCCGCAATAGTGAGGGCTAATGGGTTTAAGAAAAATGTGGTGGGATCATGTTAACAACCT
Organism: Chaetura pelagica; assembly: GCF_000747805.2. NCBI lineage: Eukaryota > Metazoa > Chordata > Aves > Apodiformes > Apodidae > Chaetura > Chaetura pelagica. The sequence continues at coordinate 2,077,085 of NW_009953655.1, read as the reverse complement.
GTCTGTGTCTCATGGCTCTATAGAGGAATTCTTTACAATTTCTCCAGGCTGATGATGGTTCCATATCCCAAAACCTTCTCTAGGCAGTAACTTCTGCCAATCAAGTGTTGTGTTTATCCTACAGCCAGTTCATTATCAGTTTCTTTTTGTTGGTTGTTTGTTTGTTTTGTTTCAGGGGAAATTGCCTTGAGCTGAGCTGATTCTAATCTCCTGTGTGTGCAACTCTCCTTTCTCTGGTAAAGCTGCTCCTGATGGCTGTGGGGTAAGGGAACACAAAACCAGCCGTTGCGTGGGTTGGGTGAAATTCCAGGTTCTTGGCAGCCGAGAGATTTATAATCAAGGGAGGCAAAAAGTTAGAGATCACGTGTTGGAACAAGAAGTAAACATCCTGGGTCTTATCCGATCCCGTAGATGTTGTAGGTGTCTGGCCCACGAGGGACTTGGAACTGGGGACAAAAAATGAGCCCTTAAGTCCACAAAGCACTGGTATTCTGCACCTATTAAATTAAACAGGAAATTAGTGTTGAGGTGAACTTGCAGAATCATTAATAACTATTTCATTTTGTGGGAAACCAAGTGGATATCCATCTTCCTCCCTGGGCGCTGCTCTCCTGCTTGCATTAAAACTTGCACGCTGTGGTCATGTCAGGAGCTCAGCACATACATTCCCAGCTAGTGCCGTCTAGCGTGTGATGAGATGGTCTGGTAGGTGTTAAGAATAGAGTAAATATTTTGAGGAATAAGCTAAACAGCAGCCTGTTCTCCAATCAAGGCTTTCTGTCTGAATCTGCAGATGTGCACTGGAGAAGGACTCCATGGAGGAGAAAGGGGATGAGTCTCCTCTCTTTGGCCTGGGGGTAAACATAAATTGCAAGTCCATGTGTCCATGCCAGCCACATGGAGCCCAAACAGATTGGGTAACACAGGAGATATGGTTAATGTTGTACTAGTGAATGGACATGGTGAATGTCACCACATTATCTGAGGCATTTGGCTACTTATATACAACTGCAAAACCTTCTTCAAGCAGGGAAAAGAATTCTTACTATTGTTCTTCTTCTCTGATCATAAAAATGTTATAAGTCTTGCAAGCCAGACCTGTGGAGCAGTGAAAACTGATAGCAAGTGTCCCTGAATGATAGCACATCATTATGAAGACATTATTTCTCCAGGTATTTTAGAGAGGTTTATCATAGAAAGGAAAGTTCAGCTTCATCTCTTCCCTTAGTTACACAACATCAGTGACTTAACATCAGCTCTTAGTTCTGGGAAAGTGCCTGCTTTAAATGGATCTAGCAGAGCTTTATTAACGCTCCATTCATGCTCATTTTCTTCATGAAAACTGTCACTCTTAGTCAGCAACTGCTGCAGACACGGGACATTCATCAGGTTCAAGTAGGCAGAAAACAAAATGAGTTTGTTATATCAAACCTGGCTCTTTGAAGCTCTGTGAAACAAGATTGTTGCCACCCTGGGGGGGTTTGGAGCAGCCACGTCGACCTCCTGAAGCACAGCAGGGCCTGCCAGAGCACCATGCCCATGCTGAGGGAATGTCGCCTCCTCCAGGTCCACCGCAGTGCACAGGCACCAGCACTGCCCTCCACAGCTCCTAATCCCTTCCTGGCCCCAGCAGGTCACCTGCAGCCTCTGGGCCAGGGGGCCTGACCCTGCCTCAGAGAGGAACTGAAATGCCTCACAGCAACAGTGAGATTTCACTGGACAGACTTCCCCTTGAGTCAAACTGACATCAAACAATGGCAAACATACAACCAAAGAAGTTTATTGCACCATTGGGCCAGCCTCCATCACCAGGGAAAGGATTGAAAAATACCAACAACACCCTACTTTTATGCCTAAACTTCCTTGCCCTGATGGCTGGGCATGTGAAAGCAATAGCACAGGAACAGTTAGTGCCCTCCAAATACAAATCAGGTTTGCCAGCTGGAGGAAAAACTACCATCTCTGTCACTCTCAAGCCACCCAGCTGACCAGCTGGTTCAGCA
>NW_009953655.1:2058863-2074521 GCF_000747805.2 Chaetura pelagica | reverse complement strand
TCAGCAGCTGTTTTAAAGCTCTGGTGGAAGCACAAAGGTCCAAGCAGGAAGGTGGCGTAAGGAACTGGCTTTAATGTGCAGGTGCTCACCTCTGCCTAGGGCAAAATGTGTCAGCCAGGAGAAGAGGCAGTGTCAGATGGTCACAGTACTAACTCCTGACAGCACTGCTCAGGGAGAAGGACAATGTGGGGTTGTTTGGAATATAAATCCTCCAGCAGAACTGCCCAGGAAGTGGAACAATAGCAGTTTGGGCCTTAAATTCACCTCTGAATCCCCACTGCTGTGCAGAGCTCATCTCATGCAGACAGCAGGGTTGTGCAGACCTTACAGGTGTGTCTTCCAGAGCCATCAGGACACTATGGTCACTCCCATCCCCTCAGCACAAAAGTGTGTGTCTCACCCAGTGAACTGTGCATCAACTAGCCCCCTAACCAAAAGATAATCTGGTTTCTTGGGTAAATTCCCAACGCAAGAGAGGGAGTGTTATTTGGATGGGAATCCCATAGAGAAACACCAGAAAGTGAAGAAAATAGCAAGGGGAACCTTCTCCTCAGATCAGTGCTCCTGCAGTCCCCCCGCACAACGTATACTGGGAGACCAGCAGGCTGCCAGAAGTGACAATTTTCCTGGGAGATTTAAAAACAAAGTTCCTTCTGACAGCTTAATCCCTTGCATGTACATAGCACTTCACATGCCCAAATATTAACTGATTCATGGTTAATTAACTCGTGGTTATAAATTTCCTTTGGCACTTTTTGCAAGGTCCAGGATGTGAATATTAAACTAAGTGTCCCAGGCAAATTGCAGCACTGTAAGAAAAATAATGGGGCAGATCATCACCTGGTCTAGTGCAGCTCTGTATATTTGTTTGAGCCCAGGGCCTGACCCAGTGGTTCTTGAATTCATTAAAGCAAACTGCAATGAATGAATTGCAGAGCTCCTTCCTGTGCCTAACTTCAGTAATTAATTCCCTACTAAGGCAGGGGACATGCTATAAAATAACGTGTTTGCATTTATTCACAAGAGTATTATGGCACAGTAATGGAGGAGCTGAAGAAGACAAGGTGGTTCAAGGCAATAGAACTGAAGGAGCACTGCAAAATGACCACTCTGTATGAACGCTGATATTCCTAGCACAACCTGGCCCTTTGCTGCGGCAGGATGCAAAGAGAAGGGAAAATTGTACCCAAAAAGAAGCACTACAGGGTAGCTCACTCACCTCTGTGCATCACCCAGAGCTGGTGAGACACTTCATTGAAGCTCAGATCAACTCTCTTATAGCCTCTGAGTGGGAAGATCTATGTCCTGAGAACTGCTTACTGGGGATGGCAGTAAGGGTGGATACACAGGAACTAGAGAGCCTCAGATCTGCAGAAATTAATAGAAAAACAAAGAAACTTTTTAAACAGGAGTGAAAAGATTGAGGATGTATATCTTAGAGGGAGAATGTATGTAGGCTGGAGAAAAAACAGCTTCCATACTGGGGTAGTTTGGTGTGACTGAGAATTCATAGATCCATCAGCACAAGACCCACTTAAGGAACAGTTATGCTGATATAAAGATGCTTTAAGGCAGAGATACGTGTTTCCTGAGGGAGGAAAGATGTGACTTTACATCACCAGTTATCAAATTCTTTGGAAGTGCCATGCAGAACTGTTCCCTTTTTGTGTGGAGACAAAGCATAAAGGAATATGGTGCAAAACAATGAATGGTATGGAGGTGGCACACACACTTGTCCTCTCTCTAAGTGCAAATGCATGAGAATAAGAAAAAGGAAGACAAAGATCTTTAAAGGAAGCAAAAAGTTCTTTTATATATAGGTGTTTGTATTCTGAGGAACTTGTATGATTTCATGAGCTAAGACACTAACAAAATTGGAGTATCAGCTAAGATACATCAGTAAGAAACACATCATTGGGGCAGTTTGTTCCACAGACAGCTGTCTGGTCCCATATAAAAGAAAAATGCCTCTTTCCAGACATGGAAAAAGGGTGAACACTCTAATATCTAATTAGGCATAAACAGGAATAGAAATGTCCTCTGAAATTAAAAGAAGTCCCAGTGCAACCTAATTAACAGACCCTCTCCTCTCCACCCAATACCTTATTTAGACCTGCAAGAACTCAGTATGTTTGCAATATCTCCCTTTCTGTTACGTTCAGTTGAAATTGTCTTGTGAGTTCAACACAACTAGTTTGGGAACACACCTGCCACATAAGCAATGTACAGGTACACACACAACATCCCACGCCGTGGCACAAGTCTCATTCTGTTTTGAGACCAGGCTAAAAATCAGTGTGGGCACAAGACCATCACTTCTGTGACCCCTTCCCAAAATCAGGACCTGAATTCATGCCAGCATTTTACATTTACATTCCCAGAGGGAATTCATAACCATGGTAAGGACCAGGACCAGGATGGAAGGCACGGGCTGGGTGGCTTCTGACCACAGGGCTGGGGGCACAAAAGACATGCTCACCTCTCTCCAGCCACATCTTTATGCAGAGCAGGTTTGGGAGGAGGGATTGCAGTGATCTCCCAGATCCCAGAAAGAAATATTTGTGCCCATGTGCTTTGGTGACATGTGCTGGAGGACACAACTGCCAAACCTCTAGCCCCAGGTGGGCACTGGTGCTCTGGTGCAAAGGTTTGTCCATGCAGCATGGCAAAATCAGGGGAGATCCCCAAATGATCCCTGTTGTCATCCCACACAGACAAACCTTTGCATCCACAGGAGCCTCTCAGCTCCTTTCCCCACCTCTCTCACAACAGGGCTCACCAGCCTCCACTACCATCTAAGCTGGAGCCGCCACTCAATGATTTGTGATGTACTGAAACACAGTTTACATTGCAAAAAGCTCTAATATGTCCCTGGAAAGCAATTAAGAGAGAGTTGCACATGAGTGTTAAGGGTTTTGCCTCATGAGCAGATGTCCTCTTGGCGGATGCACTGCCGACCTCTCACTCTGACAGGCTCTGCTCCACCTCGGAGCCACAGCCAGGAGAGGAACCATCTTGCTCCTGATCAGCCAGACTGATTTTTATTAGGCCTTTCTCCGGAAATAAGAAGCATGGTGAAGTGAGGTGATCTTCCCCCGTGGCTGCTGGTGCAGATTACAGAGCTGGCAGCAGCAGGAACGCATTAAGGAAAGCTCCCAGCAACGGGTAGGTTTTAAAACGAAAGCTGGCTCAGTGTTAATGCACAAGTAATGTCTCCCAGCTGTCTTTAATAAAACAGCCAGCTGAAACTCTGCATCATAATAAACGGAGCAGGGATTTCACAAACATCCTGGCTGCTCAGAAAGACACAGTCTTTTTTTTGTAAAAAAATAAAAATAAAAAATAAAAATGGGTTGGGTTCGCTTCTTTTTTTTTTTTCTCAGAGCTTGATTAAACATTTCCTGTTTTCAGCTTTCCAGAAAGGTCCTCAGAAGCCTGCCCCTGCTGCCTGCGTGCTGGCAGTCTCATTTTTCAAGGCCCTCTCCTGGTCCAGGTGCAGCAGAGAAACAGGAGGAATCATGTGGACCTGCTGCCTGAGTAAGAAAGTTCTCTGCTTCCAGCTGCAGCCCCACCAGGTTTCATGCCACCCCTGCAGGTGGCATGATGCTCATGGCAGTCCCAACCATCAGGTGGTCTCACAAGTCCCTAGAGAGGAGCCTTATGACCTGTCGCAACCTATTTGCAGACAAGGTGTGGAGGAAGTTGTACACAGCTGGGAAACAGACCTTGGAGCATCAGTGATTTCTGCTTTTGCTGCTGATTCATGCAAAGTCACCCTAAGGCTGGACCATCAGAGCTGGCTAAGGGTTCAATAACTCCCAAAGGAACAAGCCCCTGAAACTGAACCCGCTAAGGCAGCTGTGCTGGATTTCATCCTGTTGAACTCAGGTCAGCATTTAAACTGTCTCAGTCAGTGGAGCAAAATAGGCACCTTTGGGAACAATTGGGCTGAATTAATTTGAGTTTCTTTTTAAAATAAAATTTAACACATCCTAGAAGTATGCAGATGTGATTGTGCACCCGTTGTGTCCGTAGCCAAACTGTGCATCCATCCCATTGCTGCATCCATCCCAGGTCTGGAGGAGAAGAGGAGAGTTCCCTGACTATGCCAGTCCCAGAAATCACCTAGAGTTTCTACAGGCTTTACCACAAACTCCTCTGAATTAAGAAACTGGAGGAAATAATGTGATTTTTCTCAGCTTTTATCCCAACCTCTAAAGACCAATCTGAGCCTGAAATCCAAAATGAGGGATGAAAGCTGCCTTGAAATTCTCACATGCTCCTGCCTCTGCCTTGCAAGCAAGCAGTATGCCTGACCCTCAGCTGAGGTACACAGGCATTTTGCCAGCCAATAAAATCAAGTTCCACCAATTAACTTTCAGTTGTGGAGGGTCTGGCTAGACGTACTCAACTTGAATCCCAGATAATGCTCCACAACTTTCAGTGCGCTCATTCCAAACATTTAATGGGCTTCAGTATTTCCTATAGCTCCCTAATATCTTCCACAAACATATAAATCACTCTGTGGTACAGAAGAGAGAAAAAGATGAAATGCTGACTGTAGCAGAAGTAGAAACATCTCCTCATCATCTTCTGGTTCCAGTAGTATGAGTCCAAATATCTCTAGAATTCAAGCTTTGCCTATTGTTTAGGAATGCCTATGATTTTTATGCTGTTATCCTGAGAGGCAACCAGAGAGCTCTTCAGGATTTGGAATTTAACTTCTTCTTGCCTTAACTTTCTACATCTGACAAGGGTGTTGCAAGGATTAGTTAATATTGTAAGGTGCTGATTGACGAGCTGATCTTTCAAAACACAAAGTGCCGCCTGACGCTGAGGATTTTTGGGGAAGTTTGGAGAGTGGCAGGAGCTAGTCTGAACTTGACATCCCTAGATCATAAAATGATCATACAAACCAACATGAAATGGAAATATTCTTTAATGTTCATTTTTTTTGTAAGAGCCTGGTGGATGGTGAGAGCTTCATTTGATTCTTCTGGCTACCCATAAATTTCTGCAGCATTTGTAACATTCCGAGGGATGTTCCAAGAAAACAGATTAATTTTCTTTCCCCCGCAGTCTTATTTTACTTTGACTCCTCAGCATTTTCTTTTCCTAAAGCAAGGTATCAAAATATCTTGGATGGAATTATTCAATACATACTGTGAAACACTTTGCCAAAAAACATTCACTTCAAACAGTATTTGTTTGGAGTACCTGAGTTTTTCTTCAGCCTCAGGAATTCTGCTTAGCACAACTCCATCATATTTTAAAATGGAGATGAAACAACATTCAAATTTATCAGCCACATGCAGTGCTTTTTTAGACTTTATACATTGACCTTGGGTAACAGAAAATAAGTTTTCCTGGAATTTTTTCAATTTTTAAAAAAATGTCTTCATCCTTTGATACAATCTTCTTTACTCTTACAAGTTTTCAGAAAGGTTACCTTCAGGTTGTGAACACACTGAATATAAAGTGTAAGCACATAGCTCTCCTGAGTAATGCATGCCTTGCCTATTATCAATATTTCTAAAATAACTACCAGTGAAATATTTCCAATTTTCAGGATTTTTTCCAAACATTGGTATGACCATTCCATGGAGGTGATTTAGAGTAGCTCACACTCTTTTTGATGTCATAGTCCATGCAATACACAAGACTCACAAATGCAGAAAAAAAGATACATTTCAACAACCAGCTAAAAATATTTTCCTAAAATATTTTCTACCAAAAATGACATTATGCAAAAAAAATAAAGTTACATTCTTAAGGGAAAAAAAAAAAAGAAAAAAGAAAGAAGTCTTTTGTGAAATATTTTCTATTTCAAAATGTAAAGACAATACTTCTTCTCACTGTGTGAGCTGCTCCCAACTGAAGACTAAAGAAAATAAGTACTTTTCCTACTGAAAAAGGATGGGGGAAAAAAAGAGTGAACTCATTTTATTCTCTTCCTTAATGATCCCACTCTAGCAAAGAAAAAAAAAATAAGAATACACAAAATCAAAATGAAATAGAAGTCAGGAATCAGAAATCATCCTTTCTGTTTTTATTACGTCACAAGGTGTGAGTTATCTTCCCAAATGTGAGAACATTTCTGATGAAAGCAAGTCTGGAACAAAAATTACTGACCTTATCATGAAATGCTGTCCCAGAAGGATGATTAGATTTTGCTGAGCCCAAACTTTCAGAGATTTGCCAATCAAGCTACTGCTTGGCCCTGCAAAATTGCCATTGAACTCATATCTCAGCCTCTAGGCAAAGTAAAGCATTACAGTACAATCTATGAAATCAGCCTAGGAGCCTGCCTAGGACAGGTGGACAATTTGACCTTTGGAACAGTTGGGTCTTTTCATTTTCCATTTCTAAAGCCTAGAATTAAACATTGATCTCAACAAAATAACCTTGAAAGAGGCCTTCAGATAACACAACCTGTGTCTGTTATACAGTAATGCTCAAAGGCCTGAAAAGGGAACAAGACTCTATTGTTTTTGATATTGCCCCTTCCCCCAAGATTTTTGGTCTGACACATAAAAAGCCAGGATAAAGGAAAGGGGCTGTTATTGTCCTTCTACTCATTTCCATTTCATGGGCTGAGAACCAGGGCAGAAGGTGCCATGACTTATTGGATGCACATCCAAAGTCTGTGGTAGCAAACGGTATTTAACCCAGCTCTTTCTCGTAGGCCAATGTTTTATCAATAAGACCCTCTTTCTCCATCCATAGATTTTTTTCGAGACTAATACACATTTTTAGACTGCTCTTACTCTTTTCTTATGGCTTGTCACCTCTGCCATTCCCCGAAATCTGCCCAAGCCATGTGTCCATCACTTGTTAGCAGCTTCATCCTTCTGAAAACTTTGCTACTGGCTCCACTGAAATCAAAGGTCTCAACCAAGACAGAGGATTGGTTGTTTTAAAATGCAGCTAAGTTTACATTTCCATAAAGTAAACTCTTCCATTGTAAGACTTCAGACCAGCTGCAGAGGTCAGACCCTTCACAAATAATACAAGGGACGATAGTGCCATCACTGCAGCATCACTCCAGTGACACTTGTGAGCTTTGGGACCAGTGTATTGAGGTACGGAGGAGAGCCCACCTCCATTGGTATTGGCAGAAGGCATGGAGAAGGCAATTTCCCCTCATGCCACCCATATTTAGCCAGGGGCATGGTCTGCTAGAGGAGAAACAGTCATGGGCACGGTACTAGCAACATCCATAGCAGGGACAGGGTCTAACTTCCAGGCCAAGGACAAAGAGCTTCCAAGTAAACCCTCCTGTAGCCTCTCAGAATAACTTTGCCTGAAGTATCTTGCTATGAGGGCTTTTACTTTTGTTTGTTTGCTTTTATTTTTGTTTGTTTTGCACTTCTGTCCTAAGAGCCGGGCCAGAAGTGAGAGCAAGGAGACATTAAACACTTTTCTGGCCTCACAGCATTTCCAGACATCAGCACAAGGGAGGACAGGAAAACTTGCAAGAAGCCCATTTTTTCAGAATAGAAGTGTTCACATAAATAGTGACCACTTTGATGTTTAATCACTCTGGTGTAAAATGGGGAAAACAGGAACAGAAAATGTTTCTAGGATCACCCATGCTCATTGTCTGCAGCAATCACATTATGCCTTTGTTCTGTCCAGTCCTGGTATAAAATTCCATACCAAGGAACCTGTGGACTCATTTTGGTAGGGCAGCAGAAGTCTTCATCCTGGCGAGGGGGCAGGTTCTCCAAATAGGGGCTATTATGCCTTTGGGGCAGCAATTAGCACTGGCAGTCCAGCCTCAGAGTCTCCTCACAGGGTTATTTTCTTCTTGAAAGAGACCCATGTTTCATTTGTTTTCTCTGTTCTTCCTTCATGTATAACCCAAGTGAAGACAGTGCTCACTGAACCAAGCTGCCTTTTCTACCACTTCACCATTTCTATCTCTTTTCTCTTCCCTCTGTATGTTGCTGAGAAATTATCATCATGTCCTCATAGGGGAAGATTAACACCTCACATTAGTAGCAGTTACCCCAAATCTCCCTTTTTTAATTTTTCCTCATTACTCCTCCTTGTACCTTCACAGCTCCCAAAGGAAGCTGTAAAGAGAGAAATGCTCCTTTCCTTTCAGTAAGCAGCTCAAATTAACATTTTCCTTTGTCTATGTTACTCATTGTCCAAAATTCAGGTCAGTTTCTCAGCCAATACAAAGCTCACAAATTCCTATTCTTTATAATTTCATGGCAGCTGAGAATTGATGTAAAAATGGGTCTGAGAAAAAAAATCAGCCTCTAGTTTTGGATTGTCCTGGCTGTACAGAGCAGCTACTTGCAATGCTGCTAGCAGAAACCATCTCTCAGAGACAGTGGGCAAAGACACTGTCCAATGCAGAAAACTGGCTATTGTGTATATTAACATAATCTCTAGCCACCCAAAGCAAAACAAGATGCTATTGTAGCCAACCTAAAAAGCTCTAGAATTAAAAGAACAAGCAATCAGTCTCTCAGAAATGTTTTTTTTTCTCTTCCTAAGAGTCTTTGTGGCCACATTCATCCTTACAAACTATAAGACCATTGACATCTAGGAAAAGTATTTCCTGCCCTTCTGTCTCAAAACACACACCTTTCTGCCCAGAGTGGAAACCCTGCAATGAACATGTGTTGCTCTGCAGCAAATGTATTGAGAGAGGTATAAGACATATAAGCAACATGGAAGCCAAGAAACATGATGGATAAAACAGGCTGGATTTTCACCCCTGGTGGCAATAACAACACACAATAGAAAGTGTAATAACTACAGTGTTTCCAAGAGGATGTGAGTTTATGGATCCAGCAATATCGGTAAATGGCGTCTGCTCTTCAGTTTGACCACATAATAGCTTAACTGCTGTATTTTCCACACTGCTCAGCTAAAGAGCTTAAATTGGACCCTCTCAAAGGCTAAAAGGAATCAATTTCATCCTAAACAATTCCAAGGCCAACCTGACCAAAGCCTTTAATTGGTGCCAGTTAAAGTCAAAAGCTTTATGGAGCTGGTTATTGCTCAATATGTACCAGCGGAGTGAAGTGTGATGGCCTCGTTCCCCTTGACCTCCCACTGCAGAGGTGACCAGCAGCTGATAACTGGGATTTCTGGGAAGTGGGGAGCTCCCTGGGTCAGCTCTCAGTTACCAACTTCATTTCAATGCAGGTCTGCATCCTTTTCGTTACCTGGAAGCTATTAACTCCCTGGTCTGGGCTCCCCTTTCAGGGGCCACTCCGCAGAGAATATTGCTGACCAGTTCCTGGTATGTTCTTTCATCTGATGAAAGAGCTTATTTAAACAGAAATTTGAACATGTCTGTTCTGCCAGGCACTGGCTGAAAATATGTTAGTAGATGCTTTGTCATGAGCAAATCCAGACCAGAGTTCCCCTCTAGGTTCCTCGAGTTCCAGTTATGAGGTCCTCAGTTTTCAGCCAGGTAGGTAAAAATCATTCACATTTTACAGATGGGGAAACTGTGGTGAAGCAAAGAGTGTAAGAAATGCACCCAAGATCAACAGTGATATTTTTTTGTGGTGGAGTGACGAGTTGAGCTCAGATCTCCTGCCACCCAGTGGGGTGCTTTCACCACGCCACCCTCCCTCCTTTGCAAACCTGCTAGAGCTGGGTTAATGGACAACACTTCAAACCCAGTGGCATCAGTCATTCCACAGAGAGAAAAACAGTGTCCAGAGTCGGCAGCTGGCTAAAATGCAGAAGTGAGACACATCACACACATCTCCTGTAGAAAGACAAGCATATGGTCAGGGCTACAGTGTCCCACTACCATCTAAGGAATAAAAAGTGAAAATTTGGCTGCAAAGGAAACTACACAGACAGCTCATGGAAACCACTTGCAAACAGCCCTGTCATCCAGCCCAGGAGCTGATGGGCCAGACCACCCACTCCAGCACAGGCGTTAGGCGCCACGTACCTGGTGATCAGTCGGGGAGGAATTAGTTTCACCTAATTTCAGATGCCTACAAGGTAGAGCTGACCACCCTCGGGCTCCTCAATACATAGTTTTTAAGAAGAGACTTGTCTGACCTACTTTAGAGCTCTATTTTAAGATAAACAGAATTATATCCTGGATATACATTTAAAAAAAACCCCAAAACAGAAAAGACAGCTGCAGAGTCCAGCTCAGATGGAAATACCTGTGCTCCATGTGCCTACTTTTGATCACATGTATCTCACCCAACACGACAAATGGGAATAAACTCAAAGTTAAGTGGAATTCTCTTAAAAACCTGTGAAGTGATGCTTAGTCCAGAGTGACTTTTTAAAAACTTTTTAATAAATCTATATGCCAATGTGTTTCATTCATGTGTGAGTGTCATGCAGTATCATTTGGCCACAGTACAGAGCTGACACTTGGGATCATGGGGAATATTTCCATTAAGAAAGATGCTAATAGAGTTGAATGTTTTTTATGTAGTCCTGTTTATCTGCAGAGAAAGTTCATGTCTTCATTTCCTGTGGGCATAAGAGGGAACGGAAGAATAAAGAATAAAGAAGAGCCTCTCCTTATCTTCTTGGTCTCCTTTTCTGATCAGCTTTTCTGTGGTCAGCTGGGGTTACATGCACTGCTGATTTGTGGCAGCTCTGGGCTCTCTATTGCTATCTCCTCTCTTCTTTTCTGACATTTCTGGCACATTTGCTTTTACATACACAAAATTCAACCAAAACAATATCCTGACCCCAAGTTTGCCTTCTGCTGCCAAGGAAACACCTCCGGCAGTAACAGCTGGTTTTCTGAAGAGCCTTGGTACAACTGTTTTGAGAAACAACTTCCATTACTTGAACGCAGACCTCTGTCTGGAGTGGAGGATGGCTAGAATAGCCAGCAATGCCATGATATTTTGTAGAGGTGAGCAGGCACGGGTAAAACAAGTAGCAGGGCATGTCCCCTTCAGCTCTTGGTCTCCACCTGAATGGTGCTGGAACAGACCCTACTTTCAGTCACTTCCTATTTTGCCAGAGTTTAACTGTGTGGGCTGCAATGTTATGCTCCGGATATCTGCTGCAGGCTAAATGTTTCAAGACAATTTGAGACAAAATGTTTCAGAAGATTTTTGTGCACAAGGCAAGGGAAAAATACATTCTATTGCCCACGTTAAGCACACTGTTCCTTGAACAGAGGAAATGTGGTTTCACCTCCACATGCAGCCTTGGGCTGCTCACATAAACCCCTGCAGTCCCCCTCATTTCCAACATGTTTCTCCTCTGCCCTACCAGGAAAGCAACAAAATACACTGTGGTTTGTCCTAGCCACGTGATTACAGACAGACTGGACATGATCAAATTTGACTTCTCCCCATTTTCAGGACACTTACATGCATCTCTATGGTCTACTCAGCCATCAAGTTTCACCCAACTTGAAGGAATTGTATTGCATGGGAAATACTTCCTCTTCTCTCAGAACTCTTTTTCAATTAGCCAAGTGATTAAATAAATTAAAATGGATGGGCAGAGGGAATAATCACATAATGCTTCTTTTCACCTTGGTTAAAATCATCACTGGGCCTTTATTAGTGGCATTACCAATTCTGCTTACAGCCCATTTAATAGCACAGAATCACAGAATCATCGTGGTTGGAGAGGACCTCTGAGAGCATCGACTCCAACCATCAACTCAGAAAAAGAGAATTAAACACAACCACAGACACTCTACCCAGAACCACCCTCCAAAAAAACCCCACCTTGGCCACTAGAGCATGCCCTGAAGTGCCACATCTACACATTTCCTGAATACCTCCATGGATGGTTATTCAACCACCTCCCTGAGCAGCCTGTTCCAGTGCCTGACCTGTCTTTCAGTGTAGAAACGCTTCTGTATATTAACACAGAAATGCACTTTCTGGGTACTAACGTACCTAAATAGGGAAATGAAAATTAATAAAGTACTTAATCCAAAGTCTCTTGAGCCAAGGGCTATTACTTCAACACTTCTGTGGAGTTTTACAGCAGGCCCAGAAAGAGGAAAAAGACTTGGCAGGTAGCTTTAATTTGGGATTTATTTTGAAGAAGCAAAACAATTTTTAAAAAAATTTCTATAAAGACAGTGTTTCCCACAATGTTTCTAGGCTCATCCTTGTCTCTTGGGTACAACCATTTTGCACAATATCAAAAAAAATTCAGCAAGTTTTCTCTACTACCACAATGAGTTGCATGAAATGAGGAGCTGTGCAGTGGGACAATGTGGGGAGGTAGTTTAGGTGGATGTATTTAGAGCAGTTGTAAATGGAGATGCTAAAGGGCTGATCTAGATTCTATGTTTATGCTTTGCTGACACCAGCAAGGGACTGGAAAGATGTTCTTGACAGCGGCAGAAGAGATGGTTTCAGGAGAAATTTCATAAAAAATGGTCTTATTAAGAGCTATTGCCACCTAGATCACAGCACTGGACTTACACTGAACTTTACAAATAGCGGAAAGGATGTGAAAAGGTAGAAAGCAGAATTAGAGAGAAAGCAAGGATTCTCTTGCTTCTGATTCCTCAGTGTTTGAGTTTCAACAGACAAAAAACTCTACCAATGCTTTTCATCTGAACATCTATAGGTGATTCAAAAAAAAAGCTCCTTTCCAGTTAATTTCTGAATGTGGCCTGCATTCTTCTTATTTCCTTAAAATTTGTTCTGACAGCAGCAGAAAATAAGGTGTTGTTACTCAGAGGCTTATAATACACCATCACACTGCACTAAGGCCATCAAAACCCTTCTTCTTTAGTGACCTGGCTACCTCCTGTCTTTTCCAGTACTGCATGAAAAAGAAAAAGTCCATGAAAGTCTAAGAACCTGTGTGAAGAAATAGTAAAATATTCAATGCCTGGCAGCCTGGAAGAGAAGTATTAGTGATCACTGCCCAGACCAGAACTAAAATTCCCATATAAGACACCAGCTAAATGGCATCTTTTGGGCATTTGCAGCGGAAGTATCAGTATTAAGAATTTTTTATCATTTCTCTTCCTTTGGGTTCAGTTGAAGCAAAGAGATTAAGTGCCATGGAAAAAAAACAACAAACATGTATTGACCACTCTTCCCCTTGCACTACTTGTAAGGGATGCCAACAAGACAACAAACACCAGCTGGTCATCCAACTTGGTTACTGAGCCACAGAATCACACTATACAAAACCATTTCTCTGCACGTTTTATTTTGGCTCATGAAATACCAGCAAATTAGTTCAGATTCTTGGAGAGCAGAACTACAGTATCATTATCCTTCCACCAGCCCTTCTGCCTTCACAAGAAGGAACACACAGGCAGGCCTTTTCTTATGCCCCAAAGTGTCTGAGATGCTCATCAAAATGAACAATTCATCCTCCCAGTGTTGCATGAAGAAGTCCCTGCTCCTTGGTGACAGCATAAACTTCCTGAATACAAGAACATGCATGTAATTACCAGCAGCCCCAAGGTCAGCATAAATCAAATTGAGAAGTCAGCTGCCAGTGGCACTTCAGATGCAATGCCCACGACTCGAATGGAGCTGAGTTAAAGCAATAACCCCTTCCAAGTCCCTGAATGGGCCATGGCTTGTAATGGGCTGGCACAAAGCTACATTATGCCACAAACTGCACCTGCTTCTAGAGCTGCTGGTAAATAGAGATGCCACCTGGCGAGATGGCATTTCCTGAAGCCTGCAAGGATGGTGTGAAAAAAAGAACCCCCACAAACAGATGGTGCCTGCAGAAATGAGGGCTATGGGGGAACAACAAAGGGCATTACAGCAACGACAAATACACTGTTCTCAGCCCTCTCTAAACTGTCATGCACATCCTTAGTGGGTGGCAAAGACAGGCCTAAATTCAGGTGCCTTCTCCCCATGGAGAAAGGGATCTTGTTTTTCAAGTTCATTGCTCCTCAAACTGTATGAACAAGATTAGAATCACAAAGACCTACTGAGCAGTGCCTGTCCCTGAGCATAAAGACAGCAAAAAATAAAACCCAAGCACTGACACTGCTAGGAACAGGCCATCTGCAAAGGGATGTAAATGTGACTGTGCCCCCAAGTCATGGCTTACGGTCTTGGAAAGCAGAAACACACTGACTGAAAGCAAGCAGTCAGTGCCAAGAAGAATATAAAGTATGGGAATACAAGAAGTTGGGAGGTGGTTGAATTTGCAAGAGGAAAACAAAAGTTTGTTTATCTCAATTAATTCATTGCAAAACTTGGAAGTAATAAACAATCAGAGGTGCCTCTGCCATGGGTTATTGATTCTGTCGGTGTCTGGCTTCAGTTCCAGCCAACAATTACCAAACAAATGGCCTGAAACAAGAACTACTTCCTGACTCACAGTAGTTATGCCCTGAAAAATAAGAGTTTATGTCCTTCCCATAAGTCTTGTTTACTTAGTCTTTTAAGTGTTATGATTGTAATGCTGGAAAGTCCTGTCATCTAATGAAATAACTCATCCTTATTTCCATACAACAAATTATTTGTTCAGTCTTGACCCTCAAGATTTCACAATAGAGTTGAAATAATAATTGCATCTCAAGGCTCTGAAAGGGTAAATCACAGGAAAGATACTACCTCTGTTGGCAGAAGATGTCCCAAGTTCATACTTACAGAGCCTCCAAATGAAGGTCTCCCTGGAGACTGGAGTTACCTTCCCATGGAAAGGGTTGGAGAAGGAGAAATGTGACTCTCCAGGTACCCAAGGAGAAACTGGAAAATCTCCCATGTCTGAAATAATCCACAGAGAAATTACTCTAGAAACTATTTCTGGACAGTTTTCATGAGGAAGCAGCCCGTTATATCTTAACCCCTCTTAATGTCTTTGCCCTACAATCCCATGGTGTTTCCCTATCCCACACAACATATTTGCAGGCTATAGCTCCACCAGCTTTACTCTGGCAAAGCAGAAGCAAACACAGCTCAGCCCTGCTCACCTTTTGATTCATTTTCCTGAACTCTACTAGGTCATTTGGGAAGAGGGCAAAAGGTTGCCTTCCTTTTTTGTCTTACGTTCTAGAGAAGGAAAACATCACAAAAGGAGAGGCCCGACCAGTTTCAAGGGCTGCAGGTCATGTATTTGTGGTGGCATTAGCTGTTCAGAGGGATGGGGAGCTGTGGGAATGGATTTAGATCTTGGGGCAGCATAAGGTGGCACATGACTCCTGGGATTGTTTTCAGCCCTTTTCTATAATTCTGTAGCAAATTTTCCCCTAGATGCAGCTGGGTGCAAAATTTTTCTCTACTTCTGCTCCCAATGATTCTGTTGTTGTCTTTGGACATAGTGCAGGCAGTTTCTTTTTTTGAGGAAGGGCACCTTTGTGCTGGATTTGCCTTTTGTGATAATTTCATTTCCAGCCCATCCTAGCCACTGGTCATTCACTTTGGATGTGTCTTGTCTGGTTCCTGGCTCTGTACTAACCACAGACATGTCTTTCCTAAAACAAACAAACAAACAAACAAAAAAAATATGAAATATCTCTACTATCATCTTCACAAACACTAGCAAACCCTGAAGACATGAACATGAAGGTGCAAAGACCTTATCTAGGTATTACCTCTTTTCTCATTTATTTTTTTTCCTAGTGCCCTTCTTTTTTGCTATGGTTCCTCCATTTCCCATGTGTTCAAACATCATGAGGAGAGAGAGGAGAGGAGAGGAGAGGAGAGGAGAGGAGAGGAGAGGAGAGGAGAGCAGAGGTGAA
>NW_009953655.1:2045004-2058729 GCF_000747805.2 Chaetura pelagica | reverse complement strand
GAGAGGAGAGGAGAGGAGAGGAGAGGAGAGGAGAGGAGAGGAGAGGAGAGGAGAAGCAGCTTCAAATAAGAAGCACTTGAAATGACAACAAATCAATGGAGGGGGAAAAAAATTAAAAATAAGACTTAGACAGAAGAGTTGGCACAAGGGAAAACGCAAAATCATTACAGCCCTAAAAATGGATCCAGTCACAATGCCAGATGCAACACAAGAATAGTTCAGATCCAAAACAGAGCTTTCCAACTTCTATCTATTTCTGGGATAATCAGTACCATGGGGGAAAGGGAAATAGAAACACTACAAAGTTTATCTAAGGGATGGAAACACACCCAGCATTTGATGTGAGAGAAGAAAATGTGCCATCTCCCAGCATGCGTCCTGCAGGAATGGCCACGGGCCTGGGCTGGGATCAAGGTCTATTGGGCTGAACTGAATGAGTGCACATGGAGAGGCTGCAGTGAAAATAGTCTCTCACGATCTGCTCTGACAACATCTGAACTGAATATGCAAAGTCTGATGGTTTGGGTTTTTTTCCCCTGAACGACTCTGAAATCAATGAAAAGCTTCATGTGATCCATCAAACCAAATTCAGCAAACATTTTCATGTTTTTCCATCTTTGTTCAAAGCACTTCACAGAAGATAAAAGGCTACAACCTCAGGTGGTCTAAACCATTACTGAGCTCAGATGAAATGTGCCAGCCTCTAGAGAATTAGCTTTCTAAAACCTGTTAATCTGCTTCAAACATGTTGGAAGTCAAGAAAAAGTGTCCTGAAAGAGTTTTGGGCAAAGACTGCAAGAGAGGAAAGTTTGCACATTGTGTAATCAAGTGAGCCAGACAGTGAGAGAGGAATGAGGAAGAGGGTCCAAGAGAAAACCAGATAGATGAGGATTTCAAGAGAGACTAAAGACTCTGGATGTCTCATTTCTAAACATATCAGCTTAAAGAAGACCATATTGTCCTACCTGTGAATCAGTAGAGGTTCACCACTGGGAGCAGCAGCAGGGCAGTGGGTAGGAGAGTCAACATGGCTGGTGACAATTCCTGGCCCTACTGGCTTGTGTTAACCAAAATTCACTGCCTCTGTTTTTTACTTCCCAGCTCAAGCTGTCTTGACTATACAGCACAACCTCTTTGAAGGAGGAATTGCCTCCCATTGTGGATGAGCTATCTTCTACCTACTTTTAATAATTTATGATACAGATGTCACTTCAGCTCCCTTTGTTGGTGGTGAAGAGAAAGATACTTTTGCAGATCAGTTTTGGGTGACTATTTCATGATGTCTCACTCTCTATTGGCTGTATTGTCTGTATTTTTTCCATTGCCTATAGTTCTGATTTTGGCACCCACACTATAAACTTCACTGCTTGGCCAGAGAAATACCACCCTATATGTCTCCATCTCTGTTTCAAGAAGCCCAGATTCCAGCCAGGACCTCAGTGTACAACAGTAACACAACTAATGTTAGATCTGAACACATTGAGGCATAGGGCTTACAGCCACCAGTTATTTAAGGACTCAGCTCCTAACCTGCACCATAACTAGGAAACCACTAGGAATCAGGGACATAAATGCTTCTGTGGATCAAGATTCTTGATTTACTGGAAGTGTAACAGCAATGATCTTTATCCACCTTCCAAGGGTTTCAGCAGAACTGTTGTGGTTTCATACTCCCTGTAATATCCATGGCTACTGGTCTGCTGACCTCAGGGGTCCTGGGATGCAGCCCAAATTTGGGCCAGGAAGAGATTTGGTACTGCGGCCTTTTTCCCATTCCCAAGAACCAGCCTATAATCAGAAACTGGCAAACCTCAGGAAGTTTAGCCTGCCATCCAAAAAAGTTCATATGAAAACTTTAGGGACAGGAACCAGGATCCCAGTCTATGGGGAGCAAACAGAGCTTCTTACCATGGCAGGGCAGAAAGTGGGATTAACGATGGGCATTTTGTGGTGTTGTAGTTTGAGCCCCAGCTGGAGCCAAGGAGCTCACACCATCTGCAGATGTATTTCAGATTGCAGTGAACCCTTTTTTTTCCTACTTACCAGAGTGAAAAAAAAAAGGCTGGGAAAAGGCTCTGGGTTGTCGTTTGCATCTATTCAAATATAGCTAGTCAGTCACTAATGACAACCTACATTGAGACATGTCCAAAACACAAACCAACCTTTTGATGGAGGCTTAAAAAACTCTGAATAAGAGTTGGGTTTGTTTTTTTTTCCCCTCTCCTCTTCTTTCTTTTCCCCAGTTCTTCAGGGTCCCCAGATCAGAAGCAGGAGTGCCAAAAGACACGGGGAACTGCCCATCCTGCCAGGTTCCCTCAAAGCAATGAATACTTTTATTCTTCATGTCCCACAGTGTGCTTGAAATCCTCGCTGTTGATCAGGGGCTGGGAGCACACACACAGGAATCAAGGCAACATGTTATTTTGCCTGTGTTTTACTTGTGGCAGTCAGTGATGAGCAAACTTCAGAAAGGTAGTAACCACTGAAGCTGGAAATAACCACCAGATTGCAGGGCTCACAGCCATTGTGCAGCTGATCTGACATTTTTTTGGGAGAATGTAAATCCTTCTTCATATCTGCCCTGAAGAGGGACATATGTGTCCTATCTAGATAATCTAAAAAAAAAACCCTTCTCTTTATCCTACAAACTTTTGACAACTAAACTATCACCTCACATCCTTTCAGGCATAGAAAGACCTTGATTTTGGACCATTAAAGCTATCAAGGCACTGGAGGCTGGGGCAGTCTGCTGGATGCAGATATGGTTTCTCTTCTCTGCTGCCAGGTCTTCAGTTCAGTGAGAAGGACCTTGGCATGTGTCTAAAAATATCTGAGGATTTGTTTTTTGCTTTTCATAATCACACTCATGCTTTGATACAGATATAATTCCAAGAAACAAGGAGCTGTTACATTTTGCAAGAGGGTCCTGAATGTGAGGGGAGCACTGAGGTGATGCTCCTGCTAATGGTCCCAGAAGTCCCCGGTTGAAGTCAGAGAAAGCCAAAAGCTTTCCGGCCTTGTAGGCAGAGAATAAGGATCTCCTTCAAATCCCACCTTCATTTGGAGGTGAAAACCAGAAGCCAGGCAGAGAGGAACTGTAGGGTGCTCTTTGACAGCCTGCTCAGCCAGTGACTGTTTCTGGTAGGATCACCTCAGAGTTTCTACCACTCCGGCTGTTTCCTGCAGTTGCGTAAGGGAACACCAACAGAGACAGCCCACACTCCAGCTGGCCTGATAAGATTGAGTACATTTTTAAACAGCATCATTCCAAGAGGGAAATCAAAATGCACAAGTTTGTCTTCTTCCCCTTATACCCTCTCCCTGAGTCTGAGTAGGAAAAGCATAAAAGAAAGCCTCAGATATTTCTAGTTAGTATTTTACACCTTCCCATGACACTAACTAGGAAATGCCTCAAAACTGCTCTAGGTAATTGGAGCTAGTTGAGCCACTGCATGCAGGAGAGTTCATTAACCAGACTGAGCCAATCAACAAATCATAGCCTACATGTTCTACTGAAGAGTCTTTTCATCTTTATCATTTTAATTCCACTCTTCCTTTTAATTAAACAGTTTATTTTTCAGGATGAAGAGGAAATACCAAATACCATTACTTAGGAATTTTCAAACAATTACTGTCTCGCAAAGTCTATCCTGGACACCCAAGTATTTCATCCTGCTCAGTACTGGCTAACGTAGACCCACTTGTAGAATAAACATACATTCGTAGGAAGGTCCTATGGACCTAAAGGAAGGCCTGCATGGACACCAGATCATTTGGAATCAGTAATAAGTGGACTTCGGCAGGATTGGGATTAATCCCACTATTTTTTACCAAGAGCTGGGAGCTTTTCTCCTCCAGCATTCCATAACTATCATGATCTCATACTGCAACAATATTGCATTATCCCAGCAGATAGCTAAAAGGGCAACTGGGTAGGTACAATTAATAACACCAATGCAAATAATTCTAATAGACATCAAATTACTCACAGACTCATGAAAACACCTCACAAGCTGGAAAACAACTTTGCACCAGCCAGGTTAAGACCAAGAAATATCAGCCATCCACTGCAGCAGATGTTCATTAATTCTGATAAATATGGGAAATGTGGTATCTCTTTCCATCATAATCTGGGTAATGGTCATAAATTCAGACAAGCAAAACTTTGATATAAAAACACACAGGATTGCTCACAATTCAACAAGAGGTTTTTCCTTCCACTCTCTATGCTTCTCTGTCTGTTGCTTTTTGACCCCACTTACATTTAGCACACTTAAAAGAAATGCAGAATAAGCTTTATTCATATCCATTAAATAAATCCAGAGGGAGTCAAAAGGCTGATATTTTAAAAGTGCACAAAGCTGCAAAGGCAGCAGATCTCCTTGAACGCTGTGAATCCAAATCCAGAATCGACAGATTTGTTAGGAGCAAGAAATGCATGGGCATGGCAGGAATGAGTTCCAAACAAAGAGTTTGGAATCTATGTGGTAGGCACAGAAGAGAATAAATCATTGCTGTACTTGTATTGTTATGACTATCCCAAAGGATTTCAGGATTACAGATCAACATCTGGAGATATAATCACCTTTCTCAAAAAAGAAACTGCTTACAGAATGTCAAAAGACAACAACAGAATCATTGGGAGCAGAAGTAGAGAAAAATTTTGCACCCAGCTGCATCTAGGGGAAAATTTGCTACAGAATTATAGAAAAGGGCTGAAAACAATCCCAGGAGACATGTGCCACCTTATGCTGCTCCAAGACAAGATCTAAATCCATTACCACAGCTCCCCACAGCAGATCCCATCACTAGCACTGTCAGTGCTTCACTGCCTTTCTTCTATTCCTAATGTCCTAATGTCCAAATTTATTTTCTCCCGTCATTTATGTTTTTTGTTTCCTGTCTTAACCTCATAGATAAGCGATGTGTAATTAAGAAACAAAATCTTTAGATCTTCATACACCTGAATTCTGCAGTATCAGACAGCCTAGATCTGAATTTTTTGTTTATTGTAACCCCAAATTAAGCTAAACATAGAATCTAAATGTTTTCACTTGCTCTTAAGATCTGGGATCTCAGGCTTGTAGCAAGCAAGTGACTCTTACCTCTCTTTATTCTGGCAGGAACCACTGAGGAAACTTGACTAAATTGCTCCCTTGGTTTTAAATCATATAAAAGAAATCCAACTTCAGAGGAATATTGCTGGGTAGGGGGGAAAGTCCTGAGCAAATGTATCCCAAGAACTAAAGGGCGAAATTTCTGGCAAGAAGAAGAGGTGGGCAAAGGAGGAGCTGAAGCCTCTTCTGTGAGGCCTGGGATTTTTCCCAACCCATCCAAAACACCCTTTCTGCAAATATTTCAGGGTTTCATAAAATGTTGGATTATTTCAGCTTGGCCTTCCATAAAAATGGTTGAAGCGAGGGGTGGGGAGGAAGGGGTGCTGCTCCCTCCAGCTGTGCCTCTTGCAGTCACCTGGCAGGGTCCTGGCCTGGCCCATCTCAGTCCGTACCAGGACTTGGCTCCATGAAGAGTGACAGCAAGTGACGTTTTCATAACATTCCTTATTTTATTTTCTTTCAAAGGTCTGCTACAGGAATCTACCCTTTTGCTGCTTCACTGGTTTAACTCCCCTATGAACTCTGAATCCCCAAATTATGAAATCATAGACAATACAAAAGAAAGCTTATGAACCAACAGCAGTATTTTGGCAGCTTCAGCAGACATGTATTTGGACCAGCAGCTAATCCTCTTAATAATTTCTCACCACTTCATCTACTGATGTGAACAGAGTGTCTGTCTGATCCTCAGAGTACAATCTCTCAGGCTGTGCACTTCAGAGAGTCTGTACAAACAGAGTGCTTTAATATGCTTAAATCCCCCTGCAGCTGAAAAGAGAGCTAGAGAGACATCTCATGTCACCCTGAGAGCCCCTCTATTTTGATTGAGACAAGAGTGGTGACTGTGCTGCTCCAGTGCTCATCAGTGCCTGTCCAGGAAGGTTTGGTAACTATTTATAACTCACGCAAAAACATTATTTTTCTATTGTGTTGATAGACAACCAGCACAAACGTCAAGGCAAAGGTTTGCATCCCTTGTCTAATCCCGCCTTCCCCCCTGCATTTTGACCTATGCCTCATCCCTGAAGACACAGATGCTCCTTCAGGAATGTGATAAGACTTTAAACAGGGACGATGGCCCAGGGGCTGTGAGGCTGTGCTGGCCAGACTGGGGCAAGTTCACTCAGCTCTTGGTTTGCAGTCTGCAGTGCGGAGCAGCCATGGCTGAGCCCAGGCAGAGCACAAGTCCCAGCTCCATCCCAGCCCATGGCCAAGCTAGGGGAAGTGAGTCAGGAGGGGAAGTGTTTGGAAAGGAATGAGAGGAGGCTGGAACAGGCTCTCTACCTCTGTTTACAAATGTTGCCACTTCAGTCGATTTGTCAGGTACCAAAGTACTTCTCTGGTGTCTTCTGCTCCCACCCCATCACCCTGGGGCTGAGCTTAAAAATTGCATCAGCCAGTTTTAGCCTCCTGGCTCCTGCCAGGACTGCTGACATCAGCCAGATGTCATGCTTTTCCACCAGAGCCTCAGGTACCTCCTCTGGAAGAAGTGGCAGGACCCTGGGCAGGCATCACTCATTAATTTACTGATTTCATTGTTTCACTCTTCTTTTGATACTTCCCCCTGTGAAAGCAGTTGGAGCTGTGTACAGATGGGCTTTAGCCCCCAGTGCCTATCACAGTGACCAACATTCAGCAAGTGATGGGGGAATTCAGGGCACTTTTTACCCAGCTGTTCTGCCCCAGCTCCCTGTACAGAGAAGGTGCTATGAGCTGCATCCCATAGCCAGGCAGTTTGAATATGACCCATCATCAACACCATCTGGAAGATGTGATGTTCCCTTCAATCTCTGAAATAGGAAAGAAATTTTAGAGCTTCCCTCCAGTGGCCTGTGTACCAACCCCCTTCACATCCAGGGCAGTAAAAAGGAACAATCTGCACCTTTCACCTCAGCCGTCTGCTTCTCATTTTCTCCTTTTAACCACAAGCAGATTTTGGCTATCAAGTGTGAAAGTTTAGCAGACCCAGAAACCCCTGCAGAGAAGAAGGTCCAAACTCAATGCAAAATTCATTTTGTGCCTGCTGATATACCCAATCCCCAATTTGAAAAAGGATTTGCTGAATATTTTACCCCCATAGAGAGAAAGAAAGAGGGAAGATTTACAATCACAGGAAGGCAGTTCAGCAAATACCAACAGTACTATAGACAGTCTCCCCCTGCTTCAGGAACAAAAACCACCTCTGGGATAAAAAGAAAGATAAACCATGAAGAACAATGTGCATAGTTACTGATTCACCCAGCTCAGTGCCAGCTGACCTCTACTTGTTTCTCTCTGTCTTCTGCATCTGCACAGCATCTTGCAGCATGAAAAAAATAATAATTTCCCTCCAGCTCTTACAGGATGGGCACCAACATCTTAAAGCCCACCAGCAGAAGAAGGTGTGGGAGAAGCAGGGATGCATGCTGACTGCATGGGAAGCATGCTCTAGGTGTGGATTCCCACAGAGGTATCTCACAGGAGATTCTGTGAACCCTGGAAGTGTCTCCAGCTATTGGATGTGCATGCACAGTCAGTGCAACTTTTAAGAGGCAGTGGGTGACTCCTCAAAGACAAATTTGACAAAGGGAACAATGCAGAGCTTTCCAGGCCAGCAGGACCAGCTTCTCAGGTGTGGCAGTTTCTCCTGGAATTGTTTCCATCACCCTGTAGACTGCTTAGCCTACCAGGTTGGAGTAGAGCAAAGCACACATGGTGGGACAGGTCTGCTCTGAATCATGCACCAGAGCACAGTGGAGGAGGTAATGAAGCAAGAAGCAAATTCCTCAATGCCCGAGGGAGGAACAGATATGTTAAAAGTTTATTTTCCAGTCATCAGTGCTTTGCTTTCTCTACTCTTGTTTATTTTATTCAGCTTATATAGCTCCAAACCCTGTTCAGCTGGGCATGCTCATGCACCACAGGGGAAGAAAACACATTTTCAGGGTGATGCATTTGATCACAGTGCCCTGACCCAGACACCTCCCGCCCATGAGAGCAGCAGGAGCAGAGGAGACATCCTCCTGGGAAAGGCTTGTGTGAGCAAGACTCTGGGGACTCACCATTCCCCTCCCATCCATCTGGTCCCCTTAGGAAAATCTCACAGACAGCGATAGCTGCTACTACTTGTTTTCCCTCCCCGTGCCCGGCAGCATCCCACACATTCACCTTCTGAAGTATGTTCCCGAGGCTATGTTGGCCAAATCACCCATCTCCCACCCCCAGGACTGACAATTATTTCATGCTCAGCATACTAACATCTCACAGCTTCCATCCAGCTTAAAAGCCACCCCTCCATTCCTCTCACTTTTGTAATGTGTATGTTGTTCTGATGCCTAAACTATTTCCTACTTCTGTGTCTGGCAAGTGCAGTGAAACCTGAATTCTAGCACTCTCAAGAAAATAATGAAAACAAATATCTCCAATAGTAAATCTGTGTGGTTTCTACTAATCTACAGTCATTTCCTCTGCAATGTGGCCCTTCTCTGAGTCACCAGTTAGCATCAATATTGTTTCTGTCAGCACTATCTCTCCAGAAGATCATCGAGATTAGGGTCTCATCATGTCAAACACGGCTTTTTGTGAAAAAGAGCAACTAGTTCTTGGACACTGAATAGAAAAATGTGTGGAAAATCTAAGTGACTTTTCAAGTCACTTGAAAGGACTCAAGCGACCTGGCACAGCTGATTCTGAGCTGATGGCAGTGACAGCCACCTGAGGAGCAGCAGCCTCCTATCACTCTGCAGAGAATGACCCAAAAGCAGCTCTGCCTTCTGGAGCCACCCCAGGTCCTTCAGGGGGCTGTGCTCCCAAAAACACTTGCTCAGATTCCCCCAGTAATGACCCACAAATCCCGAATCAGACACACAGGAAGCACAGAAATCTGTGTTTGCAAGTGGATTCAAAGTCACTTGGGAATGTCACCTCTCTGGACCCATGGCTGGTGTGGGGCCTTGGCCCCACCAAATATACACAGAGCCTTAAGTTCATTTCCCTCTGTGTCTCCCCATGCTCACCACATTGTAAATATTGTGTTTATACCCCGCAGTTATTATGAACCTAGGATTTTGTTCTTACACTTAATATTTTCCTTTCCAAGGACAAACATAATAAGCATGATTCTAACATGCTGGAAATGTTGGGGAATAGCTTGTGCTCAAGGGAAAAGCCCACTTGTGTTGAGTGCTGACTGTCTGAAATTGCTGCCTTGACTCCAGGCTGGGAAACACTCACTGATCCTGGGAAGATCTAATGCTGCAAGAGTGACAAAAGCAGGAGACCCTTGTGGCATTGACCCACCCTGATAAGCACAGACACCCTCAAACATACCCTGTTCAGAAGACCACCTGCAGACCCCAAACACAGAAGTCTGAGTGGGACATCAAGAGATGGAGACAGGATGCCAGAGATCCTCCCCACCCACCTGGCCATTCCATCCAGTTGGACTAGATGACCTTTATAGGTCCCTTTCAACCCAACACCTTCTATGATTCTATGATTTGCTATATGGAGTAAAGGGGGTAATAATGTTGCTGCTGAGTGCTAGAAAGGTTGAGGGTCCCTGGCTGGTGGGAAAGGCATATTCTGGAGAAAAAGGTGACATCACAATTCCCTAATGTTTGTTAATCCTTTAGCAGAACCAAAATTAATGTTTGGACCTCAAACTAGGAATCTCAGGAGGCAAATGGACTGGGCCTGCCAAAAATACCAGTTGCTTTGTAAAGTCTCAGTCTGGTGTCAAACTCTTGCCAAACTAGCAATGAACTTGCCAGCCTTCATCACTTGAGCTGGGGAGTGGGGAGGAGAAGGAAAGGGTCTGCAGATGCATCCTGGGGCTGGTGAGCACCTTGCTGGCCAAAGGAAGCCTTCCCTTAAACCTCACTGAAACGTGAATCCTGCCACTGTGCAAGGCCTGAGATCTGAATGTTTCCTGACATCCCACACTGCTATTAAAAATAAACCAAAAAAGGCTCCCAACAAAGCAGCACATTTTATATATGCCAGGAAGAAAATGAATTAAAAATGCATATATTTGTTTCTTCCTGACAGTCTCCCATTGATGCAAAGCAGAAAGCAAATTAGAGCAATAATCAACACTCTGCAAAGAGGTGCCCTCAACCACACAAGGAGAAAGTTTTGTTCCCCACCCTAGGTCTAGGCCCACTAAAAATCTGGACTTCCACACACATCCCCCTCCCCACCATGGGGAAATCTCAAAGTCTGTTTGTGTGCAATGGCTCTTGAAGGGAGTAAGCTCTTTAAACCGTCCCTGACACTGGAAAAATCAGGAAACTTCAATTAAGGGAGCAAATACAAAAAACCATCCACACGGCATTTTTGTATTTACTTTCACTAAGTGCAAAACCCAACTTCACAGGAATTTCATCCCACAGGAATTTCCAATATTTTAGTATTTGTTTCCGTTATGACTTCGGACAAAATGCTGCAATATCAGACCATTTTTGTAGAATGAAGTGTTCTGGGAAGCAGTATTTTGTACATCATCTTGATGTGCTTCAAACTTGAACTTGCACCTGCCTGAGCTGCTGCAGGATCATCATGTAATGCCACGTGGTCTCAGTCTCCTTTATAGACCAGCCTCAGGACTTCTGAGACTTCCCACACAAAATACATCACTAGGTCCCACATCACAACACAGAACTGCAACAAGGCAAGAGGCAGTAGTTTTGTTATGGGATATGATCTATCTAAGAGTGTGGACCATCACATTTTCATCCTGTGGGAGCTGAGCATCCATAAATGTTGAACACAGCTGAGCCCAAATGTTTTGTTTCAGTATTGTTGACCTTGTTCATTTTTTAGCATAAAACATGGACAGTTCTCAGCCAGATCTAACAGTGCATTGGTCTGTCAGCACTCCAGAGATACTCCCACCTCAAACTACACAGCACAACTGCACCCCTGCTGTCTTATCCGTTATGCAGTTGGGCAGAAGAGGGAGGCTGCAAAGGCTTATGCTTGGAACTCCTGGCTACACCTGCAAGTCCTTGGCTGGGATCTGTTCTGGTGTCTGGGTCTGTCCATCTCTTCCCTCCAGAGGAGATCAGGGTCAGGAAGCAGAGCAGCCAGTGAGGTCACCAGGAAGAAAGTCACCTTTGGAGGAAAGGGCGATAAGCCTCACTCTCAATACAGAGCTGTAACAAAAAAATCCCAGTGGTACAAGAGCTTTTGTGCCTTTTTTTTCTTGGCCAGACTCAGCATCAGATTTCACCTCGCCTGGCAGAAGAGGATGGCAGAATTGATTGTGAGTTTTAATTTTCCAAACATTTCTTGCCTAAGAACTGCTACTGTACATTTTCCATGTCTGAGACTTTCTCACATATTGTTTTGTGCTCTCCAAGCATTGCTGTTCTGGGAATTCAGGTGATCTGTGGCTTGTGCAGGAATTTCCTTGCCAAACTTCATTCTCCCAGACATTTTCAGTATCAAGAAAAATAAGCCTCAATACACACACACCTTTGAAAACTTAATTTATCCTGGAGCAAGCATTGATCAGGAGCTGGCCAGGACCACACACAGTTCTTCTAATATCCTGGCCTGATGAACAAGAGGTGGATGGAGGAGACAACCAGCACACTGTGTGGAGAGAAAGGAGATGAAATTATGAAATGCAGCCATCAACAGGAAAGGACCATGAAGTCCTTGATCAGATAAAAAAAAACTATGGAAATGAGAGGAGTTTTTGACAGTATAAGGACAGAGGCCTGTGGTCTACATCCTAGAGCTGTGCATGAGATACTCCTCCAGGCATGAGCCCCATTTTGGGCAGATTGTCCAGGCTGACATGCCCATTCTTTCCTCTCAGACCCCTTGCAGACCGCTTTATGGTCTGAAGACCTGTGGGCAGCCAGGGGCAAAAGTGGGCTTCTCCCTGCCAGCTCAGCCCCAAGCCCTTTGCAGAGCTCCTGGTGGGATGGAGGGCCATCCCTGGACCTTGATTAAAAATAAATAACTGTTGCATTCCTGTGGGTTTCCTGGCAGGCTCAGCAATCACACCCTGCTGAGTCAGGATCACAACCGTTTGTTTACTGTGGACTTGCCTTCTGATGTAACAGAAGGCTTGATTTCCTCCATATCTCATAAGTCAATATGCCACAGGCTGTGAGGATGCACCTAGCCAAGGGCTGGAACTGGGCAAAGTTCTTGCAGGAGGGGATTGTTTTGTTCCAAAGGGAGGTCTTCTCCAAGCAAAAGGTGTTGTCAGCAGCCACAGCTCCTTCCTGCAGCCCACAGCTCTCCGGCATCTCCTGCAACAAGCACTTTCTCCACTTACTAACAAGCCTTGCTCTTCCTAGTATGTTCAGGGTGTAGGAATATTTTTTTTTTATACACAGTCACCATGGTCACAAACATTCTGTGCATGTTGTGAGCTTAATAAACAAAGGGAATTTGTTATGCTTTCCATCAGACCATTTCCACCAAAATAGGACACATTCTCAGGTCCCATCAGGGGAAGCTTTTATTAAGAAAAGACTGGGAAAGATGTTGGTTGTAGCAAATATCAGCTGATATCAACTGGGAGGTGGCCTTTATCTCCTATAATGCTATGCTAATTCAAAATGTATCAGATTTCCTTGGACACCCGGGTGTCAGGCTCAGATTGTTACAAGAATTAGGACTGTTCATGAGAGCAACCTTGCCTGACCAGGACCCAAATCCTAGAAATTCCATAACCAAGCCAGAAAGCACCTGACTTGCTGACAGGGCAGGTTCAACTGGTCCCACTGCTGTAGGGTCTGCCCATTCTGATGTCCAATCCTGTGTCAGGCCAGGACTTCACCCCTTTTTCCTTGCCATAGTGCCAAGAACACTCAGTTCTCCACACTGCAAGAGGCTGAAGCACGTAACTTTCTTTCCAGCCAAGCATCAAGGAAATCAAGAACTCTCAACCTTTCAGTAACCTTTAAATAATGCACAACTTATCAAAGCTGAGACAGATCCTGTCAATTTGCATCACTGCAAATTCATCCTACAGCTGCCCAGCGGGAAGTGATGAGGAGTCATTCCACGTGGGGAGTAATTTGCTGGTGTCAGGGCAATAGTGCTGATTACTTCCCATGCCTGCAAGAACAAAAATAATATATATTTATGGCATTGATTTCAGTGGTTTTGGCTCAAAAAAACCTCTTGTCTTAGTTTGCTTGGAACGTGGGGAAAGAGTGAACACACCAGAGACTTAAATAATGCTTCTTGAAGTTTGTCATTCCTCAGAACTGTAAAAATAAGGACTTCCAGATGCAAAGTATCCTCACAAACTCCAAGAAAAAAGTTCAAACACACTTACAGATGGGGATGACAGCAACCTGAACAATCCTGCCTGCTGCCTACTGGCCCCAGCCTTAGGTAGCCAGCTTTGGGTACCTTTTACTACCCAGCCAAGCAGAGGAGGGTACCACATTGCCTGACAGATCAGGTAAAATAAAACCACTCTCATGATCTTCTCCATAACTACACTTTTCCAGAATAATTGTACCTTTAATCTTTTTTTACTCTCTCCCTAATTTTTTACCCCCACAGTTGTTCCCTACTTCTGCTCCTACAGATTATCATAGCTTCCCTTCCAGTGATGCTGAGTGCATTCTTGCATGTTTCATGCTAAATTCTTTCC
>NW_009953655.1:2035464-2044976 GCF_000747805.2 Chaetura pelagica | reverse complement strand
GAAAAAGAATGTCCTTACATTGGTTTTCGGGATTATCACTTTTCAGGTGTGCTGGCTCCACCATCATGGGAAGGGTCAGTCTGAACTGAGAAACACCTTGTTTGCAGCTACAGGCCTGGGAAGCAGGAGCTGCCATAGATGGAAGAAGGATGGGGAGACCTCACAGCAGCAGCTTCCACAGGTCAATGCCAGCATTTGTAAGAAAATTACTTCCCATGTCTTTGTCTCTGAGTTCAGATACGTTGGAGATCAGCACAGTATTACAGCTGAACAGAGCAGAACATCCTCCAATAACTTTTAAAAGCAGAGCCTGTGGACTCAAATATCATTTTATCTGTCATGTCTTCCTATGTTACCTGCAAAGCTGCAAGTCTATGTACAAAAGCATCTCCCCACAGGTGGATTCACTCTCTCCACAGTGTCAAAAATGAAAATAAAAAATAAATTCCCAGCACAGGCACAGAAGCACCAGAACTAATTTTCCAGCAGATGCAAGAGACCGTCAACTAATGTAGGAAATTAAATGTTTAAGGAAATTATAGAACAAAAATATAAACTCTTGAATGAGAGCCAAAAAATACAAGTTCCATCATTTATCAAAAAAACCCAAACAACTAACTACAAAATGAGCCTGAAACGGTGTGGGGACAGCTGAATGAAAGGCTATATTCAGGCAGCAGCACTGTTTAGCTTACTTTTTTGGACCTTTTCCCTTTATTGATGCTGTTGGGAGGCCCTCATTCCAAAACCTCTAATGCTGTCGTGTTCTAGGATGTGTTACTAAAAGCAACCGTTCTTCTGCATATGAAAACATTCAATTATTTGCATGTTCTGTGTCTTTAATGCCTCTTTTGTGCCTCTTTTTTTTTTTTTTTTGGGGGGGGTGGAGGTAGATGAGAGATCTTGAATTTCAGCAGTATTCTGATATAAACTTCCTCTGAGAGAGGAGAGGCAAAGAAGAAAAAACCTTTGCAAGCCTGAAATGGAGTCAAGGAGGACTGGCTTCCTTGATTTACTTGAAGGGACTGATGAAGGTGTTTATTCAGGATTTGTGGAGTCCTGCCAGCCCTTAAATAAAGACTCAGCCCTGAAATTTCAGCATTACCTAGCATTCCTTGAGCCGTGTGACAAAAAATGCCCAGTCTGACCATCCCAAACTGTTCCTGTAGTGGCACAAATACCACTAATGTGCACAGAACAGATGAAGGGCTCAGTGAGCTGCTTCATAAGCATCTCCCCCCCAGAAAAGGGTGAGGGTGTGCAGTGCTAGACAAGTGTCTTGGGGCAGAAAACCTCCTGGCGGGTCAGAGCAGTAAAGCCCAGGTTTCCATGTAGTCATCTTGGCTCTCTCTTGCACGGCCTAGGAGGTTACAGGAAAGCTGAAGGCACTTGGCCAGCTGTTGACATCTTACTAGCATTAGGAAATACTTTAAATACTGTCCATTTGACCTGTGAAACTCACTTCTACAAGACATTACCAAAACTGTGGGTACAAGCAGATTACAGCTTGTTCCCTAGCACGTTGGATGATGTTGAAACAGTGTCTGGTGCTGGGGGAGATCTTGCCCTTCTGTAAATGCAGCCAAAGCTCAGTTGAAGCTGCTGCTGAGCTCCACTGTGAGAGCTCAAAACTGGCCAGTGGTCACAGCTCAGTGGAGCAGTGGTAGTTCATTATGCCATGACAATTCAACTGCTTGTGATTTTCTTCCTGTAACCAACAAATGTAGCAAGAATCCAAAAGAGAATTGCTTGCATTTATGGCTAACAAGATTAGCTGGTCATAAAAGCCAATATTAAACAAACAAAAAATAAGAGGTTTGGAAGGACTAAAAATCCTCAGGGTTTAAACTAGTGAATGAGGATTAGGAAGAAATGTCTCTGAGGTTCAGTTCTCCCTAATCTCTCGCAGTTTGTTACATCTCCTGCCAGAGCCTCCAGCCCTTTCCCAAGAGGTACTGGCCTCAACAAAGCATGATCCCACCCCACCACAGGCAGGCCTGGGTCTGCAGAGGACAGCTGCCAGGAGAACACCTTGTCCCCACCAATCCCATGGTGGTCCTCGATCACTCAATGCTGTCTCTCTGCATCCCATTTTGGACTCATCAGCCTTTGGCAGCAGAGCTCAGGATTTACCCATCAAGATGCTCCCACAGCTTTGATTGCTTCTATTGGAGCTTTTATTACCGGCCATTAGAGCCCAGCTTTGCTTTCCTGGGCCACCAGCACCATCTACAGCCTGATCCAACATGTGCAGCCGCTTCTACCTGCAGGAACTTGCTGCTTCCTTCCATCTGAGGCTAAGAAGAGGCAAAAGTCACTTACACGCTTTAGGGTGGGAAAGAGAAGGTGGCAGACTGAGCAGCACCTCTGGGGCTGGAAAAGCTAATATACGGCCATAGACAGTGGCATCTTGTACTAAAAGAAGGGAGGTTGGATTTGTACAGTGAGAGGCAAAAAGGGATGTGGGTTGTAGCTAAAACATATTTTCTGCTGCTATCTCGTTCTCAGGTAGCACTGTGTGTATTTGGAGAAGAAAGCTTTTCAGCCAGGGGCTTTATTAGCCTTGTATACAGCTTCCATGATGTCAAATGGAAGAAACAGCTTGGGCAGAGTTATAAAAGCAGCTGGTGCCAGAGGCAGGACTGGAGCCTGAGGACACTGCTGACAATTTCCCAGCCAACAGCAAGGTGGTTGCTACTTTTCCAAAGACAAACAAAGAGGGTCACTGCTTTTAGTGGCCTAAAGACATCCACCCCGTTCAGAACAAAGGCTCATGCCTAGACAAGGCTCTGCACCTAGACATGCAGGGGTGCTGTGTGGTGGTTCCAAGGGCCACTTAGAGAGCAAACTTACAACCTGCAGCAGAAAACCAGGTGAAATCACCCTAACATGCAACTGGAAGAGGGCAGGAGAAACCCAGGGTATCGCCCCTTGCAGGTCTCTGCAATAGGAAGGAGTTTGTAAGATAACACTGTAAGATCTGTGAGATAACATTGGCAAGCAGAGAGTGTCCCATGCACATGGGAGAGACCCAAGAAAGCAAAAGTGAAAACTACTTCTCTGTCTTCTGGTTGAGGGGAAAGCCTTTCCTCATGGCCCATCACTTCAAAACTCACTAGGCTGGTCTTTGAAGGACTCAGCTGGATAGGGGACACCATACCTTGGAAATGAGTGTGGGGTAGAGTGCTGCCTTACCCAAAATGACATGAAAATGTCAAATCCTGAAAAACGGGTTAGCCAAGGAACTGAGCTTTGTATGGAAAAGGACAGTCCTGCATGGCCCTGGTGCTACACACCACCAGGGAGGCAGAGCTGGGTACATCTGCATCATGCTACACAGGAAGGAGGAAGGAAGAACAAATGTCTTCAGACAAAATGTCTTAATCTATCCAGTCTGCTTTTGCAACAAACCTGTGTTTTACTTTGCTGTTACAAGAGTCATGGACCAGCAACTCCAAGTCAGTATAGGACACCATTCTCCTCTACCCAGGAATAGCACCAATCAGGTCCCAGAGTCACAACTGCAAAGCAAAAGTTCCTGGCAGGAGAGAGCAAAGATTTCCCAGGAGATGCTGAAGTGCCAGAACCACTCATTTTTTATCTTGTTAATTCTCTCTCTCCGAGTAACAAGGGACTGTATGGGAATAGATCAGCATGTTAATAGGCATGCTAATTGCAGATGAATCTGGGATGGACTGAAATCTGCACATTCCATTTAATTATGAATTCTACAGCCTGATTTGGATCATGCTTGGAACAATTAATGAAAGCAACTATCATGTAAAAGATGAACCATCTTTTAAATGGCTTTGGCTATTTAGATTAAAATATAAATCATAGAATCATAGAATGCCAAGTTGGAAGGGACCTCAAGGATCATCTGATTACCAGGACAGTTCCCAACCTCTATATCACAGCATAATCCAGATTTCCTCCTTTCTAGTGGAGGAGCCATTCAGAGGTCAGGATAGGGCTCTGATTTGAAATTGTGGCTGTTGATTAAGAGGCAGAAACACACTTCTGTTCCCATTTTTCCTTGACTGAAACTGCAGTGAGAAGTAATTGGCATTTTAATGCCTGTGTGCATTCTTGGGTGAGCACAGACCTATGAAGCCTCTGTAACTACAAGCCCTACATTTCACATATATCTATACATACATATGTATGATACATGATTATCACAGATGTGTGTGTGTATATATTTATATATATTACCACCCCTCCCTGTGCAGAGGAGTCAGAGGGGTTACCAATTGCCCCATTCTGATTTCCTCAGTCCAGGAGGCCTTTGCAGTGCCTTTGGCTTTTTCTTTTCTTTTTAGGCATGTTAATAAAGGAAGCCTAGAGGAACTAAAATGTTCCTCACACTCACAGTGTTGTACATGCCCCAGAGACTTGTCTTGCACCTGCTGCCACTGAAGACAGCATAAGCAAGTTGGTATCAAAGGTCTGTCCTCGTGGGAACCTGTCTCAAGAGGGGGTGATCTACAGACACAGTTATGAAGGTTAATGTCTCTTACAGGACTTTTTTGAGGGCAAGAAGAGAGGTGAGAAATCAAGTTCTGGATCTTCCCCACCTCCTACCAAGCTCTGCTCATCTGGTCTTCAGGCTGTAAGACACAATGAAGGCTGGAAGCTCAGCCTGAAGACCAGACGAGCAGAGCTGGCACCTCAGAAGCCCAAGGCTGAAGAGGATCTGAGTGAGGTGCTCTTGGGACCTACAGAGGGTTTAGTGGAAAGACAGTAGAAAAGGAGGAAACTGTGTGAGTAAATAAACTTATTTCCTAAGGGATATTGCAGCTTCTTTGTCACTGGAAGTATCTCAAGCTCATGAAATACTTAATCAATGAAAACTCTTAAATTCTGCATTGACAGAAGAGACTTGGGTGGCTTGACTGGTTTCCATTGGGGTACACCCTCACTCTTTGGAGAATGTTGTCCTCAACCAACAAAGACAGGGGAAGAAGCTACTGGCAGGATTGTCTGACAAGAGGAGGCAGACTGGACACTTAGACTACACTAAATGCCCAAACCTTCTGAAAATTCCTACGAAGTAGAGGTCTGAATGAGGTGTTCTGGTATGACTTGTGCCAGCCCCAAGCCCAGGTGCTGGTCTCACTGGCACAAGAGAAGCATCCAAAGCTACTCCCTCCAATTTCTCCAGAATGCCACAACAAGATGTTGCTCTAAATCCCTCCTTTCCCCACCTGCACAGGGTCTCTTCTTCACAGCTGTCTGTATTTGTCCCAGACCCTTCATAACTTCATCCACCCAGAAATGTTTGCCTGGAAAGTGAGCAAATTGGCAGGATTCCCCATTATAGCCTATTTTATTTTATTTCTGGGGCTTCATTCAAGAGAGAGTGGAGAGCTCCAGGGGTTTCTGTCTTGGCTCAGATCTGAAGAGGATTTAATTGTGGCAAAGCCCAGAGCCCTTAAGGCATCTTACTTTGGGATATAGCTCTACTCTTAATAGAAAGGCTCACAGACTAGTTCCAGGCACATACATACTTCGTTCTATACTGAATTTAATTTATGGTGTGTTGTCATATAAAGAGCTGTTAAGTGGAGTGCTAATCTTCTTCTTTAAGGGGGAGCTGTAATAACACGGGGGTACGAACAGGCTTGTGCACTTGAATCAGCTAAGCTGCATCTCTTCAGGCCCCTGCAGAGTCAGTGCTGACGGCACATTCATGGGTTTGCAGTTCTGGATTCACACAATCACAGAATTGTTACAGTCCAACCACTCTCCCAGGAGAAAAAAACAAACAAACAAACACACACACACCCCAACAAAAAAACCCACCACCACCAACACCCACTATGCCCACTACAGCATGTCCTGAAGTGCCACATTTACACACCTTTTGAATACTTCCAGGGATGGTGACTCCACCACCTTCCTGGGCAGGCTGTTCCAGTGTCTTACCACTCTGTCAGTTAAGAAATTCTTCCTAATATCTACTCTAAGCCTCCCTTGGTGCAACTTCAGGTCGTTTTCTGTAGTCCAGTCATTATTCACTCAGGAGAAGAGGCCAACACCCACCTCCCTACAACCTTCCCTCAGGTAATTGTAGAGGGTGATGAGGTCTCCCCTCAGCCTCCTCTTGTCCAAACTAAACAATCCCCATTCCCTCAGCCTGTCCTTGGTAGACTGGAGGGGGCACAGGAATAATGTCATTTGGACACACACACATCCTATCCACCACGCCTGAAAGAAAAAGTCCCAACATACAACAACACCAGTCACACAGATCGTTGCTGGAGATGCTTTTCTCATGACTACTGGCATTTTCTGCAAGAGGAAACATAATAAATACCAACAGGCTCCCAGAAGCAGAGCTTTTAACCAATGGTACTACCAAAAAAATCAGCAGAGCTAAAGATCCTAAAAAGTTGAGCCAGGCCCTAGTCTACACAGCAAAGCACCAGGGGATTTTAGCTCCCTTTAAACCTTTACCAAAGAGGTACAGGACCAAGTGCCTAAATTATAGCACAGGCCAACAGAAATATGACAAAAATATGTGAAAGTCAATGGAAATGGACTGGGAGTTGAAGGGCATTTTGCCTAACACTGGCTATTCCTTAAGAAATTATTTCTTCTGTTTTCAAATGGGCTACAGAAGTAGCCAAAGAAAACCTGTGGGTTTTCATAAAGACAAGCAGTGAGAACAAACATCTCCCCTCTCCTTGGTGCTCTCATAGGAGAATTTCACATTCACAGCCTTGTGATAAATGTTTCATGTCAGGTGCCTCTTTCACCCAGGCTGCCCACACAGACATCAGGCTGGCCAGACATTCATGCGCTGTCTTATCTAAACAAGCCCTGGGTGAAGGTTTAAAAGAAGCTGCTGCTCAAGCACAGCAGTAATGGGAGTCTGCTGAGCCATGAACCACTAGCCCCAGTTCCTCTGCCAGGTTCAATGGTCAAGTGGCACCACAGGCTATCCTGGAGCCACGAACCCATTGATTGCTTTGCTGGTGGCTCTTAGTCAAAATGCATGGATACTGGGTGCTCCCTGCTTTCTCCTGGGTGGGTCCTCTCATTCTCTGGGCACCCCCACACATCACAAATCTCCTCAGCCTGATCTGCCAACTGCATTCACCACGTGGGCTCACAGCCCTGCATCTTCAGAGACATCCCATTAGCTACAACATGTGAAGATCTGGGTCTGTGCTTTCCAGACGCTTCGCAGATGCCATCAATGACACACAAATACACCTCAACAGAATGTGCTCCTGTGGGCTGCCTGACTCAGGGTGTTGCCTTTGACCTGGCAAGGAAAAAGACCAACTCCACACATCAACGTGACAGATCTGAAGTCTGGGAGCAAAACCCAGTGAGAATCAGAGAAGAAAGGAGGAGGAGAGCTCCTCAGTGTGCATCTGGGGGCACCCTATGCCTACCTCATGGCAGCACAGACAGACCAAGTTACCAGTGAGGTGAGCTTCCACTCTGAAAACATTATAGATAAGAAAGGGGCAGAAGCATGATGACCTGACCCTGCTGCAAAAGTTCTGTGGGGAAAGGTTGTACTCTCAAACAGTCCCCTTCCAGCCCTGCAAGCTGTGGGTTTGAGAGATAACCAGAAAAGGTGATCTGACAGAAGTGGGGTATTACTGGAAAAGTAAAAAGGTGTCATCAAACTCCTGCTGCAGCTGCCTTGGGCAGCAAATGGATGGTTAGATCCTGCAAAGAGCAACTGTCTGCCCAGGATTGACAGAAGGAGCACAGTTTCCCAAGGGAAGAGCTCCAATAAAAGAGAAGTAATTCAGTATATCCATGCCTGCAGTTTTAGCTACAACCAACACCTCAGCAACTACTTCTCCTTTAACGACTCAGCAGCATTTTTCATGGCCCAGAGTCCTTCAGCAACTTACACTGTCTGACTGCACCACTGCAGAGCCCTGGAGACAGACCTGCTCAGCCACAGGGCAGGACCAGTCTTCTTGTAGGTGACAAAACACCTAAACCCAAGGAACATGGTGAGACCACACAGAGCTCCCTCCTTTTCAGTCCTGAACTCAATGAGACCAAGTGCTGTACCAACAGAGTAAAAATACTGTTCCTAATAAAGAGAAAAAGGAGAAAATGAATGCAGGGGCTGCTGGCAAGGTACAGCAGTGGTGACAAAATTTCATAGACCTACTTTTGATGTTAGGTCAAAAAGAGAGGCCAAGGAATGAAGTGACAAGGAAATGGGTGCAGGCAGAAGGAAAATAAATGAGCTTGCCACCTTCACAGCTGCAAAAGACCATGAAAATAGGGTCAGGTGAGTTCAGGTAGCCTAAGAGATAAGATTGAAGTGAAATCAGAGTGGAATCTGCCCAGAGGGATCAGTCCAGCCATTCTTGATTTGCAATAATGCAGGTTTATAGGAGTCATTAACTGATGTGGGTGGGCTCTGCCCTTCCCAGAGCCCCCATGCCCACACCTCCACATCACAGCTGGACCCCACCTCCTCACAGCCAGACCCGTGAAACTTGGGTGAGGTTTAGACCTAACGCTCTGGCACCCCAGGGACAGTCCTGCTGCCTATCACAGGGTCACAGCACAGCTGTGGCAGGAAGGGACCTCTGGAGACCCTCTCGTCCAACCCCCTGCTCAAGCTGGATCAGCTGCAGCAGGTTGCTCAGGACCTTGCTGGCAGCCCAGGGTGTCTCACCAGCACAAGGTGTCCATGTCTGGGGATGGGATCACTCCCTTGCTGTCAGCAGGGAGTTTACCACCCTGAGGGAAGGTCTTGGTGCAAGGACTGAGCAGCAACCTCACATGGAGTGGTCTTGCTGTGCTTGGGGGACAAGCAGAAAGGCAAAACACAACTCCAGAGAAGAACTGTGTCTTCACCATAGTTTCTACTCTCCTTCTTCTGGTTTAAAGAGAAAAATCTCCCCCATAAAGCACATAAGTTACATCAGCCTGTGTGTCTGTAAGACATGATGATGGAGGTTGGGCCAGAGATGCTCTGGAGCAGTGTGTTAGCAGGCAAACCATGGGGGAAAAAAGCAAACCAGTGCCAGGACTCCTGGGAGTGATGGATTTCTAGAGAAAAAAAAAATACTCAGACCAATGTGGACAGAAGCTGAGGAATCATTTGTTGAGCACTGAGACTCCAGCAACTGGAATAATTAAGAGAAGCACTATTGTTTGGTTTGTTGGTTGTTTTTTGGTGTTTTTTTTCACTTTAAACCAAGGAATGAAGGACAGAGTAGAGACTTCTACTCCACAGCTGAGAACTTTGGCATGTGACTGTAAACCACCAAGTACAAACACTTCTGTGCTCAAGGGAGACCTCTTCATGGGACCCAGGATTTTCAGGAGGAATTACTGAGGGCAGCAGAGCTAAATCACTAAACAACAAGGCCAGCAGAAGTGTCCAGGGGGAAGATGAGGTCAGCAACCACTTGAGCTGAGCAACTACACAGCTTCCAGCAAAAGGAAGCTGGGAATCAGGACAGAGAGATGAATGGGGAAATAATCTATCGAAGGGCAGCACAGTGATGTAGAAAAGA
>NW_009953655.1:2003336-2035415 GCF_000747805.2 Chaetura pelagica | reverse complement strand
TGTGTCCCCAGCTAGTCCTTCCTTGCCAGAAGTCAGACAAGAAAAAGCAGTTGTAGTGACTGAGGCTTTGGGGCCCTCCAGTGTAGTGGTTGGGTGGAATTAGAAGGGATTAGAGGGTTTCCCCACAGGTCCTCTCCTCTCCAGGTAAAGGTGTTTTTACTCCTGAACAAGGGCAAGTCAAGGCATAGGTAATTCTGAAGTGTGATCCTGAAGCTGTGCTGCCTCCCCCATGGGAGGGAGGAGAACAAGCCAGTTTGCTCCTGGTCCCCTGATGTCCTCAGCACCCTTCGGGGACTGAGGAAAGACTCTGCACCTGGCAGCTCTTCTGCTGGTTTCTGAATATACACTCAGAGGCAACTCCCCAAGAATTACCATCATGGAGGTGAAGCATCATGGAGACAGTCAGGAACCAGCAAAGGATGTCCTAAGCAAGAGCCCAGCCCTTAACTACTGCAATGATGTAGAGCAACCAAGAGGCATAAGGGTAACTCCAGTGCACAGCCAGCAGCCCCCAGAATAGGGGATATCCTCATTTATGTGTTCAAGGCCAAGCTGGACAGGGCTTTGAGCAACCTTGTTTAGTGGGAGGTATCCCTGCCCATGCAGGGGCCTTAGAACTAGATGATCTGTAAGGTCCCTTCCAACCTAAACCATTCTGTGATTCTATTATATGAATGGGTCCCATCCATTGGCTTCATGAATGTGGACCCAAGTTAACTCCCCACCATCCCAAACATGAGATGTTAGACTGGCTGAGATGAATACCCAAATGTCACATGTGATGGTCACCAGGTATCCACAGACAACCACCTAAGGAACTGCTGGTGGGTCTCATTGCTCACCTCACTGCTTCCTTCCCTTCTCAGCTGTGCCAGCCCCAGGAGACCTCCTAAACCCCCACAACTCGCGACACACAAGGCCAAAACAGCAGGTGCCAAGTTCCCTGGCTTCCCACACTAAGTAGCACCACACCACAGAGGGGCAGTAGCATTATTGTGCTTCTCCTAAAACTATTGTGAGGCTGTGCTCTTCAGTCATTTGCTCCTGGTGGTTCATCTGCCCCATGTCAGAGGAAGGACAAGGGTCCTCAGCATTGCTCAGCCACCTGCTGGCAAACCTAAGCCAGTCCCATTGCTGGATGGCAGGGAGCACTTTAAAGCCTGTTGAGCTTTGCTATTTGACAGTGGCTTGCTATGCACATTACAGCATAAAGGTTTTTATTTGCTCCTGTTGTTGCAATGTTTATTCCCCAAACTCCTTTAATAGTGGCTTTTGACAAAGTGTTTCCCCAGCAGTGGGAACTACATACACAGCACAAAGCAAACACTGGCAAGATAAACATCCTTCACATCTCTTGCTGGTCCTGACCCTTCAGAGCTCCTCGTTACCTCCCCTGGAGAAATTCAGCACAACTTAATCAAAGTTAAAAATGATACTGTGTGATTTTTTATTTACTTTTTTTTGTACTTGCTCAGTGAGCTTTTATTGGCAGCTGCTGCCAGGATTTGGGACTCTGCCAGATTCCCTGCTTGTATTGCTCCAGTGTGGACAAACAAAGAAAGCCTATTTAAAGTTTCTTGGACACAAATAAGGTAAAAACATAACGAAAAATAACATGTAATTATTTGTTTCCTTTCTAAAGGGCCTCCTTTGGAGTTCTTTGAAAACAGTTCTGGTTTCTACCTATGAAAGTCACCCAAGGGAATTATTTAATATTAACAGACATTCCTGAACCAGAATGTTACAACCAAAGGCACAAAACCCAGGGGAAAAAGCTCTCTACCTTTGCCTTTCATGCTATACTTCTGAGCCAAAATAACAACTTTGGCTCCTTGCCTTTCTCAGTAAGATTGGTTGCTTAAAATTGCGACTCAAAATAATTTGATATTTAAATTATTTAAGCACAATAATATTAAGAATTTTATATTCATTAAAATTAAGGTCTTCAACAATACCTGCCTTTAAGTGCACATGTTAGTTCCTGACCTTTGGTGCTTCTGCATCGGGGCTCCCACCATGTCATGTAATTTTGTAGGCAATCATTGCTCACATGTGACACTGTCACCTTGCTAAGGTCACTGCCATTGCTCTGGGTCCTTCAGTGGTTAAAAAGTCAGAAACACAAATGGCACTGCTGAATGCACAGTCTGAATTCCATCCCTTTGCAGAGAGCAGCCTCCCACCCTGTATCCTCTACCAAAGGGAGAAGAGAAGCCATGAGAGGGAGAAA
Organism: Chaetura pelagica; assembly: GCF_000747805.2. Taxonomy (NCBI): domain Eukaryota; kingdom Metazoa; phylum Chordata; class Aves; order Apodiformes; family Apodidae; genus Chaetura; species Chaetura pelagica. The sequence goes on along the minus strand of NW_009953655.1, from coordinate 2,033,185 downwards.
GGCAGAGAGGGACAGAGAGAGAGGAGAGAAGGAGAAGGGAAAGGGTGAAGAAAATCTCTCCTTTTTAGACAAGGCTATTTGGCAGGATTTTGGAGCCAAAGTGCCTCCTGTCAACAACACACACAATGTGCTTTTGAAAAAGCAGAAGTGTACATGCGGTTCCTTGGCAATTGGAAATAAGTCAATATAAAGACAAACAGGTTTTGGAGTGTATGGATTTTGAAGTCCCAAGAAAATGCAGCTTATCCTTTTTTTTTTTTTTTTTTTTTTTCAGGTCACCTCCAATTTATAATGCAGAGTCAGTCATTTGCTGGTTTGCACAGTTCCAAGTCACACTAAGCACAAGAAAAATACCCACCCTCTCTCCCAGTGGAAAAGTCTGACTGCAAAAAAAGGCTAAAAAAAAAACCCTCCTTGTTTCCTCACCAGTTTCTTTTTTGTACCAGGCTGCAAAAAGGAGATTATGGAGGAAATAAAATCCCTGTTTTGCTTCTCACTCAGCAAGTTTTGGTCTGAGAGAGCCTCTTAGAACTCATTTAAGAAGCTTGAAAATTCCAAGTTGAAGTAAAATTCAGGTCAGTTGCAAGAATTTCTTGCGCTCAGGAAATGTCTGAATTCCCACACGTAAGAGAAATCAGAAGCCAAGATGTCTGCCTTCCTTGCTGGACCACCTTCTCCACCTTTACTGCACTCTGGCCCAGCAAGTCCAGCTGCATCAGGACTTGAGTCTGTTACTTGTGGGCAGCAGACAGAGCCAGCCTGCCCATGCTGGGAGCCACCTGCCAGAACTGCCTTTGCCCTTGGGCACAAGGTTAGGACTACAGGACAGCTGGAGGGGACTTTCTACAAGGGCATGTGGTAAGAGGACAAGGGGAAATGGCTTCAACCTGAAAGGGAGGAGATTCAGATTAGATGTTAGAAAGAAATTATTTTCTGTCAGGGTGGTGAGATGCTGGAACAAGTTGCCCACAGAAGCTGTAGAAGCCCCATCCCTGGAAATGTTGAAGGGCAGGTTGGATGGGGCTCTGAGCAACCCGATTTAGTGGGAGGTGTCCCTGCCCATGCAGGGGGGTTGGAACTAGATGATCTTTGAGGTCCTTTCCAACCCAAACCGTTCTGTGATTCTGCAAGACACCATGTGCTTTGTGCAGCCACATGAGCTGGAGACTAGAGCACCTCAGACCATTATAGCTGCAATTCAGCTTCCTCCACTCTTGGACACAAAGATACCCCAGGACCTGCAGTGCCTCTACAAGGGACACGCCCTAGGACACACATGGCTTTATGGAGCCAACCTCTGGCTCATAAAGATACTGTTACCTTATTCGAACAAGGTGGGTTTCTTAACTCTATTTATTTCTGTGAAAGGATGTGTTGGCTCTTAACTGCTTTTGTCAGGATAGATGTGACTTGAAATAGGATGGATGGAAAGAGTTGGGATTCATGCCAGCTCACTCTGCCTGTGTCCAGCAGACAGTGTGCTGCCAATGGCCTTCCTTCAGCTCTGGGGTCTGTTACCATCATCTACCATGAGTTCATGGTTCAGATCCCTTTTGACACATACGTATAGACCTGGAGACAGGCTCACTGCTAACACAGGGACCCACAACCCCACCTGAGCCATTCCAGGAGACCTGGAACTCAAATCCAGTTAATTTCTCCTGCAATCTCTGGGTTACAGCCCTTTCCTTTATATTTTACTCATTGTTAATCAAACTAAAACCCGAGCTGCTGTTCATTTTACTTGCAGGAATCCATAATGTAAATCCCTTTTATCTATTTCTTTAACATCCTCCAGACTGCACCGCCAGAAATCACAGCAAAATCCAACTGAAAGATGCATTCTGAAGTAATTACTTTGTTGGTTGCCAGGAGGATAAAGTTCCCATAAATAATATTCCTTACAATGCTGGGAAATTGAATATGACTGTGAGCAAAGCAAGTAATTAAGTAATTAAATATGACTGTGAGCAAAGCAAGTAATTAAGTGCACAGCAGCCTCACACCTGGACAGGCAGCACAGGTCACCTAATTCCTTGCCTACAGCAATCAAGCTGCTATGCTCCCTGTTCATCCACACCAACCAGCTGAAAAACACCTCAAATCAGCTGAAAAACACCAGGCAACAGCCACACAAAGTGCTTCCCTGACAGTGGATCAGGACTCTTGTTTAGTTACAGCAGGACTTCTCCCAGCTAGTGAGAGGAGCATTTCACATTCCCAGCAGTGCAGGACATCAGGAGCTGAGACCTGGTTGTATGACAGGACCACTCCTGCTTTGCAGTGGGACCTCTGAGATAACTCCCTCTCACCTGCTTCTGAACACTCTCTTCTCCACAACACGTGGCTCCAGGCTGCTGGATTTCTGCACATGTAGATTTTGGGATATCACCTCTAGAGTCCAGAGGTTTGGCCACTAGTTGGACCCTGACCCTAACTGCAAAACAATCTACATGGTGTGCTTATTTCTTACATGTGGCTTTGAGGATCTCCCTTTTGAGTTGTGCTTCTTGTGCAAGGGTGAATAGTCAATCCTCTGCAACCAGCCTCATCCTTATAGGTTCCCTATAGAACAAGGATTCCAGGGACCACCACCAGCTCCAGCTCTGTATAACACTTGCTGCAACAGGCAAACTTGCCTAGTGAGTGCTGGGATAAAAACGAATGGGTGGATATTAAAACAAATCCTTCACTGTGCTTCCCAACAGACATATGCAGGCATCATCCATACTGCTGCTGCTGTCCCTGGAAGCTTTGGTCAGAAAGCAAGAAATAACACAGAGATGTACATATACATATGGAGACACATATTCATACATACATACATATATAGTAAACAGAAAAAGGAAAATATGCTGCCAGCATTTCCCATTGCAGTCCTTTTCCTGCTCAGGTTAGTATGGAGGCTCAGATTAGACCTAATCCTGGAAATTAGAATCAAGTACCCTAACTCCAAAGGGCACTGAGAGAGCTCATTTCCTTCCAGATGGGACCCTGTCCCTTTCAGGAGCCAGCCAAATCCAACCAAGATTTACTCCCAAGTGTATGCAGGTACTTCCTAACTTTTTATGTGCAGTCTGGATGGATGCAATATTATCAGTCCCTACAGGAGCAGCAAAATACATCTAATGGTACATTCACACCTGGTCCAGCTATCAATCAGTCACACACATTTCTCAGGCACCTTGTCTCACATCACCAGCTAATGCCACCACCAGTATCCTCCTTTGGCCTCTGTGCTCTGTTGTTATCTCAGCTGAAAACACAAGCTCTTTCCCAGGGCTCCCACATCAGATGTAGTCTATGGCAAAAAAAGAGAGTGGTGGTCTGAGGGATGAATTATAAATCCCCAGCAGACAAACTGACTCCAGGCTCTGCCTTGCCTAAGTGTCAATGGAAGGACCTCAGGCGCCAGAAACAGGTTAATAACACTCAGTGCTGATGTTGAGTCTCTCAAATATTGAGTCTCTCAAATATTGAAATATCCTAAATCTGAGCAACAGATTTGTCAGTGCTAGCTAAATAAATGTACAATAACACAGGAGTTGCTGCGGGCTCTGCAATGGCCTGTCCTCCTGGATGCCCACCAGATGCTTCTGCCTCACTCCTGGAATTGACCCCATGGGCTTCTAAGAGAGGCCACCAATTACAGACTCCTTAGAAGCCCTCATTTTACAGAAAAGATAGGGCTGTTTCTGGTTTTACTTAGAGGTATCAGATTTTTCTCATGATAAACAGATGTTTATTGTGCTTTCCAGTTTAGAGGCACCACTGCACTATGAAGAGAGTCAGCTCCTATAGTCCTTGTCACAGGTAATGCAGAAAGCTCCAGACCAGTTTAAATTTGGTTTCTATTTGGAAGGGGGAATTCTGGTACATCACCCACATTTTAGAGTTAAATCCCCAGCAAGTCTTCCAGTCCCAATACCCTGAATTCCAGTGGGACTATGTCTCGTCTAGAGGCTTCAGATTTGGGACGCAGATATAAGTTCCATTGTTTGGAAACAACTGCTGATCAAAACTTTGTTTTGGAAAGGATCATAGTTGTTTATAGAAATGTCCATAGAAACCACAGCAGAGGTTTTTCAGCCAGATGTGATGCCTCATTGCTAATTAGTTTCTCTATCAGAACAACAGCTTTCCTATCACGAGATCTGGGAAGCTAACATTTGAAGTGTGAGCTCCAGGCTGCCCATCAGATGGAAAAGATTAGTAACACACTCTGCTTTTGGAACTGAAAACCTCCAAGCGTGTTGTGTAAAAGCAACAAACATTGTTAATCTCTAGCTGACACCGTGGAAACAGAGGCACAGAGCACCGAAGTGGTTTCTCCAAGAGAACACTGCTACTACTTAGCACTCACATCCCAGCACTCCAGTTCAGCTCCTGTCACCTGGACAGGCTGGAGAGCTGGGTGGGGAGAAACCTGATGAAGTTCAACAAAGCCAAGTGAAGAGTGCTCCATCTAGAGAAGAAGAACCCCATGCACCAGTACAAGTTGGGGACTGACGTGCTGGAAAGCAACTCTGGGAAAAAAATTACTTGAGAGTCATAGTAGACAAGAGGTTGACCGTGAGCCAACAAAGTACCCTTGAAGCCAAGAGGGCCAATGCCATCCTGGGGGGGACTAAGAAGAGTGTGGCCAGCAGGTTGGTGGAGGTTCTCTTCCTCTACTCTGCCCTGGTGAAGTCTCCTCTGGAGCACTGTGTGCAGTTCTGGGCTCCCCAGTTCAAGAGGGACAAGGAACTACTGGAGAGACTCCAGCACAGGGCTACAAGGATGATTAAGGAACTGGAGCATCTACCACTTGAAGAAAGGCTGCATGAGCTGGGTCTGTTTAGCTTAGACAAAAGCAGGCTGAGGGGGGATCTCATTAATGCTTATAAATATCTGAAGGGGGTGTCAGGAAGATGGGGCCAGATTCTTCTCAGTGGGGTCCAGTAACCAGGGGTAATGGTCACAAATTGGTGCACGGGAGATTTAATCTAAATATAGGAAAACACTTCTTTACTCTGAGGGTAACAAGCACTGGAACAGGCTGCCCAGGGAGGTTGTGGAGTCTCCATCCCTGGAGACACTCACTACCTGCCTGGATGTGTTCCTGTGTAATCTTCTCTAGGGGAGCCTGCTCTGGTAGGGGGTTGGACTAGATGATCTCCAGAGGTCCCTTCCCACCCCTACCATTCTGTCATTACACCCCCCAAGAGACTAAACCTCATCTTTACTGCAAGATCTCATGAACAACACTCTTGATTACTATTATGGATTATATTTGATGACATTTGCATTCCTGGGGCTATGGCAGCAATAAAGGCAGGGTAGCAGGAGATGATACTATGATTGGGACAACAAAGCAGCCATCACATGTCCATATCCCTGGCTTTGCTGAGCACAGTTTAGGAGCTAGGATGAGGATCTATTTTTAGCCCAGCATTTACCTCTCTTCCAACCCAAACATAGCTCTCCCTTGTCATGCCAACAATGTTTTCAAACACCACAGTGAATCACGGTGCCATGATTATAAATAAAATTATCAGCTGCCAGGCACAGGCTCACACACAATTCCTCAGGGCAAACTGGGGTAACACTTGACTCCAAAACATAGCCCTGTTGGGTTTGCTAACGTAAAGAAAGGCATGTTTTAAACGTCCAAAGACAGACAAGTGATGGAACTTGCTGCATGATGAAATGTTGCATAACTGACTGAAAAATGTTCCATTCCTGTGTCTACCATCCAATGGTGGTTTTTTTTTCCTTAATGGCACCTCTTCACTTTAACTGGGGACAAATCCCAGACCAGAAATTAATGTAAAACCTTTGTATCCTCTTGCCATCAGGGCCTGACTGGCACATTCCTGCCCTCTGGGAAACAGAGACCATTCACAGTGATGAGTTTGTGCTGCTTGGTGTCCAAAACCAGCATCGTCTTCCTGTTAGCTTTGTTCTCAGCTGGTCCATCCCCTGGGGTGAGTAACAGACAACCAGCTTGAAGAACTTGTATCAAAGGAAACAGGTTGATTGAATTTAAGATGCACAACACTTACTTGTGTTGGGAGAAAGATCTTGATTTGGAAAAAAAAAAAAAACCTTTTAAAAATGTCTCAGCTGGTCCATCCCCTGGGGTGAGTAACAGACAACCAGCTTGAAGAACTTGTATCAAAGGAAACAGGTTGATTGAATTTAAGATGCACAACACTTACTTGTGTTGGGAGAAAGATCTTGATTTGGAAAAAAAAAACAAACCTTTTAAAACATGACATGGCAGTACAGGGAAACTCTCTTTGAGGATCAAGTTAAATCAGAAAACAGCAACCAATTACTTTTTTTTCTTTAAAATATTAAAAGAATGATAAAGCAAAAAGTAAAGCAGTTAGTGGCTCCAGCAAGCTTGGAAAACAGAAAGAGAATAAAAATTTAAATGACTCATTAGATAACGCCATGCCATCCTGCACCATTTCCTCCAGAAGAGTCTGAAGTTGACCCTGGCATTGTACAAAAGGGCTAGACACCAGGTGTGGGACTCAGGTAATATAGAGGTGAGTATTGGAAGGGTGTGAAGTTCATCTCCCCAGTCTTGCACTGCAAGTGGATTTAAAGCAAGGCAGGGAGGAAGATTCACCATGTTTGTGTCCCCGGTGGCTCTTTCCTGAAGCCCAAAAAGCCAGATGACATGTGTGAGAACTCTTGGTGCTCTGCTGCAACCCGTAACATGTTAGCCCCATTAAATGGTCACAGCTGCTTCTGGAGCAGCCACCTATCATACAAAAGTAGACAAGCTGGTCCTCAGCTTCATCAACTCCTGTAGAGCTCTGACAACTGATACTAGCCAAGGGATTGTCCTCTCACACGCCAAGAGCCAGGAGAGACTCTGTGGAGATGGATGAAGTTACATTATAACACTCTTAAGGACAGCAGAACTTCACCACTGGGAAACTTATTCCCAAAAGAGAGAAAAATCAAAGTCTGACACAGGTTCTGAGTTCTGTAAACTACTAAAAGAGACATTCAAACAGCGAGACATCATTGGCAAAAACCTGGCAGCAAGTGCTGAAAAGCAATTGTTTGATGTAAACTGCAGTTAATTTTACTCAATCAAGCTCTTGCCTGGTTCCAGGCATCATTGTATCCACATCAAGATATCTGTTGAAATTCTCTCATGTCAAACCATGGTATTTCTTTACTTAGTCTGTGCTGTCAGAGCAGCACAAAATGACTAGGAAGGTGGTCAGAAACCAACCCACTGACTCTAGGATCAATCTGGAGACATTCCATGAATCCAGCAGGGTTTAAGCTGTGGCTTCTGAACTAAAGTCTTTAACCATGCAAGAAACTATAGTTTGTGCTTGGAACATAACGTGTATTCTGCTAAAAATTGGTTTTGGGGGAAAAACATGGAGTGGTTGGAAAGAAGGTGACTGTGGACCATGGAGACAAGGCTACACAGTTACATTAACTTTAGAAGTTTAAAAGAAAGAAATCCCATTACAAGAGAAACTGACAACCACCAGTGCAGGGCTACTGCACAGGTTGCCCATGTGGCAGTACAGTCAAGAAAAGACCAAGGCCAGATGTGATGTATATTCTCAAAACTTCCTGGAAAACCCAAGAACTTTTCAAAGCACAGACTGGTGGGAGCCTTTGATACAAACACACTGGGTGCTGTTGGATCACAGTTTCAGCACCTTTGATCCAGCCCAATAAGCTCTGAAACAAAATACATCTTCCCATATACTTGAGCCAGGAACAGGCTGTCTAGAACAAAAACTGTCATCCTCTGCACTTCTCTTAGCCATTGTTCATATAAGTAATAAATAAAACCAAGTGAGCAGAGGCACCAAGCAGTATCAGTTTCCCTTCTATCTGCTGCTTGCAGGGAGGCCAATTTGCATCAGATGAGGCTCAGTAAGTAAATGGAAACAAAACATTCTTATCTCAGGTAGCATACACTAATCCCACTGAAACACATGCATTTTGCTTCAGACTACAGCTTACAAGAGTTCATTAGTGTGCATCTGGCCACCTAGATTGCATGCTGCAACGGTGAACTCTCCTGAAGGGAAAGGATAGTAACCAGAATGATTCTTTAAAATAAGGTAACTTTTAAACAATACTTTTCAGCTAGGAATTATATTAAACTCTTACAGGTGGTATGAGCATTAAGTCAGATAGTGCACCTGCACAGAAAAATAAGCCATCCCTTCTGAGCAGTTTAAAAATGTGGAGACCATCCCCAGTCCTGCAACCTTTGGCAAACAAAATAGTTATCCAAGCTGAAAAGTAGACAATCACTTGAACTTAAGCCTTGGGGACTCACATGTTCAAAAACTGCTCACTCCTCCTCTTCAGTGCCCAGGCATTTATAGCACTCTTCATTCAAGCAGTGGTTTTCACATACTGTCGGTTTTTTTTAAGGACTGACAATCAGGAAAGAGGAGAGCCCCAGGCAGATTTCACAGGCAGGGGTAACAGATTACAGCAGGAGTGGGGTGTGCTGTCCTTCCACATCACACTGAAGTGCAATTCCCATTATCTAGTACCAACAGGCAGCAACTGGTGGCACAAACTGTGATTCTTGATAATATGGGTGATAATGGAAGTGTCAGGCACTCCTACCAGAGCAGCTGTCTCTGGTGTGTTGGTCTCTACTGCACTTCACCTGTATCCACCTCCATCAGACTTGGGGTGACATCTGTAAGGCCACTATATTCAAGCAACATAACAAATAGGTTGAAAGTCTCCCCTCCATCCAGGAAGCTACCAGCTCAGAGATATTCTGTATATATAGCAGAAAGCCAGAGGGAATACTATGATGCCATCTTACCCAGAAGAAATAAGGAAGGTAAGGAAAATCCCAGTGCTCCCTTATGCAGCAGTTGGCTATAATTGCAGACAGTGGCATAACACTACTTTTGTAGTTGTAGCTCAAAAACTCCACGTAACATTGTATTTGAGCAGACTGCGTAGAAATAGTGACAATCACTCAGCATCTCTTAATCTTTCCCAACAGGAATTGATCAGAACTCTTACCAGCATTAAGTGCAACTAGAGAAGAGGGATAATTGCCACCTCTCGAACATATGCAGCTACTATTTCAAAGAGCAGCAGCTACATCTGGTGGGAAGATCTAGTATCACAGGCTTATTCCTCATCGTGTTTACAGTTAATAATACAGGTTCAGCTTTATGTTCATCTAGCCAGAGATTATGACATGCTCTGCCCTTCTCTTGTACTCTGATTGTGCAAAATGTACAAAGTGAAGCTGCTCAGCACACTGATCCCCTGTCAAACAGCAGTTTCATCCAGCTAACACACTTTCCCTAGAGCAGTTTTTCTGGCTCAACACACCGAGATGACCCAGCAATAGAAGGGGGGAGAAGTGCAGGCCCAGCCTTCATGCCTGCATCCTTAACCTTATCTAACCATAGGCTACACCAGCCTATTGATCTCAATATTCACCAAGGACTTGAACAGAAATCAGTTTTCATAATTAAAGATGGGCAAGACAGCTCAGAAATCAGACTAAATAAAAGATTTCTTATCTGTAGGGTTCAGTCTGCTACAAAGGAACATTCCAAGACAGCCCTGAGTAATTGAGCCTGCTATCTGAAGTTAAGGGAGTGCGTAAACTTCCTGTACACTATTTAATGACTAATTTTTTCTCTCCTACCATCTAGCACCTTCCTAGGCAGCAAATTCAGGAAAACACACAGCCAAGCAACTTCTGCATGAGCTAGGCATTCAATGTTACTGCTACTGACTTCACACTGACACTTAAAAGTTCTAGTGCAGAAATCACAAAGAAAATGTCACCTACTATGAACTCAAAGTGTGCTAATTAACTGTAAACCTGCTCTGCTCTACAGTGTTCCTGCCACACACATCTACCAAACATAACACTAATCAGTAGCTACCTAACCAAACAGCAGGCCTCAGATCTCCTAGGCTCTGCCACTCATTTTTCCCCCATGCCTTCCTATGAGGGAAGGGCTGAAAGTACAGCTGAGAGCAACACCCAGAAATAGCCCTTCTGAGAGGAAAATGCTGCTACTAGTCAGACAAGTGAGGACCTCCCAGTAACATTATAAATAAAAAGCTGTAGCTTGCAATGAGACTGTTGATGTTTGTTAAGTAATAACAGCTTATCTGAGACACCTGCTACTGCCTTAAATAAAGCTGACTTAATCATAACCCATGACCTGTAGCCTACATTTCTCCACACTTTCCATTGCAAGGCAAGTGGCAGGAGCTCTCAACTGATGACTGGGAAGTCAATAGCATCAGATTAATGACATTTAAAAAAAAGAAAATTCCTAGATAAGAGTAGCAAACAGTCTGTCCTGCTATTCAGTGCTCTGCATAGCTTGTTTGCAAAAACAAAATCATTCCAGTCCCTCTTTAAAAAAAAAAAGACAAACCTGAAGTCCCAACAGCTTTTTTACACCACTAAGTTATAAAATCATCATCCCTCCCCCAATGTTCACTGGCAAATAAAAGAACAAAACAACCACACAAGATATTTTGCTTACTCTTCACTTTCAAGATTAGTAATTGGCTTTTAAATTGAGATTTATAAGTCCTCTACTGATTCACAGCAATAAGCAAATGTCTCTTACAAAGAAGGACTAGAAGCGACTCCTGATCAGATGTGACAGATTCTGATTATTTTTTTTTACTTTATAGAATTTGTGACAGGTCAAGTTTTATTACAATCTTGTAACTCTGGAATGTTTTACGTGACACAGCAGGAAGTGCAAAACAGATGTGGCCAGTGCTGACCCTGACCAGAAAAACAAGGTCTTGAGCACAGAACCTTGGTATCCTTACACAGGGAAAAGATTGAGGGTGAGACCTTAAAGTTTTCCTTTGTGTAACATGTAAAAATGTTACACAAGACAGTTACCTAGCAGAAGCAGCAACTGAAGTATTTGTGAACTTGTCCATTTATTGACATTTCCTACAAGAGATACAGCCAATAAGACTTGCAAGACAAGTACAAATCAGAAGTTTTATTTTTTCCAACATAATTAAAAAGCAAGTGAACACACAAGACAGTAATTCAGGAGAGACTGAACATATTTACAAGACAGACAAACTATCAAATTTTTTCCATCTTCAAGATCAAGTCATCACAGATTTTTGTTAGTTCATCATTTTCTTTAGTCTGTTGAAGACAAAAAAAAAGGAATGAGTTTCAGGTATGCCTAAGCTGTGTGACATCCATGTAGCAAGCTGAGTTGAAACATTTGCTGAAACATGGAACAGAAAGCTCATTTACATGCCACTGACTCATGCAAACTCACTCTAAAGGACATCCTGTTTTGTAGATGGTCACATGGCAACCTTAAGAGCCTGAGGAAGCAAGCCAGAACACACTATACTGTCTCTACTACTGCGTATTTTCCCCTATGTGGAGCCAAATTGATCTAGGGAAATACCACCACTAGATACAGTGAAATTCAAGATAGTGACAGTTTAGATTTTAATTTTCATGAGACCGACAATTCTGTAGGATGATACATTGATACTGACACTGATATATGGCAATAATTTCTTGTTTGCATCATTTTTTGTATGCTCAAACCATTTTGATAAGAGTTCTTAACATAAAATGTTACTGTATTTGTTTTCTCTTGAGCTACATGTCTACTGTTCCCTCAGCAACACAAACCCTAGCCATAAGCCTGAAGACTAACACAAATGTCAGACTCTACCCTAACAGGAATGAGTCTACACTATTTTTGAGTCTTCAATGCCAGCAAAGGTACAACAGCATCTTTTTTACTTTACAGCAGTAAAACTAATGGCACGCATTTCCAGCAATATGACTTTTAAGCCTCGAAAAGCTCTTTAATTTGAAGGGTTTTAACAAAGAAAACTGATATGCCTTTACAAAACATTGTAACAACTTTATGCAATATGAAACAAAGCAATCAAATACAAGGAATAACAACCTGAACCATCATTAAAGAGTTCAGTCAATTCAAGAGTCTGCATTTGTGTTAATAAGTTTACACATCATATGTTTACAAACAAGATGAACCAAACAGTTTGTAAAGATTAAGAGTCCCAGATTCTGCTCTGGAATACGTTCAAATTTCAGATCACCAACTCCTTCAGTAGTTCAGACAACCTCCTGACACAGTAGCCTGGATTGATCAGATGAGTCCTGACATAATTGAATTCTGCCTTAAGTTTCAATGACTTTTTTCCCCAAAGCCTACCAATACAACAGCCACCAAATCGAGCCTAGTTAGCTTGGCTATTTGTAGCACTGGTACAAAGCAGTTCTTAACCCGGTCTAAGGCAATAGCTTGAAGAAACTCACTCATTGCATCTTGACTAACCTTTTGTTCAAGGCTCCTCTCTAAGGACTGGATCCTCATTTGCTCTTTGCGGAGACTGGCTTGTAGTGCTGCAGTCTCTGATTTAGCTTTGCTTCGTACTTGGGCAATTTCCTCATTTGCTCTGAAATGGAAGCAAGATAGTGTTCCCACAGACTCATAGAGCAGTTTGAACTTTGAATTACTCCGCAAATTAAAAATACATATATATTTTGCTCCCAGTACTTGGCTTCTTAACATGGTACTTACTGCTGCAGCTTTTCTTCAGCATGTGCCTTTAGTGTTTGATATCTCTGCTCCTCCTTTTTAATTCTAGCCAGGTACTCTTCAACACATTTTTTCAGAGCTTCTTCATTCTGTCTCAAGAACAAGAAGCTTAATTAGCTTGTATGTTAGTAGATGGAGAAGTCTCTCCACTTCACAAAAGGGGCTATTTGACTACACTGAAGTGGCCATATTTGCTCATGAGAATAACAAGAGCAATTGACATCCCACAGACCTACTACATAGGGACACTAGTTACCCCTTTCACTTCTCCTCACTCTGCAAACATTTATGCACCCTATTTCTGTTCCAACATTTACTATTTAGCAGAAACTTTGTTAAAGAAGAAAGGTCATAGAAACTAAGGTTACTAAGCAGTTTTATGTGTTTTATTGTTTTTTTTTTTAAATCAGCTTTGTCTTGGTTTGCAGTTATCCTAGAATAGCTAGAAATTCAGTTACTACAGAGAACCCACAGAAAGATTCAGGCTTTGGACCCTGATGTAAATTAACACGTTAAAATCAATAAAGTTACCTTGGTAGGCACACTGATTTTTTTAATAGCTACTATAGCAAGTTGGAACTGTTTGAAACAAGCTCTAATACTCTAATAATACCAGCTCTTGAATTTAGAAATGGTTTCCAAGGGATGCTTTAACTCTATGCGAAGGATAGGACTTCTGAATTTAGGTTGCAGTGATGGAACACACAAAACCAAGGAAGTCTGATCTGCGAGTAAAGCAGAAACTTACATTGTAAGATATTGTGTCTGTTTCCCAACCTTACACAACCATAAACCTTAAAACAGGCTGATTCTAAGCTTGAGTAAATAGGGGACACAAAGGACAACTGAAGGAAAAACATACAAAGGCACTGTCCTGAACAACAAATTAATACATTTTTATGTATTCCATGTTACAAGAAACCTTAGCTTATTCTCATTAGCTTAATTCCTCCACTCTCTGAAGATGCTGCAGAATGAAGTCCTGACTTTACCAATTTGAGGCATTGTATTTTTTTTAAGATAAAAAACACCCAGTGAAGTATTAACATTTTGACCTATCAAATACTCTTCAGCAACTGTTCAACATGGTGTAGAGAAAAGCTGCTTATACAATATTTGCTACATGAGTCCCTCTACAACTAAAAGAACAAGAAACAGCTCTCTTCTGTTTGAGGAAACTTTGGCTTCTAGCACAAAAATCATTATCTAAATATAATATAAGTAATTTAAAAATCTTTAAATAACAACTTAGCACCTGGTTTTACAGATAGTGCCTATGCTAGCTAATTAATGGCTGCTCTAGAAACCCATAATTTCTTCTCCACTGAAGGTCATTTATCTTGGAATTCAAGCCTCTTACTTTGCGGTAACCCTCTAGTACATCTTTCTGCTTTTCATATCGTTTGAAGAGTTCAGAGAAAGATTTCTCCATACAGTTCAGATCTGAAATAGCTTGCTGCTTCTCTTCTACCATCTTCTGCATTTCTTTCTTTGAAAGTTCCTTTTGCTTCTGAGCATCCTCTAAAGAAAGTGGAGTTAACAGGGTTACACTCACAATAGTTGATGCATTAACATAAAACTAGTTCCACAGTATGAACAGATAATCCCTGCACCTTCAGTTCTTCCTCTTAAACAAAAAAAGGGTTTAATAACAGTCTCTGCTCTGAAAGGACAGTATAGTTTTGCTTTTAAGGAAGAGCCATAGTCTTTTTAGTTGCTACATACTACCTTGCACCAAACCTAAGACCATTAAAGGTCATAGAAGGTGCTTGCTCAAATGATTATTTCCCCTGCAATGTAGTCAAAATACTACGCTCAAGTTTACCATAACAGGAGCCTCAAATATTGTGACAGAAACAAGGAATCAAAAAAAAAATTTGTTTTCATTAAATATACCCACAATAGCTGGAAGATCTGGAGGAAACTGGGATAACAAGCCAAACTGGCACAGCAAACTCTTTCAGAGCAAGTTTTTGTTAGCATGCCTGAGCTATGTTTCTCAGAAGGTTAAAGAAGCATAAAAAAGCTGGTGAAATATTCAGTCTCCTTAAAGAACCAAAAGTAACCATGGCACAGATTTGAGTATTCAGCTTTGAACTAAGAGAATGTACCTACACAACAAGAGTGTTATTTAATATCTACCTAGCTTTGAAGCCATAAACTTGGCTGAAACAAGGACCAGGTCTTCCAGCAAGAACTCCTATTGACATCTTCTTGCTTAAGTCAGATAATAAATATATAAACACAAGGTGCAGATTACTGGATTTGTCAGTTTTAATAAACCAACAACTCACTCTCCATTGGAGAATAAGAAAAATTTAGACGTGTTTGTTCCTGATTAAGAAAGTCAGTCATCATTACCTACCAACTGATACTGTGTCTGTACAAAAACAGATGAAAGTGTTACTTTACTACCTTGCCTGAAACCTTGTGCTCACTCTGGAAGCACTTGGAATATTAATACCACAAGTGCAACAGTACTAACTTCAGTAAGTAACCCTCAGCTAAGCATGCCCCACCCCACTCAAGCCATTCAAAGAGTAAACATGGAACTTACCCATCATTTGTGTTATTGTACCTTCAAACTCAGCAATTATTTTTCTAAAAAAGATGAACAACGTTGAACATAGGTTAGAAAAAAGCAGTTGAGGTAAATGAGCAGACAGAAAAATCAAGACATATTCATACCCCATTTCCTTGTACTCCATATGAAGCTTATCATACTTCTTTTTCCATTCCTGTGACTCCAATTGTTTCTCTTGAACCTTGGAGAGAAAAAGTAAACCTTTATTGCTTGCACAGGAAGAAACACAAGATCTGATACTCAGAACAGTCTAAAGGACAGCTTAAGTTTATAATTTGATATAGCAAGATAAATAAGTTCCAATGCTTAATAGATTCAAAATTAAGTGTCTCATTACAGAATCAATTAAGATGTAGCTTGATATGTAGTTTTCAAATATATTGTCGTCACTCAATGTTATTAATATATCCCAAATGGCAGGATTAGAGTCAACTGAGCCACCCTCTTGGCTACTCTTGTTCATCCTAGATCATTGTTCCTTAGCCAGCAATGTTCTCTCAAGTAGTGTATCTTTCCCTGTTATTTCCAAAGCAGACAAAATAAGCTGCACAAATCTGCTAATATTAACATAGTAAAGAGCAAATACTGGAAGACTATTCTAGATAAGATTAAATTGTTGTTGGGAGTCATTGGTATTCAACACTGAATCCTCCCCTACCACATCTCCAAATTTAACCACACCTATTTCACATCAGCTGAATTAAAGCAGAACTCACAGTAACAGTATTAAGCAGAACAGGTACTATTTGCTAAATGCTTTGTGCAAACTCCATGAACTTAATTTTTTGTCCTTTGGTTTCTGTTAAGAACTGTAACACTGACAGCTGACTGCAGTGTGGAAGGCCTTCAATGACAAGAGGCTAAAACCACATAAAACAACCTAGAATTTCAAACAAGAGAAGGTAAGAGTACATAATTACTGCTGATTTCCCTTCAAAGTTACATGTTATACTGTGGTACATTGATTTTCAGTATTTGTTCTAGAGTAAACTAGTTTTAAATGTACTGCATTATTTCAGATGACAAGAAATGGGGAACAAGTGAAAAAAGAAGTACCAAAAAGAAAGAATTGACAATAGATTATAAACAAACATTACAAAAGCAAAAATGTGTGAAGATGGAAACTAATAAGAAACTTCCATTTGCAAGCTCAAGAGAAATGGCTCAGTAGACCCAAAAAAGCATGCTTTCATTAAGTGTTGTACTGGCCCAAGAAGAAAAAAAGTGTGTTTTTTTCATCTCCTCCCACTCTTGGTGTTTCACAAAAGTCAACTTAAAATTTAGTCTTCCTTTCAAGTTGATACAGTAATTTCAAGCATTTTTTTTAAGTGACAGATGGAGTAATGCAGTCACACCTGTCTTGCTACAACTGTGTGCATTTTTTAAATAGTTCTTTGAAGTCAGAGATTAGAGTACCAATTGTAAGATATTAAAAGTTTTACTCCCTGTTATTATAGGCATTCTTCATTCTAGATCAATGCACTAGGAGCTGTCCCTTGTCAAAGCTGCCCTTGTTTTCCTGAACTAGATAGTAAGATGGTTAAGTGTCCTCCTAAATGAGGGAAAGCAAAAGTTACTCCTAGAAAAGCTGGTATCTTCATACTCTAAGGGGAAATAACTTGAGCAGCAAGTAATCACAGGTCATCTTTGCTTGGTGTCCTTAGGGTTACTGTCTGCTGTATAGCTAGTCAGGGAATTTGAATGCTCCATTTTCTTCTGAAAATGATGTTGAAGTGGCATGATTAGCTTTGAGAAAATCTATGCTTCAGTACACCCCCCCACATTTAGTAAGATTTTTAAAGTGAGTGGATACACAACTCTTCTTGCATCAGTAAGATGGGGCTCAGAAGCAATTTCTGTAGTGACAGTTACAAAACATGCTTAAAGCCCCACTGACCACCACTTTTTGCTTCCAGAGTGAGCTCCAGATCTCAAGTTTATTAGCTGAACATACTGTTGTGTCCCCCCCTCCCATGCCACAAAAAAAATTGATCACTGCATGGAATTCACATTAGTTTTCAGAAATATATTGGAAGCAGCCTCTTCATCCCATTGGCAATATATTTCCTGCCTTAAGAGTATTCCGATCACTGATACTAAGCCCTATTGTTCCATAGGATAACAGATGCTTTTGAAAACTGACTAGTTCTAAGGCAGAACTTGACTAATAGTAAAGTTTACCATATTTCCTTAGCTAGTGGCACAGAAGAGCTCCATACATGTTGCTCCTACCAAGTGTACACTAAGCTTTTCAAAATGAAATGCTTATGTCAAGTAGGATAGAAAGCATTAGACAGAAAGTATAGAGATTGATGCCAGATCATCTAAACAAAAAGGACTTCCAAGGATATGCAAAGTTCTGCTCTGGAAGGGTCTCCATACCTCTCTCTTAACCAGTTCAACAGCTGCATCCATGTCTTTTTGGCTATATTTTAGCACATCTATAATAGCATCCACTACAGTGTCTGTGGAAGCAGTCTGAGGGAACAGACCATCAGCACTGGCCAGGGAGTCTGGAATGAGGGAAACTGTGTCCTGTAAGGAGAAAAAAGTAGTTTCAACAGATTCCTATTTTTATTATTAGCCATAGGCAGATTATTTGATCCTAAGTCAACATATTTTACTTAAATAGCCAAAATACTTCCCTATCTTTGTTACCATTTGTAGATAACTTTGAACTATGTAGATGTCTTTAAGGTGTAACAGAAACTCCTTATCCACCAATTACAGCTAACAGAAACAAAGCAGATGACACCACAGTGTTCCCCACCAGTAAAAAGGCACCACTTCAGGATGAACTGCTGTGTGCAGATCCATTCATAAAAGGCTGTTTAAACTATAAACCTTAGACTGTAGAGCAACATTTAATCAAAGAACTGCTTTTCATCCCAGCAATGCAATTAAAACACAAGCTTGTCTTATTTTTGTGGTTTCAGCTCCATTAAAAAGATGGCAGACCAAATTTTCCAGTTTTCCCAAAAAAAGATTTTTAATACTCAAGGAAACTAAGCCATTCAAAAAATTCAATTTTGATATGACTATCCAACCTGGTTAAGGTAAGCTTTTAATACACATTAAGCATTCTGTGGTGCTTCCTGCGTAAGTCTTAAGTCCAGAACCCAGCCCAACCCTTTTCCAAAATATCAACATGAAATCTGATACCATTCCCAATACCCTTACAGAAGTTGTAAATGTTCCCAGAAGATCCAGTCCTTTTGGTTTTTCTTCATCTGGAAGACTCTCTGCAGGCTTTTCAGCTTCCTTGAACAATTTACTTAAATCAGCAACAGGACTAGAAACAAAAAATATACCATTATATTTAAGCACTGCCTTTCTTTGTAAAGCTGTGTACTACAGTCTAGACTAAGACAACACCTACCCATGCTGAAGTGGAGTTGTCATGATATTCATATTTGTCTCAACAGCACCAGAAATGGGGTTTCTTGGACTGTCTCTCAATAGAGGGTCAAACTTCAAATACAGTGACTGTTTCCTCAAGGCAGACTCTTTGAACTGAGGGGAAAGAGGCATAAACTGGCAGATATGCTGCTTCATAACACACACATCCCACATACACACATAAATAATCCTCTGGAGAGAGGGTGAGCCAATTCTTTGGCGGCCAAAGCATTGTTCTCAGGAGAAAAATTACATAAAGAGAACTCAGTGCCCACATGCTTTAGTCTTTATGTAATCTCAACTGAACTCAATCTGCTCAGACTGAAGCAAAAGGGTGAACATTTATGAACTATTCAAAATCAGCAGAAGACAAGGAAAGGGAAAAATAGCATTGTAAGCTGAATGAGCAGCATATATCATTGTCTTTGCTGATATGATTAAAACACAACATGCTCAACTTAGAGAGATTTCCTGAAACTGCCCATAAAACAAAGGAGCTTAGGAAAAAATATTTTCAAAACAATGATTGTGTACTTTCAAAGCAATACGGTCTTGTAATTTTGGCAACCAGAAACAAAACATCATCCATCTCTGTTTCACCACTATTAAAGAAAAATGGCACCTTTGCAAACTGAAAGCCAAAGACCTCTGGATTCTTAGCAGAATTGCTTCTAACTACCCTTCCTTCCACCACCACCCCTGCCCAACCTTGTCAACACATTGCTTTGGAATAGAGCCTATATTTCTGTGGACAAGGTCAAAGTCAAGTCATTTCATTAAAACATTTAAGGATTGACAATTTCATTTTCCTTTTCCCTCTGCTGGGGAGGCAAAGAAAACATTTCTATGGTACACTTACTGATGAAGACCCAAACTGCTCCAGATAGTCTATTTCCATATCCATTCCTAGAACTGGAAAAGAATGAAATGATACAATGAAGGTCCAATATAGTCATACGGTCTTACAATGAAGCACCCACAGACAAAATAGGTATGTGTGAAAAGCAAACGTATCCCTGCTCCCATTTCATAAGCTCTAGTTTCATTCCCTAAAAATACTGTATTTCTATCTGGACTTGAAAAAAGTAAAATCGGGTAAAGATTTCTAATCTAAATTAATTTACAGCTTCCTTTTGTCTCCAAGCATATTATAAGACTACATAGAATTTAACACACAGCTGAAGAGCTTCATATAAACGAGTATCTGAGCGTGCTTGCCATTTTATACAATGCTCCATTAGAATAACATGGGCAATACCACCATTAAAACCAGCACACAGCTCAGATTTGAACAATGAAGTTAAAGCTATTTCTCAATATACTGATTCCACTCAAATACTACGTGACAGACTGCACTGCAGTCAAAGCATTCCTTGATCTTTGCACACTCTGATCCTAGAAGGAGCAGCCCTTCCAGGTGGTTAAGTCACAGCTATGTAGTAAGCTCTCAAGACAGGCATGCACATGCAGAAAGACCACCCACGTTGTAACACGAAATCAATATCCAAGCAGTGCTAAGGCCCACAGTCATCTACAAGACTCCCAAATACAGACAGCTGCATAGCTCTAGCACTCTCCATTTAGAAAGTCCTTAATACCAGAAACGATTTTAAGTGAACATTTTTTCAGCACAGAAAGCTGCCATTGAAACTTCAAAAAGATTGTTTCTGTAGCAGGCTAAATCCATCTTTCTGGGCAGCCGAATGCTAATACCCAGCTTTTTAAATTTCTTTTAATCCAGAGAAAGTTGGAAAGATGCTTAAAAACATTTTCCACCCCTGCTAATCATTATAGGTTTTACAGTCTTTTAAGATGAGGAAAATTAGACAAAATAGAATCAAAATCAAAACTGAAGTAGAGAAGTACATACATAGAGGTTATTGTTACACTATTTTTTCAGTCTGTTCTAAAGAAATCTCCTTACCTTCTGATGATGGCCTGAATTGTTCTTCAGATTCAGTGTTAGTTGTCTGCTCATCTGCTGTTATTTCAGTTCTGTGGGAACTAGGTTTAATTTCTTCTCCAGACATTGACTTTTTTCCACTGTCAGCAGAAACCAAATTATCTTGAGAGAGGACATTAGCTGGAGACATTTTAGATAGATTCACTTGCTTCTCCTGATGAGAAAAACAGAAGCCTTTTTACTGTTAAAACTATGATTTAAATGCAATGAAAATCACAATAATGATCAAATTGGTTTGTTATAAACTAGCAGGGCAGCCAGCATAATAAACCAGGAGTTCACAGGCATGGAAACTAAACTACCAACACTGAGTACAGCTCATATTATACAGGAGTCACTTTTTTTAGAGTCCACACCCTTATGTTTGTCCCTATACATGACTGCTGATCAAAAAGATACTAAATACCAAGGTACCAATTTGGCTGTCTCTGATGTTACCTTCAAAAGATAAGTCTGCACAGTCGATACTCACTCTAGAGCTGCTCAAGATGCACAAAGCCACTATTTGTTGGACACAATATCAAATATGGGTTTGACAAGGTTAAGCCAAAGAACTATTTCATGGAACAGCTTGGTAAGAACTGGCTATCTTCCCTATGCCTTACCATGGCTATCTCTCCTGAAAGTTCAGCTTCTGCTTGAACTCCCGGCTTGCCTTCTTGAGTTCTTGGTTTGTCTTCTGCCACACTCTGTTTGCCAATTTCCCTAAAAGAAAAACATTAAAACCCAAGTCACACAGACTGTTCTGAATTCTGTATTACCAGATATATTGAAGCACTGAACAAAGTAAGCTTCTTTGAGTTTCTCCTGCCACAGTACAGGAAGCTTTATGGAGGGTGGGGATGTAAATTCACTGTCTTGCCTGGTGACAATTTATATGACAAGAAAAGCTCTCCTGCCATCAGAAGCAGTGTTATCTGGGAAGCAGAGAGCACAGCACTACCACTTATTCCTATTCACCTCAAACTGTTCTCTTATTTCCATTTTTTAAGCCCATTATTAATGTTAATTAAATACAGACTTTGGGGTTAATTAAAAACAGAATTAGAAACAGCCTGCTCCTCTTTCCAAAGTAACACTGTGATTATTGGTATAAAGCACAAAACTTCTCTAATGAAGTCTAATACTCCAGTTACTGCAAACTTTTTTCTACCTTAACAAACAGTAGCTGATGATGTTACACAGGGAGCAAGAGAACAAACATTTCTGTCAAATAAACATCTGGTGTCAGCTGAGTAAGCACTTGGACAACTATAGTACTGATGACATTTTAATAGTTAGAATATCTAGGAAAGACAACACATCTGTTCTCAAAAAAAAACTTCTATGTGATGCTAAAAAAACACTACTTTACTGACAGGCCTTCTTATTGGAGAAAGCATTCAGATACCAAGAACATGCAGGGAAAAAACAGCATCTCAGATCTCATCCAGGACTAAGGAGAGTACAGAATTGCCCATTCCCTTCACATGCTGCTTAATGTGCAATGGTGCTACCTACTTAGCTGTTTTTTGAAAGACAGCAGTCACCTGATTGACAACATTTAATCTTGGAGGAGTGGGGAAAGAGCCACTTGACCAAGGCTCCTGCCATACTAACCTGTTACCTCCCATTGCTCCAGATTTAAGAACACCTGTTGCCCAGAGCTCACCACCTTGGGAGGGTTTCCCAAAAGAGATCTTTGCTGTTGCAACCTATTGTGTTAAAGGTTACAATGTGCAAAGACTCAGCCAACCACAGAGGAAGGAAGTCAAGGAGGCGTGGAATCAACTACTTGGAGATACCATCTAGCTATCTTTCCTCATATAAATTCAAGGTGCTTCTACATGGAGCTACAGATTTACTTACGGACTTTTGGGTTCTTCTTTCTCAGAAGTTTCACTTGGTCTGTTATCCTGCTCCAATGGAGGAGGCTGCCTCCTCGGTGAGGTACTATCCTGCTCATCTTGCATGTGACCTTTCTGAGGGCTAGGCTTAGAACACTTGGGTGAGCTGGAAATTTTAGACTCTCCTCCAAATGGATTAAAGTTTGGATCATCAAGTTTGTCCCAGTCAAACTTATAAGATGCTTTGGGAACAGGGATTTCATCTTCCACATTGCTTTTATTTTGCACTTCAGCATTCTCCGCTTTTGTTTTGGTAATAGGAACTTTTCTGGAAGGTGGCTTAATTCCAGGTCTTTTACCTAGTTTCTTAGGAGGAGGCTTTCTAGCAGTGGTAGTATCAAAATCAAATTCCAGTTTTACTGGTCCAGCCTTGGTGACACCAGGCTTCTCTGCAGGTCCTTCTTTGGAGACAGCCAGCTCTTCTGCAGGCTTTGACTCTTCTGTAGAGGCTTTCTCTGCTCCTGAAGCATTCTGGAGCTTTGATTCCTCAGTTTTAGAAGCGTTAGTTACATCAGTACTACTGGGACCTAAGTTTCCAGGTAACTGTACAGGAGGTGTAGTTGCTTCTGTTAATCCCACTGAATTATCAGTGTGGCTCACATCTGTGGAAGCAGACTTCATATCCTCCACAGAGTCACAGACTGCTTGCTTAGGGGACAGCTTGGATTTGTTAGACTCCAGCTCTCTCAGTACAGGTTCTTTT
Source organism: Chaetura pelagica (assembly GCF_000747805.2). Taxonomy (NCBI): domain Eukaryota; kingdom Metazoa; phylum Chordata; class Aves; order Apodiformes; family Apodidae; genus Chaetura; species Chaetura pelagica. The sequence continues at coordinate 2,010,042 of NW_009953655.1, read as the reverse complement.
CCAGAGAAAGGAGCATTCTCCTCTTCACTTGAGCGCTCTGTACTTGCTGTGGTTGAAGCAAAAGAAGCTGTATCATCCAGAATAGAACCATTACTTTTCTCAGAAGTTTTCTGAGGGCTGGTAGGTGTTCTTGTGAGAGACTTCTGCAGATTTCCAGGAGAATGCTGCAACTGTGCTGAACTTTGAAAGGGATTAATGTCACTTAAATTATCAAAATCAAGATTGTAGGAACCTCGACTCTTCACTGGCATCTCATCATCTGGATAAGGAGCCACACTGATCTTCTCTGGCATTTGTGTATTTATCACTGTATTATTTGTTTCAGCTTCAGTCTTTTGTTGACATGTGCTGCATTAAGAAAAAGAAGTTGCATTACATGCTATAGCTGTTTTCAGACAACATTTGAATATATCTTCAGATGTTTGCACAAGTAGCTTTATATCCTCAGAGTAACCTGATTTTTTCTAGACAAAGCAGCAGACAGCAAAAGAATATCATAATAACAAGAGTTCAGTTGCCACCTAAACAGTAGTTATGAGCTCTGGTACACATGAACTAGAGGAAGATCAATCCTTGAAGCCAGTGTTCTTAAGCTATCTGTTCTACACAGCTATATTCCTTATGTCAGTCATCACTGCAGACTGCTCTACTCAAAACAGCATATGGACATTACCACTTCACTAGACAGCACAAAATACATTGCTTGCAGGGAGACATTAACAGTACGCACCACAAACACAGGCAAAACTTGTAGTATATCCTCCTGTAGATTCATCTGTGAGTCATGACAGACTCATAAGCCTAAGAACAAACCAAGTCCTGACTCAAGTTCTCCTATTCTAGTGATTACTTTGTCTGGTCCTTCTGGCAGGTATTTCCCCTTAAGTATGCACTATGTTTCTTCTATGACAGGCCCACATAACAAGACTGAACCTAAGACTTCAAGCACTCAAACTCTGTACAGCAGATTTGTAGAGCAGAACAGTATGCAAGAAAATGCTTCTCCAGTAAGAGACAGGCAAGATTCTCCAGCAGAAGAAACAGGTTAAAGAAACAGTTTGCGTACTCACTACTGCTAGGTATTCTACAAGTTGTTGCTCTCCACTTTCTTTCCCCAAACTCTACTGTTGAGGCTTAGCCTCAGACTACAGAGAGTTAAGCCATTACTTCCTGAAACAGGATTTCCTCCCAAGAAAATGCTTCTCCAGTAAGAGACAGGCAAGATTCTCCAGCAGAAGAAACAGGTTAAAGAAACAGTTTGCGTACTCACTACTGCTAGGTATTCTACAAGTTGTTGCTCTCCACTTTCTTTCCCCAAACTCTACTGTTGAGGCTTAGCCTCAGACTACAGAGAGTTAAGCCATTACTTCCTGAAACAGGATTTCCTCCCATTGTTTTGTCCCTTTGTAAAGTTATTTCTACCATCCACATCGGCTGTAAAACAAAACACGATTAAAAGCTACTCACTAGAAACACCACTGACAAACCCAAAAGCAAAGCCGGGAGATAAGCGTTTAGGAAGTCCTTCTCACCCGGTTTGAGTGCCTCTTCCCTGCAATAGTTCAGCCCCAGGCTGGTTAAACTGCTCAGGCCCCTCCCATTTTCCTTCAGTGTTTAACCTAATAAATGCCAGTCAGGAGCGAGACACCTGCTTGAAACTTTAATTACTTGGGACTAGTCGAAAGTGACACCCTTCTGCAACACCCAGCCCTGCTTATTTGCTGCGAACGAGTGCTTAACTTTTAAAAAGCAAAAAGGCCAGAAACAGTAAAAGCAACGTCTTGAAGTAGAATTATGTCCCAAGTAAAACCAATTCAGTGCTAGTTCTTTTAGCTCACTTGAGCCTTGTATGCAGTAAATCTTCATTTACTCGTGTGAACTTGAGGCATACATGCAATTTAATGCACTCAAAAATCATGGTGGCTAGCTCAGAAGTACTTTCCTAAACAACAGTATACATGCAAGCTAACAGTTGAAACAAATCTATACATTTGAAGAACAGTGAAGTGTTCCTGCGTTCCTCCCTTCTCATCTTTCAGAAAAGAATAGGGGCAAAATTAAAGCACTGAATGGTCAAAAACAAGCCAAAGGATGTAATTCCCTCCAGAAGGCAAAGCTAAAATCTGAAACTTCTTGCCACTGGAAATTATACCTGCCAGATGTTTATACAATTTTAAAAGGGGCTAAGAAAGTCAGTATCAAAATTTTGGGCCTATTAAACACATTTGAAGAACATTGTGTTATTACACCATTATAACAATATTTATAGTAGAGTTGCAAAACCCCAAACTGGAACACTGAAGGACTTCATGCTCATCTCTAGACAGTTGCCATGAGCCACTTTGAGACCCAGCCTACCAGACTACAAAGGTGCACAAACTTGTTTGTACTTGGAACTGATGTAATATTTACTTTGTGTTGCTGGATTTTCTTTAATCCTAATACTCATTGACTCAAAATATCAATTCAAGCTAACTCTTCAGAAGATATATCATAGAGAAAATCTGAAGAGATAAAACTGCACTTAACATAGACTTCAAGGCTTAACTTCAGAATAATTGTAATCTCACTTGAAAACCTTACTGTTACTATTTTGTATTCTATGCCTACTGTGTGTCTTCTCAAATTACTCAGAAGTCATCTTTATGAGATCAACTACTGAGGACACAAATAAAGGTTGGTATTCAATATTGCAACCAAGATAATTGTCATTAATTTTAAGAAAATTCTATCTTTGAATAAGTGTTTGTGCATTAAAGTCAGCAGTTAATTTTGGTCCTTTTGTGCAGTTTACATCTTGTTGCAAAATTTAAAGTTATATTTCAACTATAGGGGCTTATAATGAGGAAAAAATAACTCAAGTATGTTCCACATTGCTAATACTACTAGTGGTGAATACATTACTTACTCAATGTTGATGGATGCAGATAAAAGATCATCCGTCAAGAATTCACTGCAATCATCAAGGGTAAAAGTAGTCTCAAGTTTGTCCATCATAGTAGGACTTAAGATTTTTCGAGTCTGAGGATCTCTTAGAGGAGTTTGAAAGGAGACCTTCAAGAAAGAGGTAGGGGAGAAGAAGGAAGACCATGAACACCACAATATTCTCAAGCTCCAAATAGAAAATACATTCAGTAGCAGAGATCATAGAAGGAGAAAAAAAAAAAAGCAACACAAAAGCAAAAGTTTACCTTCATAGCTTTTGCCACACTTTTTGGTGGCAAGTTTTCTTTCTGGGACAGACGTAGAATGGAAGGTCTCCCTGTAGGTTCCGGTGGTGCAAAGAAAAATCCACAGTCTTCCGCTGTCAGATCATGGTTGGTGCTTCCTCCATTTTCTGCATTTAAAATCTGCAGACTCATTCTAGAACATCAACACATACAGCATCACAGCCTGAATGAGAGGGTGTGGTCAGCCAGATGCACTTTCAGATAATCGAAGTAGTAGGAAGCCTGGCACTGGTAGCAAAGATTAGGAGCTTCAAATGAAGTTTTAAAAGTATTAAAAATCCTCATAAGAAAAGGTGTCTCTCAGAAGACTCCGGGAGCATCTAAATACAGCACTGCACAGCCCCTCTGCGTTTGTGAAGGGTCTAGGAAGTTAGTTGTTTATATTATGCTTTCCACAGTTAACATTAATAGCCTTACTAATTATGCTGCACTTCAAAGGGAGCTCTGTCATTTGCAGGTTTCTTCATCCCCACCCCCTTAAAGCCAGTAGCAATGTAAGTCTCTTTTAATAGGGCATCTAGCTAAGAAAAATTACAGCTTTTGCAACAGGCTGATGACAATAATTTCATAGTCTCATTACTACATTGTATATCAGCAAGAAAAGAAACATATTACAAGTATGGCACCAGGCAAGCCAGCACATTATAGGTATTTGAACTCTATTTTATTTCCATTGGAGCCTCTGCTGTTCTTAAAGATTTAAGATTAATACTCAGTGATGCTACTGCTGCTTCCCTAAAGCAAAAACAGACAAAACCCAAAGAAGCTGGATCTAGGCATAACCACTGCCCATGAAGGACAACCCCTGAAAAATGCAGTTATCTGACAAACCACTAACAAATTGATTTATTTCATAAGAACTGACGTGTTATCTTGTATGACCTACGAAGACAAGCAGTATCACTAAGTGGGGGAGATTATGGCTTTCTGCAATCGATAACCATTCCAAATTATCTCAAATGCTTGATTTGACCAAACAGCTAATTCTTATATTGTTTTTTCCATCCTCTATCATGCAGCCAAGATTAATCAAGGAAAAAAATAAATCAGCTGAGGAAGACTCCCAATTATTGTCTTGTCATAAAGAGGCACAAAAGAACACTTCCACTGAAATTTTTAAGCCATGTTTTCAATCTCATTGCCTTTGTATATTCAAATTTCTGTATTTAAGCTTCTGTTCAGATCTCCCCGCTCTTATATGAATCTTAATGGGAAAATTTGCTTCATACATTCCACTGAACTCAGCTGCTTTGCCTACAAGCCCAACAGCACTTTTAATCAGCAATGGAATGCAAACAATGCCTACTGAAGCAATGGCATGCAAAGCACGCCTGTACTAGCTATTTCTTCAATCCTTCTTTATTCTTCATCATAGTCATACTTCAGCCAAAGCTTTTACACATTAAGTATTTTTGCATTGACAGCTTGTAGAACCTTAAGTGAACTTCGTGGCTTCATCTCAAAGTGAAATTGAGGTGACAGATAATGAATCTTTACAAGCTGTTGCTGTTTACTGTGATGACTTTAAAAATTAAGCCTAGGACATGAAAAAGTTGTCAACACTTCCTAAAACAAGCTACATAAGCAGAGGAGGCTCTTTTGGAGACTTTTTCAGGTTTGTTATTGAGCTACTTATACATCATTGCTAAACCAGCTTCAGGTGATTAAAATACCTGATACATTAACATAAATATGCATACACTACATTTGTGCAGCTTTTCAGATATTAAGTCTAAAAATCAAACTCCTTTTTACGATTAATAAAAAGTAATTCAGCATTTATTTAAAATATTTGCAACCAAGATTTTTTTGCTACATTGAATTTCACAAGTTCATTAGCTAGTAGTTGTGATAAAGTGAGACGGGGAGGGAGATTTTATTAAAGATATCTTGTTTAAAGTGGTCAGTGTCCAAGGCAAATAGTGTGAAAGGCAGCAAGCTGTCCCACCATGGCAAATCAAAACTCACAAAAATGAAACTGCTCCAAGTTTTAGAAGATTATTTATCCAGGCACAAGCAGCCACCTGTCATTTTGAAAATTAACTCAATGACATCACATAATTAAGCTTCAGTTACCAATCATTTGCAAGTTCATGGCAACTACCTGTTGTTTCATGATGATTGGGGCACAACATCCAAAACACCAATGCAGTCTCAAATGCCTAAAACGACCACTGAAGTTGCAGGGCAAAGATGGAATTTGGAATTTTTCTACTTAATCACCCTTCTCAGCTCCTCCGCAGTCAAGATGCAGAGCACCTGCTCAGAGTGATTTAGCATGTGCTGTGAATATTTCCATACAAAGTGACACAGAGCTGACTATCGTGAATTTCTTTAGTGCCAACAACTCCATGCAAAACAAATAATCTTCTGGTTAACCGACTCCTTCACAATCAGACCTTTCTGTGACTACAAAAGCCTCTCAACTCTCAAGACATCATTTGAGAAAGGGGAATCGGCAGCAGCGAACCAAAGCCAAACAAACACACACACCCAGCAGATAAGGAGCCCCGACCCAGGCACTCGGGGCCCGCAGCCCGCTGAGGGGAACAAAGACCGATCAAGGCCTCCAGCGGCCTCAGCCGGGGATGAAGAGACTCCAACCCCCCGGGGCAGGGAGAAGAGGAGCTGCAAGGCCGAGGAGGGCTTTGCAAGGCTCTCTGGGAAAGCATCGACCGTGTCCATCACTGCACCTAGCCATGCTTTTGAAAAAAAAGCATACCACAAACCCAAACAAAAAATCCCATCGCTCCTCCGGCCCCCCAGTTCACCGGGGTGCCCCCAACAGTCTTGAATCAGTAGGCCATAAGAGCCCCACATCACCCATCAGATGTCTCGGGTCACCCAGGCTGTCAGCACCCCCTGAGCCACGCAAATGCCCCCCCGGCTCGTAGAACTACCCACATATATTGCCCCCCTCTCACCTCCATATTCAGAGAGGACCCCGAGTCCCCCTGAGCTCCATAAACCCCCCTCAAAACGCACAGATATGCTCCCAAGATCCTCCTCACCCCCACCCCTGAGCTCCATCCCCATCACCAGCAGCTCTTCCGTTACCCCAACCTCCGAACTCCATCCCCAAATTCATACAAATTCTTCCGAAGTCTCTTAGTCCCAAACTCACAAAAGCACCTCTAAGACACCTCAACAGGAGCCCTGTCCCAGCCCCACAGCAGCTCGTAGAGGAAACCCCAAGCCTGTTCTCCCTCAGCCCCACACCACCCAAGCTCACAGTGGAGAGCCCCCGAGCCTGCCCCACATCCCCCACCAGCCCCACATCACCCCAGGCTCACAGTGGGGGGCTCCCCAAGCCTGCCCCACATCTCCCACCAGCCCAGGCTCACAGTGGGGGCCTCTCGCACACACACCCCCCGCCCCACACCCCTCCAAGGTCACAGAGGGGGCCCCCAAGCCCCTCTAACCAGCGCGGTGGGGCTGCCCGCACCCCCCCCGCCCCCCCCCCCACCCCCCCGCGC
>NW_009953655.1:2001144-2002892 GCF_000747805.2 Chaetura pelagica | reverse complement strand
CCACGCTCTACCGGCTCTCGGAGCGGGTGGGGGGAAATGCACGTTTGGTGTTCCTGGGGAAGAACCGTGTGGTATCTGTGGTCTTAATGTTAGTCCAAGATCAGGCCCCATGAAGTTAATTGTGTCTGGGGGCAGGGAACAGCAAGCCCTGAGGTACATCATTCCAGCCTGTGACATGGAACTTTAGAAAAGCAAATTCTCGGTATCTAAGGTTTTTTTGTTTTGTTTTGTTTTTGGGGTTTTTTTGTGTTTTGTTTTTTTTGCAGTGGAAGGAGTGAAGTAAGAGGGCTGGGGCAAAGCACTGAAGGGACATATGGGTTGTTAGGGGCCCCAGCGCAGCTTGTGGGCATCAAGCTCTTGGGTCTCCTTGTTTTGTGGCCAAGCAGGCACTTGGACGTTCCCACTGCTCTGTGCTATGCACAGATCTCTGTGAAAAGCAAAACTGGGTCACAGAATTCGAGATGTAGACTCTGAACATCGTGCAGGTGCCTGCTGTGGAGGAATTGAGCCTGGGGCCTGTGCTGGGCCAGGCTTTGTAGCAGAGGTCAGTGCGAGTAAATCTGGTGTGTCTCCTGAGACTCAGTCTTGTGGTGAGTTTTTCAAACACTGTTGATACTATTAGGACTCTTCAAAGGAAATGAAATTGCTTAAGTTGAAATTAACGCAAGATCAGCTCAGCAGCTGGAAAGCTTTTGGAAGAAGAAGGTCCACGTTTAAATTTGAGTTCCATTCAGAGGTCCATGTTGATAAATGCATGTTAACTTCCATAATCTTCAAGACTTCTGCATAACTGCCCCTTTTAGCTGTTAGACTGGCTCCCCTCACAACATCAACCCATCAGTCCCCTGTACATTCACAACATCTCAGTTATTCTGCTTCAACAATCTTTTGAATCAAAGCACAAAAGAAAACTTGCTGCTTCACAATCTGATTTTTATTATTGAACTTGGTCATCTAATCTGTTCAGCAAATTAAAAGTCCTTACTGTTGAGTCATTACACAGCAACAATGAAATTATTGTTGAAACAACTTGCCACCAACGATGCCTTTTAGAATTAAGGAGGAGGCCCACAGTCTGAGCACCATTTTACTGATGTGACTGTCTTATTCAAGAGTCACTAAACCACCATGAATTCCTGATCTCCAACAGGAACACAGGAGCCATCCTGCCAGCTTAAGATTCCCCATGCCAGGGGTGGCATTCCTTACTGACTCAGATCTCCACCAGCAGCAGAGTGTATAAAACACTGCATGCTGCTTTTTCTGCTGTGCCATTCCAGTTGTGCAATTTCCCCTTTCTCTAAAAGAAACAGATACATGTTTATGGTTACTACGGGGTGCAAGCCAGGTTTTTGTTGCATTCTAAGAGAAATGGCCATTCTTGTGGCTATTAGTTATTGTTTGTACTTCAACAGTAACCAGAGATCCCAGTCTGCCCTGTCCTTTTATGGAGTTTGGAAGTGTACAAAGGTGTCCTTAAGATCTGTCTCCCTTCAAGGCCTTGTAAGATCTTACATCCCTGCCTTGATCATTGTCTTAAAGAGTATTTCTTAATACTCTTTAGAAAGTATTACATTAAATACACCAGGAAAAACAGTGATTTTTCAGACCCTGAAGTAAGGCCCATTTCCTTCTTCTGCGCGCATCCCACACAGCTCTTGGAACTTCAGAACAGGTTTATTTTGCCAGGTCTGCGAAGAAAAACCTTTTAAGTGTGTAAAGCACCAAGGGAGGTTCGGCTACCGGGG
>NW_009953655.1:1999201-2001081 GCF_000747805.2 Chaetura pelagica | reverse complement strand
CCATGCCCGCTCCAGACCCACGCTCTACCGGCTCTCGGAGCGGGTGGGGGGAAATGCACGTTTGGTGTTCCTGGGGAAGAACCGTGTGGTATCTGTGGTCTTAATGTTAGTCCAAGATCAGGCCCCATGAAGTTAATTGTGTCTGGGGGCAGGGAACAGCAAGCCCTGAGGTACATCATTCCAGCCTGTGACATGGAACTTTAGAAAAGCAAATTCTCGGTATCTAAGGTTTTTTTGTTTTGTTTTGTTTTTGGGGTTTTTTTGTGTTTTGGTTTTTTTGCAGTGGAAGGAGTGAAGTAAGAGGGCTGGGGCAAAGCACTGAAGGGACATATGGGTTGTTAGGGGCCCCAGCGCAGCTTGTGGGCATCAAGCTCTTGGGTCTCCTTGTTTTGTGGCCAAGCAGGCACTTGGACGTTCCCACTGCTCTGTGCTATGCACAGATCTCTGTGAAAAGCAAAACTGGGTCAGAATTCGAGATGCAGACTCTGAACATCTTGCAGGTGCCTGCTGTGGAGGAATTGAGCCTGGGGCCTGTGCTGGGCCAGGCTTTGTAGCAGAGGTCAGTGCGAGTAAATCTGGTGTGTCTCCTGAGACTCAGTCTTGTGGTGAGTTTTTCAAACACTGTTGATACTATTAGGACTCTTCAAAGGAAATGAAATTGCTTAAGTTGAAATTAACGCAAGATCAGCTCAGCAGCTGGAAAGCTTTTGGAAGAAGAAGGTCCACGTTTAAATTTGAGTTCCATTCAGAGGTCCATGTTGATAAATGCATGTTAACTTCCATAATCTTCAAGACTTCTGCATAACTGCCCCTTTTAGCTGTTAGACTGGCTCCCCTCACAACATCAACCCATCAGTCCCCTGTACATTCACAACATCTCAGTTATTCTGCTTCAACAATCTTTTGAATCAAAGCACAAAAGAAAACTTGCTGCTTCACAATCTGATTTTTATTATTGAACTTGGTCATCTAATCTGTTCAGCAAATTAAAAGTCCTTACTGTTGAGTCATTACACAGCAACAATGAAATTATTGTTGAAACAACTTGCCACCAACGATGCCTTTTAGAATTAAGGAGGAGGCCCACAGTCTGAGCACCATTTTACTGATGTGACTGTCTTATTCAAGAGTCACTAAACCACCATGAATTCCTGATCTCCAACAGGAACACAGGAGCCATCCTGCCAGCTTAAGATTCCCCATGCCAGGGGTGGCATTCCTTACTGACTCAGATCTCCACCAGCAGCAGAGTGTATAAAACACTGCATGCTGCTTTTTCTGCTGTGCCATTCCAGTTGTGCAATTTCCCCTTTCTCTAAAAGAAACAGATACATGTTTATGGTTACTACGGGGTGCAAGCCAGGTTTTTGTTGCATTCTAAGAGAAATGGCCATTCTTGTGGCTATTAGTTATTGTTTGTACTTCAACAGTAACCAGAGATCCCAGTCTGCCCTGTCCTTTTATGGAGTTTGGAAGTGTACAAAGGTGTCCTTAAGATCTGTCTCCCTTCAAGGCCTTGTAAGATCTTACATCCCTGCCTTGATCATTGTCTTAAAGAGTATTTCTTAATACTCTTTAGAAAGTATTACATTAAATACACCAGGAAAAACAGTGATTTTTCAGACCCTGAAGTAAGGCCCATTTCCTTCTTCTGCGCGCATCCCACACAGCTCTTGGAACTTCAGAACAGGTTTATTTTGCCAGGTCTGCGAAGAAAAACCTTTTAAGTGTGTAAAGCACCAAGGGAGGTTCGGCTACCGGGGAACCCGAGCCCGGCCAGCTCTGGGGAGTCGGGGCTGACCGGGAGGGTCGGTGAGCTCGGCTTCAGCCCCTGGGGCGGCCGGGGAGACCTCCGGGTACCCGCCTCGTACCGACAGCCC
>NW_009953655.1:1990642-1998951 GCF_000747805.2 Chaetura pelagica | reverse complement strand
AGAGCCTGCTGGCCGCCTGGCTGGGCAGCGAGGACGCGGCCTTCGTGCAGTACCACCTGCGGCGCAGCACCGGCACCCTGCTGGCTCACTCCCTGCTGCCCCTGGGTGAGCCCCGGCAACGGGACAGGGGCAGGGGGGTCCCCAGGGGCGGCCTCAGCCTGGCCAGGGGGGGACGGGGGAACCCGGCGGGATCCCCGGCCGGGCGGAGCTTGGAGGGTTTCCTCCCCAGTACCCGCGGGTGTGGAGGAATCGGGTTAAACGTCTTGGAAATAGCAGTGTTTTAGTCTCTTCTCAAAGCTTCTTCGCGACGTACACGCTTTGTAACTCGTTGGCTGCCTTGGAGGATGCGTAGCTGCAAAGGAATGGCGTGGGTTGTAGCCAGCAAATTCAGACCGGCTTGTTTTAGCCGTAGAATTCTGCTGGAAGGAAGTGCCATCGTACAGGTGGTTTTATTTGACCTGCACATTCAAATCGGCTTTATTTAACTGCATAGTTTTGGTAAAAAATTTAGCACAGACTGCTTAGAGAAGGCTTGTGTTTGAGCTGTCGTGCAGCAGCACAGGAGCTGTCCTGGAAGCTGTCAGCTCACCTGGCTAGATAACTGTATGAGTCAGTGTTTGTGTGTGTACTTCATTGCTTTCTGAAGGTAAGGTGTTTTTTTTTTCCTTGCAGGTTATTACCTCGGTATGTGCTTTGCTGCACCTGAGAAACATCTTTGTTTTTTCTACCTGGCCTCAAAAGGATGGAAAACTTTCTTCTTCTTTGCTGTTCTCCTCCCAGCAGTTGCCGGTGCCCTGGCATATTACTGGTCACGGAAAGGTTGGGATAATCATCCTCTAGCCCGAACGCTGGCTGTTCATGCTCTCCCACAGTCGGGTTGGAGGGCAGTAGCTTCTTCCATCAATACAGAATTTAGGAGAATTGACAAATTCGCTACCGGAGCCCCAGGAGCCAGGGTGATTGTTACAGACACGTGGGTGATTAAAGTGACCGCCTACTGTTTACACGTTGCCCAGCAGCAGGACATTCATTTGACAGTGACAGACTCCAGACAACACGAACTCACCCCAGACTCAAATATGCCTGTCCAGTTCCTCACCATCCGCGTTGCCAGTGTGAATCCCTACGTGAAGGCATTTGATATCCGGTAAAACGACTGCCCTCTCCTCATAGATATATGCTCTTTGATGGTGCTAGTGGAGTGCTTTTGTGCCAGATCTGATGACTCCTTGGGTCTTGTCCCTTCCTTTTTGCTCCCTACTTCATGTTCAGAGATGCTGTTGGACTGCATGGCAGAACTGCTCCAGTGAAGGAAGGTTGTTCAGAAAGATTCATGCACCCACACTGTGGAATACACAGTGGTTAAACAGAGAGACTGCCCAGTTTGATCAGTTCTTAGGAGGAGGATTGTGCTGGATGCAGAAAGAAGTAACTGGAAAAACTTAGGTGTAAGACAGAACAGGAATGAAAGGGAGAATATTTTGTCTTCCAAATTTTGGGGGCAGAGAAGCAGTTACATGTCTAAAACTGGCTGTTGTTCACCCATTACTTTTTTTCCTTCTGCTCAAGGCTCATAATTTTGTCACCGCTCCAAAGAGTTCTTGCTAAGCTACTGCAAACCAGTTGCCCTTAAAGCAGGAAAGTAATTGTGGTCCATTTCTGGTTTATGTGTTCTCACAGCAGTAAATCATAGCAAACACGCTGTGAACTGTTAGGCCTTGTTTTCCAAGGGCCCATGCCATCTTTTTTCAGCAGTGCCTCTGTGTAGCTAGGCAAAAGTATAAGTCCTGCAGAGACCCGTAGCACAGAGTAGAAGGGTGCTAAAGTCTTTATTGTTGTGTTGTTTAAAAGGAGTACACAAAGCCATGATAATTCTTCTAAACCCATGTATTTGAAAAGGCATTTAAATGTTTGTTTGCTGTAAATTTGTATATGAGCAGCATTTAATTTACTAGGTAATTAAAAGTAGGCAGATCACCAGACTAGGTGAGTAGAAGGGTCCTGCAAGCAGCAGGAAGGCATAGAGGTGATTGTGTTAGATATCCAGGTGACCAGACCTCAGAATGAGAGGTTAGTTAAGGTAAGTGTGACAATCCTAAGAAAAGAGGAGACACTTAGAGACTTGTGAGAGTGGTGACCAAATAAGTATTAAAACAACTAACAGTTTTCTTCTGCAAGTGCTTCAGTGCCAGAGTGATAAAACTAGATTCCCAGCTGAGAAAATCATGGCTTCTCTGACAATTCCTTTTAGGGCAAAAAAATCCAAAGCCCAAAACTATTTTGAGGCTAAAAGAACAGCACTGAAACAGTGTTTAGAAGTTCTTATAATTAAATGTGTCAGAAACAGCAAATCTCTGCTAGAATTCAGGCATCCAGGGTTTAAGAAAAATGCCATAGGACAAAATTATCCTAATAAGGATATAGGATATATAGCTATATATCCAGAATCAGAATTGGATACAGTGGGATGTTTCTAGAAGAAAAAATGCTTTTGTGTGGGCAGGTCCTGTTTCCCTTTGTGTTCAATGTGAATTTTAACTCTGGGTAGAAAGGTCTGGGTTGTTTGCACAGATAGCATCTGTTACCAACCAACATTATCCTCTGGTAGTTAAAACAATGGTGAGTGACTGGAGCTAAAGCTCAGCCAACCTTGCACTGTGTTGGACTCGGGGGAACTCATCAGTGGTGGGAAGAATGAGGAATTTCAGGGCAATGTTCCTGGGGCTTCGCCATAAAAGCTGTTTAATGAGTGAAAGTGTCGAGCTGGGGAGTCCTGGATCTAGAGTTCAGAACTGTTAGGTTTAAAAAGGGTAGCAGCAGTAATGTGTCACCACAGTGTCTCAGGTGCCATTGAGGTCTGTGGGCCTCACTTAGACACTTGATTTGGCAGAAGCAACCTAGTGTGAAAGGCAGTTTGGTACAGCCTGAAAGCACAGTTTAAGTCACACTCAGCAGCTGTTTGTAACCTTTGTGATATTTCAGATTTTATCTAAAATTGTATCATAAGATCACATAAACTGATGCTGATTTACATTCTTCTGATGCCTGTTTGTATTGTATCACCTTGTGATACGTGCCATGTGATAGAACTCTTAATTTCTGCCCTCAGGAGTTTAGAAGTTGGAATTCAGGTATGATATAAGTAAATAGGCATTTAAAAGGTGGACAGAAATTGTGCATGCACTATTGCACACTTAGTGCATGATTTATGTACCTGCATTGCTTTTGATCCTGCTGATCATTTTTGTATGATGTTTTAGCTAATCTTTGGCATATCTGTTGGCAATCTGATACAGGTATGGAGTAGGACAGTGTGTTCTGTTGTCTTAAGTTGTGTCAAAAACAACAACTAAGCAGCAAAAGGAAACAAAATGCTCACTGGGTATTTATTCTGATGTCCCAACCTGAATAGCTTTTCGGTGGATTCACTTCTCTGATGTTGACCTCAGCAATGTACTAACAAAGTATTTGAATGGATAATCATGGTAAGATTTTGTTCCATCTTTTCTTTTTCAGATTGAACTCTACAGAGTATGGGGAACTCCGAGAAAAGCTCCGTGCTCCCATCAGCAATGCAGCTAATGTTGTGATTCATCAAAGCCTTAGTGATCTATTTCTAGAAACCTTTACATCTCTGGTGGAAATTAACCAGCCATATTCTGCTCCACGCACTCAGGTGAGACTTTCTACCCATGTGAGACTAATAATCATACTTTTCAATATAGGTGAGCCTGTGATTTCTGTGTAGTTGCTAACTGTGTACTTAGGGCTGTTGCAGGTGAATTATGAAGAGGAATCATCACTGTGGGGTTAACCAACAGGTTTTATTGAATGCTGATTAAATTATAATTTATGATTAAAATTAGTAATTATTATTAAATTGTAATAAACAATAATCAAATGGTAATTAAAGGGCAAACACACTGTGACTTACTACATTCCTAATAATTAAGCAAGCTTGTATACAATATGCTTTAGATCTAACATATAAAGTCACCTTGCTGTAGATACCAGATGCCAGGTGAAGGATCTCTCAACCTTAAGAAGTAACCTTGAGAGGTGTCCTACCCACGGGGAGGTCACCACTGAGCAGCCCTCTGCCATGCAGGAGAGCTCAATGGGCCTGGGGGGCTGCAGATAGTTACAGCTTAAAGGGACTGACTTGTAGTCAAACTCCCCTTTGGTGTACATGCAACTGTGCAGCCAAAGCAGTTTTAGTTTTGTGTAGTTCCATCTCGGGCTGGCACCATTAGGTCCTGGTAAGACTGCCTAGATTCCTTAACTTCCTTAACTAGCACAGTTCCTCAAGGTCTGCCCAGCAAGGCTGACTCCAGCCAGGCCCCCTCTTTGGTGGTGCCTGTTGAGTCACTCTGGGTGCACTCCACCCTGTGACTGCAATGAATTCACTTCACAGAGCAGTGGTACAGTCACCTCTTGTCTCTGTGCTATAAATATGAGGCACTGATAGCATCATGTCTGCTGGAGGATTAAGCAATACATACAAAATTAGTTGAGGTTAATGATAAGATAGTTCCATGCAATCCAATAGCAAGATATTTTTTATGTTTTATAATGAGATGAACTGATTGGGCCAAATCCCAGACTCAAATAGACAATAATAACAATACAAACTACCAGAAGGGCAAACATTATCACTACAGAAGGTAACATGGCATTCAATACATCTGTTGCCATTAGGGACCTAACAGAGTTTCCCACCAGAGATGTTCCCCATCCTTCTTCACTCCTTATGGTATACAGTATATTACTTCTCCATTGTGATGTACAGTCATTAATGTGTTTTTGCTTCATTTTTGTACTTTTTGTCATAAGGCCTCTAAGTCTTTACATTTCAGTAGCTTGTGAAACAGCATCCAGTTCATTTTGATTGGGGAAGGTCTTGATATAGAGTGTAGTTTTCCTTTAACAGTGTGTATGAGGTCACTGAGGCTTGTATAATTAAAGTCTCATCCAGCAGTGTTAACAAACACAGTTCATTGATTGGACACATTTTGGGTAAAATTTCTTTCAACAATTAAGTGTTCACAAAGTGTTCTTATACAGGTTAGTACATATGGACCATTCTACCCCTTTCAGGGACTACAGTGGATTAAATCTGATTTGTTCCTGTCCTGTGCATTTAATAATGTAGGAAATTTTCACAGAAATGTATGGATACATAGTTTGGTTATGGGAGCAGTGGAATAGAGAATAGCTTAATAGGTGGTAGGGGTAGTTGTTGGTGAAGTGTGAGGTCTGGGAGTAGATGATAGCATGACTCTTAAGAATAGTCCATTTTTACTATCTCTTCCTTTATCTGTTCACAGGCACACTGCTTCTATAGTTGTGTGATCAAAGGGAAAACTAATTGTACAATTGGGGCATGAAGGACAGTCACTGCCTAGCAGGGAGAACCCAAAATTGGCTCACTTGGGCTGTCATGTTTATGGAATAAAGTGGTTGGCTCAAATTACACATGATAGGAGAGGTATGTGTGAGACTCCTTGTTCCCACAACTTTCTTTGTTCTTTGATAAATGAGCCTTGGAAAAGCCACCTGCTGTTCATGTGTTAATTGCCTGATCAGTGTTCCAAGTCCATATGGATTGATGCTCACTGTCTTGCTCTACTCCTTTGTGGGTTTCAGAGAAGAGATTGAAACTAGAGTTCATGGCCTGGCTACTGCTCAGGCTTTTACCTCCTTTGGAGCCTGTAACAAGCTGCTGTTACTTTGGGTAAGGCCATGACACTGTGCCAGAGTATTTCCTGTGTAAAAACTAAGGTCATCCCTAATTCCATAGGCTAAAAGTGATACAGCTTCTAAAAGAATCAGTTCTGCTTCCTGCATTCTCCTCACCGCCATGTTGACTCAAGACTTTGTCTACAGTGAACTTGATTTGGGGAAATGACCAGGGTGAAAAGAGGCAAGGAAAGATAATCTGCTCCATAGTCAAGTTGCTGGTGTGGTTCAGCTTGAGCTGTTCAGAGAAGAGACACTGCTGGAGGCTGGAACTACAGGCCACAAAGCAGAGCTGCTTTTTGTTACACCAATAGCAGTATGAACAGGATTATGTCTCCATACTGGTTCAGTGTGCTGTTTTAGGAACTTTGTCAAGTTCTTGCAGAGCTTTGGATGGAAGACACATAGGAAATGCTAATTATTGTTTATTAATTGTAAAACACTTCATTGCAAGATGATCTTCCAATATGCAACTTCAAGTTCACGTGGCATAACTGATGGTGGGGAAATATCAATTATTCCGATATTACTAAAGAAAGAGTAAGTAGATTTCTGGTCCTTCAAGATGAGTGCCTATTGTGTTCAGTAGAGCCTTGATTCCCTCTGTTATCTATGACACTTACTTACAAAGATGGAAGATAGGAACAACCTTTTAGTGAAATAACTGGCAAGAACTGCTGGATTTGTTTTTCTTATTCATATTGTTTTGTTTTTTTTTAAATGGCATATCTGAATCATAAAGATGGCTGCTTGCTTACTTGGTGTGGCTGCTGTGCTCTGGAAACAGATTTCTTCAGATTTTTTTCAGTCATTTTTGTTTAATCAGTCTTGTTCAGCAGTTCTGTTTTTTCTTTTTAAAGAAAAAACATTGTTCTCGTTCATTAGAGGGTATTCTAATAAAATACAGCTCTGGAGATTGAATCCATTTTGTATCTTTTGGTGGTGCCTTGAGGCCCTGCCCAGCTCAGGTTCCATGCAGTTCATAATGTTGATGTTTTTCTCCCCCCTGTAGGAGCTGGAGCCATGCATAGGGTGTATGCAGACCATTGCTAACATCAAGCTGGTCAAGAACTGCCAGGAACCAAACGAAGGGGAATGCCAGCAGTGCTACTGTCGTCCCATGTGGTGCCTCACCTGCATGGGCAAATGGTTTGCCAGCAGACAGGACCAGCAGCACCCAGAGACCTGGCTGTCGAGCCAAGTGCCTTGTCCAACTTGCCGAGCCAAATTTTGCATTTTAGATGTTTGCATAATACGGTGAATAACACTTGGGTGTGTTTTAACTTTTCAAATTTGAATGCGTTTCATCGTGGGTTTGGTTAAAAGGCTGTTTGATTTGTTTCTCAAACTTCAGATTCTACCAGGGTGCAAACTCCAAAACTTTCTTTTACAGTGTTGAAAACAGATGTAAATCTTTTCAGTTCCTTTCTACTTTTACCTGTATCTTTGGGCTTTATTAATCAAATGTCAGATTCTGGAATTTATTTATTTTTTTTACTGTATGTTTTGGTTTCTTATGTCTAGGATGGGATAAGGGTATCCTCTATATTTGTAGCACTACTCTCTTTTCAAGTTTTAATGTAGGTTAAATTCTTAAAATTTTTAAATTCAATGTGAGTTTTGATTCTTTAGTAAAGGGCTAACTGAGAAAATTACTTTGGTTAGACTTCATTGATACTTTTTTTGCTCTTTAATCCATCTGTAATGTTCTTATTAATCTTTGCAAGTGTTTACCAAACAAGTACACCAATTTTATTCCTTCTTTGTAAAGTGGATTGGTTTGTGTAGGCTATGGAACTTAATCCCTGAAGGTGCACAGCTCCCATAGGGACCTTTTATTCCATTAACCTGCCTCTCACTTATTTTTTGATGGATGTATTTATTTCAAACAACAGAAGGATTCAGAAATATACTCCATTTACCTACACTGCTAATTCCATGTATCATTTAAGCTGATGGTTTCCAGGAGCTATATTGTTTAGGGTTTTGATGCTTTTTAGGTCATGGGCTTTTTTATTTTTTTTAATACATTTGAAGGGAGTGCAACAAACATCTGAACTGTGTAACTACTCTGAAAGGATTCTCAGCTGTTTCAAAGCCTGTAAGCTAATGTGCCCCTGAAAGAGATGGCAGGATCACAGAAGTGCTAGACACCCCAAGAATGACCAACCTTAACAAGTTTAATTCAAATACTGACCTTAAGCAGTAGTCACAGTTTTAATATTCACATATTTTAATATGCACACTTTGTGATCTGATCTGCATCAGAATAATTTATAAATTAAAATCAAACCATTTTCCATAAATTTAGGAGAGCCCTGCTTCCCAACCTAAATGCAGTGCTCAGTGTTCAAGCTGTCCATCACAGCCTTCCATGAGCAGTTACTTGAGGGAAAGCCTCAAGCTGCTGGAGAGTGGGTGAGTTCTTACACTGACCTGTGCACTGCAGGGGCTGGGATGCCAGTATCTGCTTGCTTGGGTTGTCCATCTTAGAGGGATAGTAACCTCAGGCAGACAGGTGAGTCAAATAGCCAGAGAAAGGAGTATTTGAATGCTTTGGCCTAGGGAAA